>NC_140168.1:141749707-141829243 GCF_963971535.1 Notolepis coatsorum | reverse complement strand
GCCTGCCTGTGCAATGTATAGCTGTGGTCGCATTTTGCAGATTATGTCATTTTCAAACAGACATCATGTCTTGTTCGTTGCCTGGTTTGTTACACTGGAATTCAGAAGCAACTGACCCAAGTTGTTGCGGATCATGAAATGTAACTTGAATAAAAACATCCCTGACGTGTTATGCGTTGAAAACTCCAATCTGACCTGGGGTCAGCCCCGGACAAGACACGACACGACATGAGGCGCGGCCAACGAGGGCTGACAGTGGTGTCCTACTGTACTGGTGAGTATTTGCTGAGTGTGTCTCAGATGTGTGACTGATATATCACACATTAACTCAGTTACTTCTACTCTACATTGAGCATTGTATATATGTATATACTGAACACTTTTGTCTACGTACTTGACTTCTATTTTATACTTGCTATACTTATTTTATACTTATCTATTTTAGCCTAGCACAGTCTCTGGAGCGTAACAGAAAGAAGCATTTTGTATAAAAGTATTCTGTTCGTCTGTATGTAACTAATAAAGAAACTTGAAACTACTACATGCATATGGGCTTGCAACAGGCAGGGAACAAACTTAACTTTTTGACTTACCAGCCATTTGGCTGGTAGATTTAAAAAACTACCAGCCGGGCAGACTTTTTACCAGCCAAAAATCCAATTAGTATTTATATTGTAACGTTTGGCCACTTTAAATCATTGAACAGAGAGAGAGAGAGAGAGAGAGGTAGATAGATAGAGAAGGCAAGCCTGAAAACCTACCTGTCCAAAAAGGCCTTTGACTGTTAGCTTTTTATTTTAATTTTATTGCGCTTTTGTTTTTAAATTGTCTGTTTATACTATGTTTTTAATTAACTATGTTCTATTTTTATCTTATTTTTATTCTGTATTTTATTTTATTTGTTTTACTAATAACTATTTTATTTCTATTTTTTAACTGTTTTAACCATGTAGTGTAGCACTTTGGGATCCCAGTGAACAAAAAGTGCATTACAAATCCAATCTATTATTATTATTATTATTATTATTATTATTATTATTATTATTATTATTATTATTATTATTATTATTATTATTATTATGTGTGGCTGCCGCCCTGGCGGACATCTGTGCTCTACTGAGTGCACCTTTCTAGTCTAGAGAGAGAGCGCTGATTCCCCGTAGCTGAGCAGGGTTGCATTTTGTCAACACAAGTTGGAACCCTGGAGGAAGCGATATAAGGAAACGAATTGCTCCGCTAATCGCTCATGTTGACCCCGCCCCCAAGTCCAGGGAGCGAAATTAACTTTTTGACTCACCGGCCAGTGGCGGGTAGATGGGAAGAATCTACCCGCCAAGCAGATTTCTTACCTGCCAACTTTATTTTGATTTTGAAAAAAAATTATTATTATTTTATATAAATAATTTTTTTTAATAAAATATATATATTATATAATCATACTTGTAGTTGTATTATCTGCGAGACAACGCCACCTCGCTGTCTGCAAACAGCTCCACTGTCTGTGTGTATACTCGAGTGGCCTCCAGCTCCAGCAAGGATTCTCCGGCGCTGCAGCTGGACCCCAAAACTCTTACATTCAGCATGAAAGGATTCTCCTGCGCTGCACCTGGACCCTAGTCATCAGTCCTCATGCGATGTAACTGGACACTTGCTGGAGCAGTTGTTGATGTCGGGAGCTATCAGTAGCTAGCCAGCTGGATAACGTTACACAATGCCTCATGTATTAAACTAAAAGTGAATAGTTGACTGGGTCATTTTGTAACAGTAGCTAACATCAGCTCACGGAGGTCCCTTTGACTAGACTAACGTCAGTCACAGTGACTGTCCTCTGTTTACATGCAGCATACAGAAACAGGTAGGGGAGGGGTAGGAGCAGCAATGCGCTGCGTGTCTGTGCTGAGACAGCGAGTGAGAACTCCGCTCAGAATTGGATCATGATTTTCGGTTTTCACATGACTATTTGATTGGCCGCCACACGGCGGGCAGACCTCTCAGTGGGAGGCGCCAACAGTGATGTACCTGAACGCGTTCAATGAACGATCGTTCATGACCGCGTTCGTATTTTGGGCGAACTTGAACTGAACGTACTGTATATCCGCTAAATGAACGTAATTGAGAACGCGTTCATTCTCAGCCCTGTGTAACGGAGTTCAAAAGTGCGTTCATTCTCAGCACTCTATTATAACGGCGTTCAAAGATGTGCCATATTTCATAATGCATTTCAGCCGAAAACTCAGTTAAAACACTGTAAACAGGCTTAAAAATTATGCGTAAAACCACCCGATCTGGCAACCAGCCTGTCACCCCCTGCCACGTCATCAGACTCCTCCTCACAACAAGCAGTGGAACAGGAATCTGCGCACAGAGCCGCAGAAGCAGCAGCACTCGCTCAGTCGGAGTCAGACTCTACCTCTAGACGTCACGTCGGCGTATGCATTTAAAAGAGTTTACAATTCAAACTATTTGATAAACTTCTACTTTCAGCCCAGAAATGCATTCTGATAAACTGGATTAAGGATAAGCCTCCATTTTTACAAATGTGGTATAGAGAGATCTTCGGTGTGCTCCTACCCCATGAAAGACACTGTGCAATGCATAGAGTCAACAACGCTTCCTTTCAGGAGGTGTGGGCCCCACTATTAGACTATTTTCCTGCTGAAATGTATCGGATCCTTCTAAAGGCCCAGTGCCCCATTGTATGGACAGACCTAGGAATCGGATAGGAAAAAATAAATATATGTATGTCTACATGTGAATGGGCTCGAGGCAAGTGCAATACTGTACAGTGCCTGTCTTGGTCTGCTTTCCTTTTTGCTTTCCTTTGTTTTGTTTTTGCTTGCTTATGGTGTGGATGATGGCATAGAGATGAACTGGAGGACCCCCCCCCCCCCCCCCTTGTCCCAATGTGTGTTTTTGTAATGTAAGTAACTGTACGTGAAAAATCTATAATATTTTTTTTAAAAAGAACTAAAAAGAACTAAATTCGTTCATTTTTTAAACCATGAACTTTAGTTCAACATTTTGAATTATGAACTATGAACTGAACTAGTTCCTTTTAAAAATTTTGAACTGTGAACTGAACTAGTTCATGTAGAAAGTGAACTTTCCCAACACTGGGCGCCAAACGTAAAAACTGAGCGCCAATGGCAGGTGGCGCTCTCTAGTTTCGCCCCCTGCCCAAGTCGTTCTCCGCTCGCTCACCGGTCACTCACAGCTCACCTTGAATCGAGCGCTCCCCGCTCCCCGCGCCACATCGCTCGGCAGATTTTTTTTTTGGAGCATGGTGTAAATTAGCTCAAACTACAACAGTCTACACCCCCTGGGCCCCTTAACAATTGTTTGTATTGAGCCGCATTGTAATTGTACCCATTCTGCAATGTTAAATAACGTTGTTTATCCATTCACTAGCTCTATTAAGCGATGATAGCTAGCCTAGCCACAATGCTATGGTCGCTGCCATTAACGTTAGCATGTAAGCTAACGACAACAACAATGGCGTCAAAACTTTTTCTAACAGGATGTGAGTGACAAAGCCTGAACAGGATATCACAGGTTCACCCTTCTCATTGGTTGAAAATGGCCTTCATGTTTGTACATCGCCATCTGTTGCTTTGGCATTGTACTACATGTATATTACATCAGTGTTAAACCACTGTGAGCGGCCTGGAGGGAGTGGATTGGAGCGGAGGAGAAGCGGTAGATGCAGTGTATTTTGTTAGCCGCCAGGTGGCGGGCAGACCTTAAATTCTAATCGCCAAAGAATAAATCTACAAGTCAATGGCGCTGGCCGTGTAACTATTTTGTACCCTGGCCCAACAGGTGTGTTGAAAAACACCAGTTTAAGCTATTCTAACACATACTGTGTGTGTTTAGTTATAAATCGCGCTGAGCCATGGATGCACACTGAAATACTGACCGCTATGAAAACCAGAGACAAAAAATGCTTGGAACTTCATACCAAAAGCTCAAACAGTGAACTCCAAGCCCACGTGGTTGAACTAAAAATTCAAAGAAACAAACTAAGAAATGACGTAAACACCATGATCAAAACCGCAAAAAAAGAATTTCATCAATGACAAAACCGAGGAAAACAAAAACAAACCCTGCGAACTTTGGAAATTACTCAACAATCAACTAGGCTGCAGCAAAAAAACTAAAAACCAGATTTACAAACATAAACATAAAGACAGAAAACACTCATCACAGAAAAACTGGATGTGGCCAAATACCTAAACATATTCTGTACAAACATAGCCACAACACTGGTTAATACACTACCCTTCCACTCAGGGCATTTTGGGGTAGAACACATAGTAGCATACTACAAAAACCTAGGGGTCCGCAAAGACGACTTCAAACTTGAAATGGTAACAACAGATGAGGTACTCAAAAAACTGAGCGCCCTCCAACCGAAAAAGGCCACTGGCCATGACAACATCCCCTCCAAATTCCTCAGAGACTGAGCAGCCGCCATCACCCCAGTCATCACACACATAATAAACCTCTCCATAAAACAGGGACACGTCCCCAACGACTTCAAAATTGCGAGAGTGACCCCTCTGCACAAAAAGGGCAGCAAATTAGACCCAGGCAACTACCGCCCTGTTTCTATTCTTACCTCCATCTCGAAAGTCATGGAAAAAATAAGTCTACAAACAGGTCGAAAAGTACCTTGCGGAAAAAAATCTAATCTACGAATTCCAATCTGGCATCAGAACATCACACTCCACTGACACATGCCTTCTCTATTTGAACGACCACATCAAACAAGAGGTACTTTACTTTTACTTAGGCCTTTTATTCCTTTCGGAACATAGGCCATTGATGAAACGTTTCCACCCCCGTCTGTCTTGAGCCATCCTCTCCAACTGTTCCCACAAGAGGTGGAGGGGGGAAATACTGCGGCATGGTCATGCTGGACCTACAAAAGGCCTTCGACACTGTCAATCACTCCATTCTGATTGACAAGCTAAAAGCAATTGGTTTTGATAGTCTATCAGTGAGCTGGATGCAATCCTACCTGGAGGGGAGAGAACAGATGGTGGAGGTAAACGGTACTCTATCCCCCCCCCCCCCCCCTCACAGTGAGCTGTGGTGTTCCATAAGGAAGCATACTAGGACCGCTACTGTTCCTAATTTATGCAAATTACATGTCGTCAGCTTGTGACTGCAACTTGTTCTTGTTCGCGGATGACTCAGCCCTGCTGGTCTCTGACAAGAACAAGTTACAGGTTGAAAAAACCCTCAGCTCAGAACTCGGCAGAATCTGCACCTGGCTCGCTGATAACAAACATGGGCATCATTACACATGGGCAAAACAGAGTCCATTCTCTTCGGATCAAATAACAAACTCAGCAAGACCGACGGCTTCTCAGTTACAGTGGGTGACAATATTCACAAGGAAAGATGAACCTGGGTTCCATCCTAGAGGCAAATCTTTCCTGTGACAAAATGGCATCCAATGTAATAAAAAAAGTCAACCAACAAACTAGATTCTTGTACCGGATCTCCTCTCTGGTAAACAAGAATACCCTGAAGATTCTGGCAGGAGCACTCATTCAAGGGTACTACGACTATGCTTGCACCTCATGGTACCAAAGCACCTCAAAGGTGCTAAAAACAAGATTACAAACATCACAAAACAAGCTGGTCAGACTACTGCTTGACCTGACTCCTAGAACCCACCTCACCCCTGCCCACTTTGACAACCTAGGATAGCTTAGAGTAGACGACAGAGTACAGCAACTTGAATGGGCCTGGTCTACAAGATACACTATACGACTAAGGTACCCATGTACATGTCGAAATACTTCCCAAAGGTCAGTGAATACCACGCCCACAACACCAGAGGGAGTTCCACAAATCATGTTAAACCCAGATTCGGCACAAACAAGGGACTAAACACATTTCGCAATTATGCCACAATGTGGAACAATGTAACAGTACTATATACCTGTATGTCATGTATGTCCCTATGCCATAAATGTCATGATGTCATGTATGTTGTGTATGTCATAAATGTCACTATGAATTGAAAATGGGGGACCCTGATGTAAACAAGACAAACGTCTTTCTCTGGTCTGCATCCCCTTAACAATAACTGTGTGTATTGAGAGCCGTACATTCTGCAATCTGTTAAATAAAGTTTCCATTCATTCATTCATTAGTGTAAAAATAACGCATGGCATGCATAATAAGCAGACAAAATCAGGCGTGTATCTCTACAGGCAAAGTGCGAACGACACCCCCCCCCCCCCCCCTTTTTTTTGACCCAGTTTTGAATGAAAAAACCACATCATCTTTAAGATTAGTTTAACATCAGGTAGGAGGAGTAGGCTATAATGACAGCAAGGTTAACGTGTCTCACCTGAAGCGGGGGGAGTCCTTGAGACACTCTTCAAAGTCCAACTTGACTGTCATCCTTCAGTTGTTATTAAAGTACACACAATAAATAGCTGAACTACTTCTGATGATACTCTGCATGGGGGGGGGGGAGTGAGCTACTAAATATAAATATATCTCTCCTCTCTTGTGTAGCTACAACAAAACCGGCTCATAATTGTTGTCGTTTTGGGGTTCTTCCGAAAATAATCGAATTTGTATATTCTTCGCTATTCTGCCCGACGCGTCGCTGAAAGAAAGAGCGCTCCTCCCTCGCTGTCCATCCAGACGGATTATTAATATTACGCTTACGATGCTAATAATCAGACGTGAATTCAGTTCGCGTCATTCTTCTAAAAGCGCTCCGTATGATGTCGCTATGCGCGCATAAGGAAATGCCGAAAATGTCCTCGGAAGTAGAGCGTCCAATTATTAACAACAAGTCCAAGTCAGTATGAATGACACATGACATGCGTGTCAGTATCGCGCACGTCGTTAACTAATGCTGACATCTCCCCTGGGAACCCCTGGTGGCGTGGCGATCTGTGTCAAAACTCTCTCTCTCTCTCTCTCTCTCTCTCTCTCTCTCTTTCTCTCTCTTTCTCTCTCTTTCTCTCTCTCTCTCTCTCTCTCTCTCTCTCTCTCTCTCTCTCTCTCATAAGCGCGCGCACGTGCACACACAGGCACGTGCACACATAGAGCCCAAGGGGTGCTTGAGCACCTGCCCTTTTGAGCCTGATAAAAAAGTGCCATTTAAAAAAATAAAATGTTTACCATTACGCATATAGACTGCCCTTCCAACTGAAAAATTTCAGGATAGAATCAAAATATTAGGTAAAGAGAGAGAGATGCCCCGTATTCCATTGCAGTTTGCACGGCCTCCTCAGCGCGCCTCTCCGCGGACCTATATATTTTATGCATAGCGTGGGTGGTGATGATGATGATGATAGAAACCGTTGTGGCGCATACAGTTGAATGCTGGTATTACACTCACTGAGGGACACGAAGAAGTCAAGTCCGATGGGATTTGGGAATCTCAAATACAAATCGGGATTGGAATAAAAAATGCATTTATATATATATATATATATATATATATATATATATATATATATATATATTAATTGGGCTTGCGCGGTACGCATGCTCGGTTAAAACACACACAGTTATGCCTCTTTTCCATTGCATAGATGGAATACCTACTCGACTCTACCCTACTCTACTCTACTCGCTTTAGGTACCTGGTACTTCGTTCCTTTCCCACTGCAGGTAGTATTCCGTTTGTCTCCGTGTGGGGAGGCGGGGCCACTGGCATACAGCATGAGAGCTCCGTGAGGGCTTGGAGCAAGCCAGAGTAAACACAGTTTCAATCAATCAATTGAACGTTAACGTTAGCATTAGGTAATAACCGGTTTAAAATGGATGATGATTACCTCACGTTCAGTGGTGCAGTGGCAAATTGACAGTAGGTCAAACGCTCCACGCGCGCGCGCGTGCGCGCGCATGCACAGTTTTTTTTTGGCTGCTCTCGTCCTGCAGCTGGATACTATTGCCTCACAGCGCGGCCGTCAGCGCGCGGCCCAGAGAGCGCCGCTGGCTCTGCGGCTCTGCAGCTGCATGCTTCTCCGGGAGTCCGGTTGGATAATGCCATGTAAAAAGCGATTGCGCGTACTTCAGCCTCAGTGACCGAGGTATAACGCCGTTTATACCGAGTTATACCAGCACTGCACCACTGCTCACGTTGTGTCTATTCTACTAGCATTAACGTTACTAGTGGATGATGGCATAGAGATGAACTGGAGGACCCCCCCCCCCCCCCCCTTGTCCCAATGTGTGTTTTTGTAATGTAAGTAACTGTACGTGAAAAATCTATAATATTTTTTTTAAAAAGAACTAAAAAGAACTAAATTCGTTCATTTTTTAAACCATGAACTTTAGTTCAACATTTTGAATTATGAACTATGAACTGAACTAGTTCCTTTTAAAAATTTTGAACTGTGAACTGAACTAGTTCATGTAGAAAGTGAACTTTCCCAACACTGGGCGCCAAACGTAAAAACTGAGCGCCAATGGCAGGTGGCGCTCTCTAGTTTCGCCCCCCTGCCCAAGTCGTTCTCCCGCTCGCTCACCGGTCACTCACAGCTCACCTTGAATCGAGCGCTCCCCGCTCCCCGCGCCACATCGCTCGGCAGATTTTTTTTTTGGAGCATGGTGTAAATTAGCTCAAACTACAACAGTCTACACCCCCTGGGCCCCCTTAACAATTGTTTGTATTGAGCCGCATTGTAATTGTACCCATTCTGCAATGTTAAATAACGTTGTTTTATCCATTCACTAGCTCTATTAAGCGATGATAGCTAGCCTAGCCACAATGCTATGGTCGCTGCCATTAACGTTAGCATGTAAGCTAACGACAACAACAATGGCGTCAAAACTTTTTCTAACAGGATGTGAGTGACAAAGCCTGAACAGGATATCACAGGTTCACCCCTTCTCATTGGTTGAAAATGGCCTTCATGTTTGTACATCGCCATCTGTTGCTTTGGCATTGTACTACATGTATATTACATCAGTGTTAAACCACTGTGAGCGGCCTGGAGGGAGTGGATTGGAGCGGAGGAGAAGCGGTAGATGCAGTGTATTTTGTTAGCCGCCAGGTGGCGGGCAGACCTTAAATTCTAATCGCCAAAGAATAAATCTACAAGTCAATGGCACTGGCCGTGTAACTATTTTGTACCCCTGGCCCAACAGGTGTGTTGAAAAACACCAGTTTAAGCTATTCTAACACATACTGTGTGTGTTTAGTTATAAATCGCGCTGAGCCATGGATGCACACTGAAATACTGACCGCTATGAAAACCAGAGACAAAAAATGCTTGGAACTTCATACCAAAAGCTCAAACAGTGAACTCCAAGCCCACGTGGTTGAACTAAAAATTCAAAGAAACAAACTAAGAAATGACGTAAACACCATGATCAAAACCGCAAAAAAAGAATTTCATCAATGACAAAACCGAGGAAAACAAAAACAAACCCTGCGAACTTTGGAAATTACTCAACAATCAACTAGGCTGCAGCAAAAAAACTAAAAAACCAGATTTACAAACATAAACATAAAGACAGAAAACACTCATCACAGAAAAACTGGATGTGGCCAAATACCTAAACATATTCTGTACAAACATAGCCACAACACTGGTTAATACACTACCCTTCCACTCAGGGCATTTTGGGGGTAGAACACATAGTAGCATACTACAAAAACCTAGGGGTCCGCAAAGACGACTTCAAACTTGAAATGGTAACAACAGATGAGGTACTCAAAAAACTGAGCGCCCTCCAACCGAAAAAGGCCACTGGCCATGACAACATCCCCTCCAAATTCCTCAGAGACTGAGCAGCCGCCATCACCCCAGTCATCACACACATAATAAAACCTCTCCATAAAACAGGGACACGTCCCCAACGACTTCAAAATTGCGAGAGTGACCCCCTCTGCACAAAAAAGGGCAGCAAATTAGACCCAGGCAACTACCGCCCTGTTTCTATTCTTACCTCCATCTCGAAAGTCATGGAAAAAATAAGTCTACAAACAGGTCGAAAAGTACCTTGCGGAAAAAAATCTAATCTACGAATTCCAATCTGGCATCAGAACATCACACTCCACTGACACATGCCTTCTCTATTTGAACGACCACATCAAACAAGAGGTACTTTACTTTTACTTAGGCCTTTTATTCCTTTCGGAACATAGGCCATTGATGAAACGTTTCCACCCCCGTCTGTCTTGAGCCATCCTCTCCAACTGTTCCCACAAGAGGTGGAGGGGGGGAAATACTGCGGCATGGTTACAAAAGGCCTTCGACACTGTCAATCACTCCATTCTGATTGACAAGCTAAAAGCAATTGGTTTTGATAGTCTATCAGTGAGCTGGATGCAATCCTACCTGGAGGGGAGAGAACAGATGGTGGAGGTAAACGGTACTCTATCCCCCCCCCCCCCCCCTCACAGTGAGCTGTGGTGTTCCATAAGGAAGCATACTAGGACCGCTACTGTTCCTAATTTATGCAAATTACATGTCGTCAGCTTGTGACTGCAACTTGTTCTTGTTCGCGGATGACTCAGCCCTGCTGGTCTCTGACAAGAACAAGTTACAGGTTGAAAAAACCCTCAGCTCAGAACTCGGCAGAATCTGCACCTGGCTCGCTGATAACAAACATGGGCATCATTACACATGGGCAAAACAGAGTCCATTCTCTTCGGATCAAATAACAAACTCAGCAAGACCGACGGCTTCTCAGTTACAGTGGGTGACAATATTCACAAGGAAAGATGAACCTGGGTTCCATCCTAGAGGCAAATCTTTCCTGTGACAAAATGGCATCCAATGTAATAAAAAAAGTCAACCAACAAACTAGATTCTTGTACCGGATCTCCTCTCTGGTAAACAAGAATACCCTGAAGATTCTGGCAGGAGCACTCATTCAAGGGTACTACGACTATGCTTGCACCTCATGGTACCAAAGCACCTCAAAGGTGCTAAAAACAAGATTACAAACATCACAAAACAAGCTGGTCAGACTACTGCTTGACCTGACTCCTAGAACCCACCTCACCCCTGCCCACTTTGACAACCTAGGATAGCTTAGAGTAGACGACAGAGTACAGCAACTTGAATGGGCCTGGTCTACAAGATACACTATACGACTAAGGTACCCATGTACATGTCGAAATACTTCCCAAAGGTCAGTGAATACCACGCCCACAACACCAGAGGGAGTTCCACAAATCATGTTAAACCCAGATTCGGCACAAACAAGGGACTAAACACATTTCGCAATTATGCCACAATGTGGAACAATGTAACAGTACTATATACCTGTATGTCATGTATGTCCCTATGCCATAAATGTCATGATGTCATGTATGTTGTGTATGTCATAAATGTCACTATGAATTGAAAATGGGGGACCCTGATGTAAACAAGACAAACGTCTTTCTCTGGTCTGCATCCCCTTAACAATAACTGTGTGTATTGAGAGCCGTACATTCTGCAATCTGTTAAATAAAGTTTCCATTCATTCATTCATTAGTGTAAAAATAACGCATGGCATGCATAATAAGCAGACAAAATCAGGCGTGTATCTCTACAGGCAAAGTGCGAACGACACCCCCCCCCCCCCCTTTTTTTTGACCCAGTTTTGAATGAAAAAACCACATCATCTTTAAGATTAGTTTAACATCAGGTAGGAGGAGTAGGCTATAATGACAGCAAGGTTAACGTGTCTCACCTGAAGCGGGGGGAGTCCTTGAGACACTCTTCAAAGTCCAACTTGACTGTCATCCTTCAGTTGTTATTAAAGTACACACAATAAATAGCTGAACTACTTCTGATGATACTCTGCATGGGGGGGGGGGAGTGAGCTACTAAATATAAATATATCTCTCCTCTCTTGTGTAGCTACAACAAAACCGGCTCATAATTGTTGTCGTTTTGGGGTTCTTCCGAAAATAATCGAATTTGTATATTCTTCGCTATTCTGCCCGACGCGTCGCTGAAAGAAAGAGCGCTCCTCCCTCGCTGTCCATCCAGACGGATTATTAATATTACGCTTACGATGCTAATAATCAGACGTGAATTCAGTTCGCGTCATTCTTCTAAAAGCGCTCCGTATGATGTCGCTATGCGCGCATAAGGAAATGCCGAAAATGTCCTCGGAAGTAGAGCGTCCAATTATTAACAACAAGTCCAAGTCAGTATGAATGACACATGACATGCGTGTCAGTATCGCGCACGTCGTTAACTAATGCTGACATCTCCCCTGGGAACCCCTGGTGGCGTGGCGATCTGTGTCAAAACTCTCTCTCTCTCTCTCTCTCTCTCTCTCTCTCTCTCTCTCTCTCTCTCTCTCTCTCTCTCTCTCTCTCTCTCTCTCTCTCTCTCTCTCTCTCTCTCTCTTCTCTCTCTCTTCTCTCTCTTCTCTCTCTCTCTCTCTCTCTCTCTCTCTCTCTCCTCTCTCTCTCTCTCATAAGCGCGCGCACGTGCACACACAGGCACGTGCACACATAGAGCCCAAGGGGTGCTTGAGCACCTGCCCTTTTGAGCCTGATAAAAAAGTGCCATTTAAAAAAATAAAATGTTTACCATTACGCATATAGACTGCCCTTCCAACTGAAAAATTTCAGGATAGAATCAAAATATTAGGTAAAGAGAGAGAGATGCCCCGTATTCCATTGCAGTTTGCACGGCCTCCTCAGCGCGCCTCTCCGCGGACCTATATATTTTATGCATAGCGTGGGTGGTGATGATGATGATGATAGAAACCGTTGTGGCGCATACAGTTGAATGCTGGTATTACACTCACTGAGGGACACGAAGAAGTCAAGTCCGATGGGATTTGGGAATCTCAAATACAAATCGGGATTGGAATAAAAAATGCATTTATATATATATATATATATATATATATATATATATATATATATATATATATATATATATATATATATATATATATATATATATATATATATATATATATATATATATATATATATATATATATATATATATATATATATATATATATATATATATATATATATATATATATATATATTAATTGGGCTTGCGCGGTACGCATGCTCGGTTAAAACACACACAGTTATGCCTCTTTTCCATTGCATAGTACCTACTCGACTCTACCCTACTCTACTCTACTCGCTTTAGGTACCTGGTACTTCGTTCCTTTCCCACTGCAGGTAGTATTCCGTTTGTCTCCGTGTGGGGAGGCGGGGCCACTGGCATACAGCATGAGAGCTCCGTGAGGGCTTGGAGCAAGCCAGAGTAAACACAGTTTCAATCAATCAATTGAACGTTAACGTTAGCATTAGGTAATAACCGGTTTAAAATGGATGATGATTACCTCACGTTCAGTGGTGCAGTGGCAAATTGACAGTAGGTCAAACGCTCCACGCGCGCGCGCGTGCGCGCGCATGCACAGTTTTTTTTGGCTGCTCTCGTCCTGCAGCTGGATACTATTGCCTCACAGCGCGGCCGTCAGCGCGCGGCCCAGAGAGCGCCGCTGGCTCTGCGGCTCTGCAGCTGCATGCTTCTCCGGGAGTCCGGTTGGATAATGCCATGTAAAAAGCGATTGCGCGTACTTCAGCCTCAGTGACCGAGGTATAACGCCGTTATACCGAGTTATACCAGCACTGCACCACTGCTCACGTTGTGTCTATTCTACTAGCATTAACGTTACTAGTACAAACAATCAATAGCGAGTTATATTGATCACGCTATGTATGCAGTGGAAAAGGGGCAATATAGTGCCCTTTTCAGCCTTTGAGCACCTGCCCCTCTAAAGTCCTGTGCACGTCCCTGCACACACACTGACACACACACACACACACACACACACACACACACGCACACACACACACACACACACACACACACACACACACACACACACCAACTAGAGGTCCACCCTCCATCTCATTATTTCCGGGTACGCTTCTTGCTCATGCCAAAAAACGGTGTAGTGGTAATAATCCTTTGAGGGAAATTATTTTTAGATTCAGATTCAGATCGTTTTATTTGCCATAATGCAACAAGTATAATGGGATTCTTACTCTCCGTTTGCTCCACGGCATAAAGGAATAAAAAGCAATAATTAACAGAATACAAAAACAGTAAAAAAAAACAATAAACTGTCTGTTGTTGTATGTGCAATAGTATTTTTTTGTATTTTATTTTTTTTATTATTTTTTAAACAAACACATATACAAACATGACAACACACGATAAGATATACAAGCATTAGTTGTCAGTGCACATCCAATGAAATCACATTTTAGTTAATTGTCTTATATAGGATATACCCCTAATACCTGTTATCTAAAAACCTACACACATATGCTCCAGCTCGAACCCCCCCCTATGTATGTGCAATAGTATACGTTTATTAATAAATAAAAAGGGGTTTTACACTGTCCAATGTCACTAGACTATTCCTGTGCCAATATAACTAGTTTCAGAGCTTTTTTCATAATGAATCCATTCACCGTGACACGTTACAGATATCTCGGTAGAGGTGTTGTTGGCCTGTTGGCTGTTTAGGGTGTGGATTCTTGTTTGACAGGCTTCTCCGACTCTTAACACTTTCTTCGCCAGGCTTAAATCCATAATAAACCATCCCACGCCAGCTCTATTTGTCTATGGAGAAGTTCCCCTTCTTTGCAGGGCTATAACTTTTTAAATTGTATTGCTAAATTGACATTACTATGGCCCATTCAACATCAAGTATCTATTGTTCAGGGTGTAGCAACGTTATACTTTTTCATTCACATATTCATACTAAAATACGGTCTAAAGTATAAGTATGTTTTTATCGTTTTCTGCAGCTTTCTGCAGAACGTGATTTATAGCCCTAAATGCATTATATTGATGATTGTATACAGTTTGATAGCGATCGGCGCGAGATAAAAAATTTCAAATGGACATGCTTCTAGAAGTTACAACTTATCACCTGATGTTGACCGAATGGGGGGGGGTCGTTTATAATTCCGTGGCCAATGTTAGATGATTCATCTAGTGTGGGTGATATGATCATTAGAGCAGTTTGTATCGAACACGTTAAAAAAAACGCTGAAACTCACCGTAGCTTCCTCGTAGCGTTGGGCAATGAGCGTGGAGCAAAATATTCCTATTATGGGATGTTGAAATATGCGATCCATCTCCAGGTTGTATAATAGTATATACGTCCAAATCATGTTGTTTATCGAGTTATTGGTAATGGATTGCTATCCATTGTGTCGCGCTCGAGTCCCGGGACTATTAGCGAGTGATCGGACCGAATTGGAATGAGCACCAGTTTCCGTTTCCGGTTTGGGCGATCCGCCAATCGGCCACCAGATGGCGCTCTTGAACCGTTGGAGAGTTGAGAGGGGATCAACAGTAGATCTCAAGTCTCCGGGGGAGAAATATGATTGCGATCACAGATTTTTGAAATATTGATCTCAATGACGTGGTACGGCGTCTTTGGCAGAATGAGCATGGCGGGGAATGACGAGTTTAGGCGTTTTTGGCGACCAAAGTGTTTTAACACTTTGGGTGCCATGGGTTAAATTCATTATATACCATAGGTTACCGGCTCTATTTGTCTATGGAGAAGTACCCCTTCTTTGCATGGCTATAACTTTTTAAATGTTATTGCTAACATTGCCATTATTAGGGCCCATTCAAAGTCCTATATGTATTGTTCATTGTGTAGCAACGTTAAACTTTTTCATTCACATATTCATAGTAAAGTATGGTCTAATGTATAAGTATGTTTTCATCTCTTTCTGCAGCTTTCTCCAGAACGTGATATATAGCCCCAAATGCATTATATTGATGATGAAATACAGTTTGATGGCAATAGGGGCGATATAAAAAATTTCAATTGGACATACTTCTAGAATGATCTACGTATGATCTGATGATGACCGGATGGGCGGGGGATCGTTTATAATTCCGTGGGCAGCGTTCCTGTTTGGCGATTGCGCCGATCGGCCACCAGATGGCGCTCCTGAACCGCCAGAGAGCTCAGTGGGTCCTCCTGGTGGATCTCAGGCCAGCGGAGGGGAAATATGAATCCGATCGCAGATTTTTTAAATATTGATATAAGGACGCTGTACAGCGTCCTCCGGCAACTTGAGCATGGCCGGGAATGACGCTCTAAAGCGTTTTCCGGCAGTCAAAGTGTTAACTTAAGTTGTAAAAGCTTATCACCACACGCACACGCATAATACTGTTTATTGCCCCCCCCCCCCCACACACCTACACACACACACACACACACACACACACACACACACACACACACACACTTTCAAAAGTCAAAAAGTCATTTTGAATCTTACAAAACAAAAGCCTCAGCCTTTGAGCAACACGTCAGGAAAAGAAAACGTATAACGTATTGTCGTCATCTCAGTCCAGTCGGGTTGATGAATGCAGTGTGTCAAACTAGCATGTTGTTGCCTGTCCTATACAGCACTTTATAATAAAACATAGATACTTGTGCCCAAATTATAATTATATATAATTACAGTGGCTTAAGGACTAGATCTCGTCCCCGTCATTTCTGTCTGCCCCAGCTGTTTTACGGCACAGACTTTCTAATACGCGGTATCCATGCACGCAGTCCCCCACAAACAGAACCCCCCCTCCCTCACTCACACACACACAGTTCAGTGACATAATGTAGTAGTCGCTGAACATAATGTCACTGAACTGTGTGAGTGAGGGGGAGGTCTGTTTGTGGGTGACTGCGTGTGTGCTATTGTCCAGTGACACTACTACTATCACCACCACCACTACTACTTACTACCACTCCTACCATTAGTACTACCACTACCACTCCTACCATTACTACTACCACTACCACTCCTACCATTACTACTACCACTACCACTCCTACTGTAACTGCAGCTATGGTTAACAGTTGGTTAATATAGTTATTTATGTTTACAATTTATATGCTTATTTTGTATAATAGTAATGATACACTCAATTGCTTTTCAATGTATTTCTTATTTATTTTTATATAAAATACATATTAGTGGCGCACTGTTTTTTCTATTTTATTTGTGCAATTACCACATCTCACGAGAGTTGACACCCCTGGTATCCGGTGACGTGTTTCCGCCTTCTCTCTTACGTTGGAACTATGAACTTGAGTGGTAATGAAATTACCTGCCGTTCTAATAACTAAAAAACAAGCCATCAAGCCAACGTATCAAGACAATCTTCCAAGAAACTGACAGAAGACACACTACAGTAAAGCATCGATGTTCTCATGTACTGGCACGCAATTGTGGTGTATGTATAGTGACTTTCCAACCATTGTTAATGGACTTGATAGTAATGGTATCTTTTGTATGCATTTGTACTCATACAGATTTTACGGTTTGGATGAAGTTTTGGATGCTTCTTCATTCAAATCAGTTCAAGAAATCAACTTGTGTTTTGCGTCGTGCCCGAGGATGTCACAGTAAAATCTTAACTGCACGTTAAGTCAAGTTGGAAGCAATATGGTGCCGCCGGTGTTCGTCTCATCGCTCGTCATGAAGCAGCGCGTGGGATGGACGACGGTGTAAACAACAAGATGGCGCCGGTGTTCAAGACAACGTTTATCAACAACAGCACCAAGGAATGACGGCATCCGTGTAAAGTTTCAACTCGCCTTCATCACCACTAAAAGGCAACGTTGCATCAAGAGTTATATTTGCAAGAAAAGCCATAAGGTTGGACACTCAAGAAGAAGTGATCCACAAAGGGTAATATTGTAGATGTACTAACAAGGCAAACAGTTGCACAGAGTTATATAGTTGCAAAAGCCATAAGGTTGGACACTCAAGAAGAAGTGATTCCACAAAGGGTAATTTTGTAAATGTATTAGAAGGGTGATAGGAGTGAGTCACAGCTACAAGGTGTCGCCTGATTGAATTGATTGATTGAAAAGTTTATTAACAGATTGCAGAATGGGTACAGTACAGTACATCTCAATACATACAATTGTTAAGGGGATGCAGACCAGAGAAAGACTTTCGTCTTGTTTCCACCAGGGTCCCCCATTTTCAATTCATCATAACATATATGACATACATGACATACAGATAGACAGTACTGCTACATCTATACATTTATGACATATCAGATTTGCAAATACAGTACTGTTTGTGATACAAAAGTGTCCAGAAAAGGAGTGTATATACATTTGGCGTAGAAACTGTACATTGGAGGAGGTTGGTGGGGTGGGGTTGGGTGAGGGCTGTACATTGGAGGTGGGGGGGGGGGGGGGGGTTGGGTAGGGGACACACACACATTTTACACTGTACATTGGAATATTGACAAAGCCTTACTTGGTCATTTACTGTACAACTAGGTTAGGACATTTGTAGGGGCCAGTTTCGAATTGCAGTCTCACGTAGGTGTTTTTTGAGAGTGTTTTTGAAGGTGGGTAGTGATTCACATTCCTTTACAGCTTTAGGCAGGGCGTTCCACATTGATGTGGCATAATTGCGAAACGTGTTTAGTCCCTTGTTTGAGCCGAATCTGGGTTTTACATGATTTGTAGAGCTCCCTCTGGTGTTGTGATCGTGGTATTCACTGACCTTTGGGAAGTATTTTGACATGTACATGGGTACCTTGGTCGCGTAGTGTATCTTGTAGACCAGGCCCATTGCAAGTTGCTGTACTCTGTCGTCTACTCTAAGCCATCCTAGGTTGTCAAAGTGGGCAGGGGTGAGGTGGGTTCTAGGAGTCAGGTCAAGTAGTAGTCTGACTAGCTTGTTTTGGGATGTTTGTAATTTGTTTTTTAGTGCCTTTGAGGTGCTTTGGTACCATGAGGTGCAAGCATAGTCGTAGTACCCTTGAATGAGTGCTCCTGCTAGAGTCTTCAGGGTATTCTTGTTTACCAGAGAGGAGATCCGGTACAAGAATCGCGCTCGTTGGTTGACTTTTTTTATTACATTGGATGCCATTTTGTCACAGGAAAGATTAGCCTCTAGGATGGAACCCAGGTAGGTAATTTCATCTTTCCTTGTGATAATATTGTCACCCACTGTAACCGAGAAGCCGTCGGTCTTGCTGAGTTTGTTATTTGAACCGAAGAGAATGGACTCTGTTTTGCCCATGTGTAATGATAGTTTGTTGTCGGCGAGCCATATGCAGATTTTGCCTAGTTCCGAGCTGAGGGCTTTTTCAACCTGTAACTTGTTCTTGTCAGAGACCAGCAGGGCTGAGTCGTCCGCAAACAGGAACAAGTTGCAGTCACAAGCTGACGACATGTCATTTGCATAAATTAGGAATAGTAGCGGTCCTAGTATGCTTCCTTGTGGAACACCACAGCTCACTGTGAGGGGGGGGGATAGGGTACCGTTTACTTCCACCATCTGTTCCCTCCCCTCCAGGTAGGATTGTATCCAGCTCACTGATAAACTATCAAAACCAATTGCTTTTAGCTTGTCAATCAGAATGGTGTGATTGACAGTGTCGAAGGCCTTTTGTAGGTCCAGCATGACCATGCCGCAGTATTTGCCCGCGTCCACCTCTTGTTTGATGTGGTCGTTCAAGTAGAGAAGGCATGTGTCAGTGGAGTGGGATGTTCTGAAGCCAGATTGGAATTCGTAGATTAGATTTTTTTCCGCGAGGTACTTTTCGATCTGTTCGTATACTATTTTTTCCATGACTTTCGAGATGGATGTAAGGATAGAAACAGGGCGGTAGTTACCCGGGTCTAATTTGCTGCCCTTTTTGTGCAGGGGTGTTACTCTCGCAATTTTGAAGTCCTTGGGGACGTGTCCCTGTTTTATGGAGAGGTTTATTATGTGTGTGATGACTGGGGTGATGGCTGCTGCTGAGTCTCTGAGGAATTTGGAGGGGATGTTGTCATGGCCAGTGGCCTTGTTTGGTTGGAGGGCGCTCAGTTTTTTGAGTACCTCATCTGTAGTTACTATTTCCAGTTTGAAGTCGTCTTTGTGGACGCCTAGGTTCATGTAGTATGCTACTATGTGTTCTACCCCATACTGCCTCTTTTCCATGTGTTTGATTTGTAACGTTTTGAAACACCAAGTCAAGTCAAGTCAAGAGTTTTAATTGTCACGGCATACAGGTATACAATGAAATGCGGGTGGTCTTGCCGTATTCTTCTGTAGTTTAGATCCCCATTAATGCATGTATTGAAAATAAGAGCCTTGAGGTTAAACGTGCAACTTCATTGTTCAACCTTATTTGATGGCAAGACCACCCGCATTTCATTGTATACTTGTATGCCGTGACAATTAAAACTCTTGACTTGACTTGACTTGACTTGATACATATAGAGTAAAGGGGAATTCAGCCTACATTAGTAAAGTAAACTAGCCTGGTATAAAATAAGTCAACCAGTCTAGTTAAGTAAAGTAAACTAGTCTGGTATAAAATAAGTCAACCAGTCTAGTTAAGTAAAGTAAACTAGCCTGGTATAAAAATAAGTCAACCAGTCTAGTTAAGTAAAGTAAATTAGCCTGGTATAAAATAAGTCAACCAGCCTAGTTAAGTAAAGTCAACTAGCCTGGTATAAAATAAGTCAACCAGCCTAGTTAAGTAAGGTCAACTAGCCTGGTATAAAATAAGTCAACCAGCCTAGTTAAGTAAAGTCAACTAGCCTGGTATAAAATAAGTCAACCAGCCTAGTTAAATAGGTAAACTAGCTTGGTTAATTAAGTCTACATTTATAACTAAGCAATCAATTAAGTAATTACACTTCAAGTAATAATAACAAGGCTTATACACTTATTAGTCTTGCATATTAACTTGACATTTACACATAGTCTTCAACATGTCACGTGAAGGAGAGATTACTGAGCTAGAACAAGAAGATGACACAATAGCTCCAAAGGAACAGATCATCGAACAGGTTGAAAAGGAACCTAGAAACACAGAAGATTCCCAAGAGCAGCCCGAAAGGTGTAAAGACGGCGACACTGCTGAAAGGAATACAAGAAAAAGTGGAAGAATCATAACTCTGACAGAGAAGGGCAGAGGGATGCAAGAGAAGAAAATGATAGGACTCCATCGAAAGTTCCAAGTCATATACAAGACATGGAAATTAAATGTGAGAAATGCCAAGGAGATACTATCGCAAGCTGAGACAGGAACTGAGGAACTTGAAACAGTCATCACTGAAATCCGTGGTTTCTCCGCTGACGTCCAGCGCGCATATGAAGAACTACGACAAGTTGACACACCAGATCAGTAGGAGAGTCGATCTGTGCTCACAAACATCTCAGATCATCTTCAAAAGAGCCTCAAGCCGACTGTATGGAACACCTGAAGATGAAGATGACTATCCTGAAGACAGTACTCTATTCACAGGAAGCAACAACTCTTACTTCTCTAACTCAAAGAAGACCTCCGCAAGTTCGAGAGGGTCCACAGCTAGACGCCAAGATGCTGCTGCCGACGTCGCTGCAGGCCAAGCTGTTCTCAAGCTAACAAAAGAGCAACACCAAGAACATCGAGAAATACAGCGGCTGGAAGACGAAGCTAAAGTACATATAGCTGAACAAGAAGCAGCAGCTGTCCAGCGTCGCTTGGAGAGAGAGAATGATGAGTTAAAAAGAAGAAGGCAGCAAGAGGAAGATGAGTTAAAAAGAAGAAGGCAGCAAGAGGAAGATGAGTTAAAAAGAAAAATGCAGCTGGAGGAAGAGGAAGCTACAATCAAAGCTCAACTGGTATCGCAGCATACAACCCTCCAAAGAACCATGGATGAAAGGAAACTAAGGGTACAGCACCTGGAGGATATGAAAAGTCTAAATGCAGCCCAAGCAAGAATCCAAGTGTACAACCAAGTGGCGACTACAGAAGAAGAAGAAGAAGAAGAAGAAGAAGAAGAAGAAGAAGAAGAAGAAGAAGAAGAAGAAGAAGAAGAAGAAGAAGAAGAAGAAGAAGAAGAAGAAGAAGAAGAAGAAGAGAAGCTAAACATCGAAGTGGATAGCGAGAGGAGAGCAATCAACCAAATACCTGCTCCTACAACTCCTCCTTCCCCGTATGTGCTCTCTGCACCAAGAACTGTAGCCCCCCTCCTGGGTGAAAGTACTTCAGAGCTCGTCAGGATCCTAGCTGACGCAGTGAGTTCAAACAGAATCCCCATTCCCGAACCTGTAGTATTCAAAGGGGATCCATTACTATACAATGACTGGAAACTATCATTTCAAACTCTGATAGATCAGTAGAACATCAAGGAAAATGAGAAGATCTACTATCTCCGCAAGTATGTAAACGGAGATGCAAGAAAGGCGATCGATGGCTATTTCCTACTCGGCACAGAGAACGCTTATGTTGCAGCGTGGAAGCTTTTGAACGAAAGATATGGAAACCCATTCACTATCGCACAGTCCTATAGAGAGAAGCTCAACGAGTGGCCCAAGATCGGACACAAAGACAGCCTCGAGCTCAGAAGCTTCGTTGATTTTCTCTGCAGTTGTGAGGCGGCTATGATGCACATAAAGGCCCTGGAAATCCTGAACGACTCCTGTAATGAGAATAGGAAGATTATCTCCAAGCTTCCAGACTGGTTGATGGCCAGGTGGAGTAGAAAGTCTGTTGAAATGGAAGATCGGAATGGCCATTTCCCAACTTTCAGCCAGTTCATTGCGTTCCTGAATTACGAAGTAAGGATCGCCTGTCACCCAATTACCTCCATGCATTCAATCAAACAAGGCGAAGCAGAGCACCCAAAGGACAGAAGAAATAGGACCGTCGGAGCAAAGGTACTGGCTACAAGCTCCAACGAGAAGACGGTCATGACATGTATCTTCTGCAAGAGGGATGGACACACCTTGCTCAAATGCAGAAGGTTCATGAAAGAAGGAGAACAAGAAAAAAACTCTTTCATTAAAGAGAACAGGCTGTGTTTTGGTTGCCTTAAACCTGGCCATCTCTCAAAGGATTGTAACAAAAAGAGTGAATGCGATGTGTGCCACAAGCGGCACCCTACGCCACTGCACTCGGACAGAGCCAAGGAATACAGGAAACCTACACACGTCAGAGAAAGGGAGTACCAAGATAAAGAGGAAACTAAATCGACGCCTCCTGAAATACCCATTACAGCGGCTACGACTCACAGAGCCATCGTTGGTAATGTTGGCGCGATCACCTCTGCAATCATCCCAGTCTGGCTATCATCAACGACCTGCCCAGCAGAAGAAGTCCTTGTGTACGCGCTGCTGGACTCCCAGAGCGACTCGACCTTCATTCTAAGGGAAGTCACCGACACGTTGAAAGCCAACAAAAACCAGATCAAGTTACGACTCACCACGATGACTGCAACCTCTACAGTAAACTCTCTAAAAGTGAGTGATCTACAAGTACGTGGCTACAATACAGGCAAGACGATATCCCTGCCACCAGCCTATACAAGAGAGTTCATCCCAGTCAACAGAGCTCACATTCCAATGAGAGAAAAAGCAAAGTCCTGGTCCCACCTGGAGCACCTTCAGAAAGACATAGCACCTCTGTTGGACTGCGAAGTAGGCCTTCTCATCGGGTATAACTGCTCCCAAGCGCTTCTACCAAGGGAAGTTGTATCCGGCAAATCGAACCAGCCCTACGCACAACGGACGGACCTAGGATGGAGCATCGTGGGATGTAGAAGTCCCTGTGTTGATTTCGGAGATGCCATCGGAACGAGTCATCATATAGAAGTAAAACAAGTGACACCGGATGTTGAGTCTTCAATCAACCTTCGAGCAGAAGTACACTATGTAAATCGGCTCAAAGTGAAAGAAGTGACTCCTACAGAAATACTAAAAGCCCTAGAGTCCGACTTCTCAGAAAGGTTCAAAGAAGATAATCCCATCTCACAAGATGACCTGAAGTTCTTATCAAAGCTGAAAGAGAACATCACACAGAAGGAAAACGGTCACTTTGAGATGCCCTTGCCGTTCAAAAAAGAACGACCAGAGTTACCTAACAACAAGATCAGCGCTATCCACCGCCTGAAAGATCTCGAAAGAAGACTGAACAAAGATGAAAACTATTACAAGGACTACTGTACCTTTATGGAGAATATCATCTCCCGTGGTGACGCAGAAAGAGTCCCTGAGGAGGAGATAGACAACAGCCCGGCCTGGTACATACCTCATCACGGGGTGTATCATCCGCAGAAACCAGGAAAAATACACATCGTATTTGACTGTTCTGCTCGCTTCCGAGAGACTTCCCTCAACGACCATCTGCTCACTGGTCCCGACCTAACAAATGCACTGGTTGGTGTCTTGTGCCGCTTCCGAAAGGGCTCTGTCGCAGTCATGTGCGACATCGAGAAAATGTTCCACCAGTTTCAAGTAAGAAAAGAGGATCAAGATTATCTATGGTGGGAGAATGGCAAAATGGATACAGCACCATCAGTCTACAGAATGAAGGTCCACCTGTTTGGGGCAGCCTCGTCCCCAGGCTGTGCCAACTTCGGCCTAAAACATCTGGCAGCGCATGGAAAAGGCCAGTTCAACAAGGAAACCAGACGCTTCATCCAAAGGGATTTCTACGTGGACGATGGTCTGGCAAGCGTGGAACGTGAAGACAAGGCTATAAGACTTGTCCAAGAGTCAAGAGAACTCTGCAGCACTGGGAGGTTGAGACTGCACAAGTTTGTCTCTAACAACAAAAATGTCATGGCAAGCATCCCAGAAGAAGAATGTGCTGTAGTTAAGGAACAAGACATGGACTTAGGAGAACTACATGTGGAAAGAGCTCTTGGAGTAGAGTGGTGTGTTACATCCGACACCTTCCAGTTCAGAGTCCAAGTAAAGCTCCATCCACTGACAAGACGAGGCGTGCTCTCTACCGTAGCCTCCATATATGACCCCCTGGGGTTCGTGGCACCCTTCGTCCTCCTCGGGAAGCAAGTTCTCCAGCAGATGTGCAGAGACAAAGTCAACTGGGACGATGAACTACCAGAAGCCCTAAGACCTCAGTGGGAGTCATGGCTCAGAGACCTCCCCAACTTGTCCGAGACACACGTACAAAGATGCTACGTACCTCCAGATTTCGGCGATGTCAAAGGCTACAAACTTCACCACTTTGCAGATGCAAGCGTCACAGGATACGGCGGATGTTCCTACCTTCGAACAATCAACGAGTCTGATGAAGTCCATTGCTGTCTAGTAATGGGAAAGGCAAGAGTTACTCCAACGAAAGTTACAACAATACCAAGACTCGAACTTGCTGCAGCAGTTGTTGCCGTTCGAACCAGCGACATGCTCCGGAATGAGCTCGAAATCCAAGATCTACAAGAATCCTTCTGGACGGATTCCCAAGTTGTTCTTGGCTACATAAACAACAATGCTAGAAGATTTCAAACCTTCGTAGCCAACCGCATCGAAAGAATTAAGTCAAGTACAAAACCTGAACAGTGGTTCTATGTTGCTTCTGAGGACAACCCCGCGGATCACGCTTCTCGAGGTTTGACTGCAGATCAACTTAAGTCCTCAAACTGGTTCACCAGACCAAAGTTTCTTTGGCAAAAGGGTCCACTCCTCAGAGAATGCAAGAAGGGAGAGGTCAACAAAGATGACCCAGAACTTCGCAAGGCTCTCGTGCGTAACACTGAGACAAAGGAAGAGAGATCTTTACTAGACAACCTGAAGAAGTTCTCTGACTGGACAAGAGCTGTAAAGGCAGTGGCAAGGTTAAAGCGAATGGCCAAAGAACATAAAGGTCTGAAAGAACACACCAACGAAAATACGAGTATCGAAGAAAGAAAAGAAGCTGAGCTTGCTATCATTAAGCTTGCTCAAGAAGAGGTCTTCCTGGCTGAGATAAAAGAACTCAAGCAAAAGCAGGAACTTGTCAAGACAAAGGCTAAGCTTGTCAAACTTGTCAAGCTACAAAGGCTAAGCCCCTTCCTGGACGAAAACGGGATCCTCAGGGTGGGAGGGCGTTTAGGCCAAGCGGAGCTACACCCACACATAAAACATCAGGCGATACTTCCACAGAAAAGCCACATCTCATCCCTAATCATCAAACACTACCACGAAAAGATCCAGCACCAAGGGCGTGGAATTACCACAAACGCACTCAGAGCTAATGGATGGTGGATTATGGGATGCAGCAGCGCTGTCTCGTCGCACCTCTACAGATGTGTCAAGTGCCGAATGTATAGACGACCCCACGAAGAACAGAGAATGGGCGACCTACCTCAAGATCGGATGGAAGCAACTCCACCTTTCACCTACACAGGGATAGATTGCTTCTGCCCAATCTGCGTAAAAGAAGGAAGAAAATATCTAAAAAGATATGGACTCATACTCACCTGTCTATGCTCAAGATCCGTTCACATAGAAGTGATTGACGATATGACTACAGATTCGTTCATCAATGCACTCAGATCATTCATTGCGATCAGAGGAAACGTTTGCCAACTCAGATGCGATCAAGGAACCAATTTTGTTGGCGCAAGAAGAGAATTTACAGAACTCATGAAGGGAATGAGTGAAGAAAGACTGAAGGCTCTGGGATGTGAGTTTCTCATGAATCCTCCAGCGGCAAGCCACATGGGCGGTGTATGGGAGAGGCAAATAAGAACGATAAGAAGCATATTGACTACTGTGACGTACTTGGGTACGTGGGTTGGTCATTACCATTATTACTGTATTGATGACACCACCTGAACATCAGGTTAGTATATGTACATATGTTATGTTTTGGATGTGATGTGTGTGTGTGTTTGAATGATAGCTAATGCTGTCTCTTTTTCTCTATCAGGTGCCGCCCGTCCCTACACTGAAGAGTGCTGATTGTCTAATGGGTAACAGCTGATGACAATCACTTCAAAAGGGACGGGTGGACAGATATACCAGACAGCACACACTCATCCGCGCGCCTCTCTGTGTCAGTTACCAGTGACCAGGCTGTTGGAGGTTGCCATTGTTTACCACTGTTGTGTGGAATTATTATAACACTGCCCTTGATTTACCACTGTTTGTGTGGAATAATTGTTATAATACTGCCCTTTGTTTCCACTGTTGTGTGGGACTGGTCTATCGTGTGATCTTGCTGTTCACACCACTTACCTGGTAGGCATTATATTTGTGTTGGTGTAGCTACCAGGTGAGTACATATATATATATATATATATTGTGGCCTTCTGCCTTTTTGCCACTTGTGTGGAAGTAATATATATATATCTATGTATTGGGCCTTCTGCCTTTTTGCCACTGTTTGTGTGGAACTATATTGTGCTGGGCACATTGTGTACATTTGCTGGGGGATTCCCAGACTTGTCCTGTGACACTAGGTCACTAGGGCTTGTGTTGGCTCTTGTGCCTTACTCTATTATTATATTACTTGTTTGTTCTCCCCTTACCTTTCTCCCTGTTTGTTAATTGTTTGTGGGTTGTTTTTTCCCTTTGTTAAATACTCATATTACAGGTGGAGGTTTGAATTCCTGCCCCAGATAATAAATATAATTTACCTTTTGAAAGCGCGTTTGTGTTGTTTTACTATCTGCCGGGACCTTGCTTTAAAAGCATCTACTGAGGGGGTTGTTTTGTCATGTGCAGCTTGCCTCAAGTTTCTATTATATGTGGTCATTAGACCTTAGCACATGACATGGGGGCTCAATGCCGGTCTTCTGTGTACTTGTGACATGAGGGCTTTATGCTGGTCTTTTGTGTCCTTGTGACATGGGAGCTTGCTGGTTGCACAATTGTATAGTTCCTTGTTGGTACATGACATGGGCATGTGACATGTGGACTTGTCGATTGGAGCGTGTCAGGTAGTTTGCGTCTTTTCATTTGGTAAGTTGTATTATTATATATCCATATTTCCGTGCTGCACACTTGACTGTTGTAAACCATTGTTGTGAGTTATGCTCTTAACCATTCTATTTTTTTCCACATAGGTAAAGGGTGGATCACCTGCTTTGGTTAGGGGGAGGGGGGCACGCGTCATCTATTCCGGTGGAGTGCGCAATGAAATCGGTAAGCGACTGAAGATATGTGTAGTCCTCATTCCGCTAGGGAAGTAGTTTAGACGGGGTAGTTAGTGTTACCCAGTGTGATCCTAGTTAGGTGTTAGAACCGACATTTATTATTTTTATGAATGTTAGATGTGGACATTAAATCGAATTGGTCAGGTTGTCATACTGCATAATGTGGCTGTTGAGTGTTGCACAGGGACATTGTTGAGTACTATCAGTGAAGTGGCTATTTTGTAGGGCTTATTGAAGTCTGATTGGTTGGGTAGTATTGTGTGTTGCTACGGGAGTGTACTTTCTTTCATAACTGTATTCTGTGGTAGAGAGTAGAGCTATGGAGGTTTGTGATCAGGATGTTGGTGTGTCGGATCTTGATGGTGTTGACTCTGCACTAGGTTCGGAACATACCAGTGTTACTTCTGCTGGTGACTTGAGCGCACTGAGCGCTGAGCTGCGTTTAGCCTGTCTAGAGGAGAGGGCGGTTTTGCGCAGGGAGAATAGAGAAGAGAGGAAGGAGGAGAGAGACAGAGAAGAGAGAAAGGAGGAGAGAGAATGGGAAGAGAGGAAGGAGGTGAGAGACAAGGAGGAGAGAGACAGAGAGAGGGACAAAGAGGAGAAGGCGGCTGATAGGGAATTTCAATTGGCGATGAGGAAACTAGAATTGGAGTGTGGTGACGCTAGGCGTAGCGCCACTTCCTCTCCAGTACATACTGGACCAGTCCTCACAAAGGCTTGACAGCACCTCTCTCCGGACGTACCTGTACGAGGTCATGTCCATAATAAATAGCAGGCCGCTCTCCGCTGAGTTTCTGAATGACCCATCCGGACCTGACCCTTTGACCCCGAATCACATTCTAACGATGAAATCTACAATCATTCTGCCCCCACCTGGACAATTCATCAAAGAAGATTTGTACCTACAAAATAGGTGGCGCCGAGTTCAGTATTTGGCCAACGAGTTTTGGACAAGATGGAGGAAAGAATATCTTCTCAACTTACAACAGAGACAGAAGTGGTGTAAAACCAGAAGGAACTCCATCCACCCAGCTTCCCCCACACTCCCTTGTCAACTGCCTCCACGAAATAAAAACCTGGATGTCATCTAACCTCCTCAAACTGAACAACAATAAAACTGAGCTCATGGTTGTGGCACCCAAGGCCCTGCTCCGGAAGGTTGAAGATCTCACCCTCGACATTGACGGCTGCTCCATCTGCCCTTCCCCAAAGGTCCGCAACCTGGGCGTCATTCTGGACTTCACCCTTTCCTATCAAGCCCATGTCAGTTCCGTCACCAAATCCGCCTTCTATCACCTCAGAAACATCTCCAGACTCCGACCATCACTTTCCGACTCCACAGCTGAGACCCTCATCCATGCCTTCGTCACCTCCCGCCTGGCAACGGGGTCCTGTCCGGGGTTCCAAGTTCAAAACTCAGCTGCCAGGGTTCTCACCGGCACCAAACCCTGGCAGCACATCACCCCCACCCTCATCCACCTCCACTGGCTCCCCATCAAATCCTGCATCACCTACAAAACCCTCCTGCTCACTTACAAATCCCTCCATGCTCTGGCACCTGTACCTCACTGACCTCCTCCACCCCCCCACTCAGTCACGGTCCCTGCGATCCTCAGACACTGGTCAGCTCTCCAGTCTCCGAACCAGACTGCGGACCTTTGGGGACAGAGCTTTCAGTGTGGCAGCTCCCACCCTCTGGAACTCCCTCCCTGCAGAACTCCGCAACGCCCCAACTCTGGACTCATTCAAAAAACTCTTCAAAACCCACCTCTGCATCTTGGCCTCTAACCCATCATTTCCCACTTTGAATGTTGTGTCTGTCCACCATGTTTGTTATTTTTGTTGTTTCTTCCCCTATGTAAAGCGACCCTGGGTCTTATGAAAGGCGCTATATAAAACGAAGTTTTTTTTTTTTTTGGATCCACTTTTTCTCCCATTTTCTATATTTTCTCCCATCCCAATTTCGTATCATCCAATTCAACCCTCCCCTGTCACGAACGCTGTTTCTTGCCTCCCACAAGCCGGCTGCAGTGAGGACTAAGTCATACATAGCACAAGTCCCCTCCGGTACTTGAGGTAACAGCAGTCGCATCTTTTCACCTGCGCAGCTCGATCTCTCAGTGTTCGAGGAGTAACGCGTGGGAGGCTCACGCTGCCCCCGACACTTCCTGATTCTACTGCGCAGGCGCACCAACCGACTTGTAGGAGTCGCTTGTTCACAACGTTCGATCCCCACCCTTCAGTTTTTCCCTCCCCGTAATACGGCCAATGTGTATTACTGCGGACGACCAGCCAAACTGAAAAACAATGTGGAGAGCTGGATTCGAACACGCGAATCCTAGCGTCTCCACACTGGTGGCGAGTGCCTTAGACCACTACACCACCTAGCCGCCCTTATATAAAACGAAGTTGTTATTATTATTATTATTACCACCACTACTACCATTACTACTACCACTACTACTACTATCACCACCACCACTACTACTACCACTACTACTACTACCACTCTACCATTACTACTACCACTACTACTACTACTACTACCATTACTACTACCACTAGGCTGTTACGTATGGGGGTGAGTAGTAGTGAGTCCAATGGTGGAGGAGACAAGGTAGGAGATAGGTAGCTATTTCTAAGGATGTGTTGTCGTATATTTCTAAATGAAAACATGAATAAATGCAAGTAAAATGTACAAGGTAATGATTAGAAAGATAAAATTGGCTATAGTGAAGCTTGAGAGGGAGATCACCCCGCACTCAGCCAATGCACCGACAATACTTTCAAGTTACAACACGGCAGCTGCTGACTAACCCAGAGGTCAGAAAGGTGACACAGGCTATTTGGAAATCGCCCCTTACACAGTAGAATGCCACTCTAATAGGTAGACTAGACGGTTTTTAGACCTTAAGGATATAAAGATAGAGATATATAAGAAAACTATTGGCTTTGTCAGAGAGATTAGTTAGATGGCTTTAGAAAACATTGCAACACATATGTAAAGAAAGGACCATTATGATAAAAGTGAGCTGTCATACCAAATCACCTTAGATAAATAGGTTTGGCAGGCATGAAAAGTTGACCATAAGTAAGCCAAATACAAAGACATTGTTTGTAAATTAATGTTAATACTGAACAAAATAATAAGTGATCAAAATAGAGCTAAAACCTAGATTACAGCGTACTTTAGAATAGGAAAAACAAACAGTAAAATAAATAGTTCAATCAAAAATAAAGTAAAAAGTGGATCCAACTGAAAACAAGACAGTGAGTCACTGGCTAGAAAATAAAGAATTATCTTAGTATTCTAAAATGCAATTACAGAATGGTAAAAAGTTTGTAGATGGAAATAGCTCATGTTTTATTATGAATGCATCAAGAGCCAGTCTGTCTCCCCATAGACTATGAAAACGGTTGTGTCAGCAGAAGAAATTGTGTAACATGTGGACACAGGACACCAACAGACAGGTTTCTGCTGGAATGTGGACCAAAATAAGAAAAGCGTATGGACGTGAACAGACAGGCAGGATCTCCCCCCTCCCTCTCGCTCTCTGTCTCCCCCTCCCTCTCTCTCTCTCTCTCTCCCCGCGGATAAAAAGGGCGAATGGCGACTCACTACACACACGACTCACACCAGAAGGAACCTGGAGAGACTCGACACACACACCCGGTGACACTCAGAGGAGACGGAGAAGGATCCCTGCAGAGCCAAGCCGTGACACAGAGGGACTGAGACCCGATGACAGACGAAATCGCTTCGCATCAGGAGAAGCGCTGACACACCAGAACGGACCTGAAGACCCAGAGATATGGGGACAGACGATGACAGAGATCGCATCGCAACTGGAGCGCTGAAAACCTCCACCGACAGAGGGAGACTCGCCACTCGACTCGCCACTCAGGCTACTGAAGAGCCGATGACTCAGAGAGCCATTGAGACCAGATGACCGAGCCGAGGTTCATAGCGGACTCCGCCGATACGAAATCAAGCACTCCCTGCCTGATCTGCGAGGAGACCAGGTTGTCTTGACAACCAGACCAGCGAACCACAAGAGAGGACTCGGTGTTGGCCATGGACAACCTAAGACAGCGAACAGCACCGAGAGACGACAACAACCAAATGAAAGAGACGATGTACTGTTTTAATTCCTAAAGCTGTTTTATTAATAAACACCGCCGCCCGTTGATTTTGACCATATCGTCAGTCTCCTCTTACTTGAAACCGAACATCTGAAAATACCTAAAACCATGCAGAGGGAAGGGTGAAATAGAACACTATACGATCAATGAACTTAGAGATACATGAATTAAGAAGAGACACTTCAATTGGTGCCATGACCCGTCCTGCATTTGGCCAGTACCGGTTGAAAAACGACAGCAGCCACTTCTCAAGGACACGGAGAGGTTCTCTCCCCCTCATCGATGCTCTCTACGACTGAGGACTGAGGATCGTCACCGTTGCGACCGAGGCCAGTGGGAATAGGTAAGTAGTACTAATGTGTTTACAATTGGTAAATGGTCGAAGCAGTCTCGCATTTTGGGGTTGCTGTTGCATTAGGTAGAAATGTGTTGGAAATGGACCAGGATAATGTTGGTGTTGGAGGGGTACCGGGGTCCAGGTTTCACAACCTGGCTCTGGTCTCAGCCACACACCGGCGCTACACTTAGAGATGATCAGTTAGGATGCCTATATTGGTACAAGGCCAAGTGAGGAGAGGAAATAGATGTCTGTATTTAGTTATATCAGTTTAGGGGATAGGCTTGGGATTAGGTAAATTATTTGAGGGTACCGGCGTAGGAGCAGTAGAACGGAGATTAGTCACAGATAGCGGGAAGTGGGACTGTGCGTGACGTAGTGGTTCATAAGAAGGGTAAAGAGGAGTAGTCAGATTTTAAGGTAGAGTAGAATAGGAGAACCGGGGTAGTACAGGGCAGCCTGGTTCCACGAAGAGAAAAGAGAACAGAAAACGGAGTGTAGAGTAGTATAGGATAACCGTGGTGAAGTTCAGGGATAGCCTGGTTCCGCGAAGAGAAATAGAGAACAGGGAGGTAATTGGTTGCTTTTTTTCCGCGCCATCATTCGCGGACTTCACTCTTAGAATCGGCACGTATAACAGACGAGTTTAGAAAGACGTTTTCATACAGATCTGTTGTAGTGTGACCCGACGGAATCTGCTTAAAAAATTCGCCTTTGGTACGGATTTTTGAGAAGGTATTTGGTCGATTTGGGGGTGAGACAGGTAAAAGCTCCCCAAACGGCGCTGAATATGAAGATTGAGAGGCTGAGAAGAGGAATGATGGGGGGGGGGGAAAGTAACCTTTGGAGATAATGCACTTGTGGGAGAAATGCGTGGGGTAACTGCACAGGGGATTAGAACAATAGGAAGAATATTGTGTGAAATGAAGCAAGGAAATGCGTTTGGAAGGAATGTGTGCATAAATGAATGGTGTGCTTATGAATGAGACATTAATTTGTTAAGTATATGTGTTTGAATGGATGGATGTTAGGAGCTCTGAGTAAATGTCAAGGTATTTTTTGTATTATTATGAACCAGCTGGTGGCCAAGGCTGCAACGGAGAAACCACACCCCTGTCCTGCCAGCATTAGCTGGCGCGACGGGACTAGCGTGTGGACGCTGTGTTGCGTTTTCGAGTGAATTGAATGAATGACATGTGAGATGGAACCTAGGAGATGTGTAAATGTGCGTTGAAATTTTTCAAATCGGGGCTGTAGAAGTTTAAAAGTAATGTAGTAAAGATCAAAGAAAACGGGGATTTTAGAGCTGGTGACGTCATAGGGAGCGTCGGAGCTTGGGGTGCGTTAGATTTGGAGTAACGGGGCTAGATCGGGAGCGTTAGATTTAAAATGCGGAGCCGGCCGGGGCCAAGCGGGCGAGCATGCTAGAATGAGGATAATAATATAGGTTCTGTAAACGGGGGCTTAATAGGATTAAAGTTATGTTACGGGGTGTAGCTGGGGTTGTGTAAACGTCGCGATGTGTTGTGCCGCTCGAGTCAACAGGACTGGGCCGTTTAGGAGAAGTGATGTTGGATGCTAAGCTAAGCTGGTGCTAGCGGCACTGAGCTAACGAAGCTAAGATGCTAAGCTACCTGTGCTAACGATATAGCATGATTGAACTCTCGGGGAATCTCGCGTGTTGCTACTCTTTGCTAGTGCGGGATCTTAGAGAGGCGATGGACAGGTACTTCCGGTGTAGAGGGTTCTGGGAATTGTAGTTTTGTGGTTGAGGTAGAACGTCGAGTTGACGTCTTGGGGTGGTTTACGTAATGACGCACTTGCGGGGGAGGCGTGGCGCCTCCTACAGGAAGTGGTGAGTGTTGTGGTGCGTTGGTGATGGACAGGACGTTCCAGCGGAGGGCGCTGTTGCCTCTTTTATAGTTTCACCTTTACAGGTGGAACGGGGTGCAGTTGGCAGTAGAGAAGGGTTTGTAATTATTATAAGTTTTGAGTAGCGACCATTTGTGGGGATTTATAAATTCTTTATGTTCGGTTTTTTCTGTTGTTGATGATGGGGGTGTTTACTGGTTTGATTATAGGTCTGTATTTGTTATGGGCCAGGTGTAATGGCGCTGGTGGGATTGGCGTGAAACCCCCCCCCCCCCCCCCCCTTTTCCTCTGTCTCTTCCTCCCTCGTTCACACTCCCTCCTTCCCTCCCTCCCTCCCTCCCTCCCTCCCTCCCTCCCTCCCTCCCTCCCTCCCTCCCTCCCTCCCTCCCTCCCTCTCTCCCCCCCCCCCCCCCCCCCCCGCCCCCCTCCGCTCCATCCCTGTCTCCCGGCTTAACTTTGTGAGGGGACAGGTGCACAAAGGGAGTTTTTGTTTAGTATAGATTGCCTGATTGATTGATGGATTGAAAGATTTTGTTAACAGATTGTAGAGTGGGTGCAGTACAGTACAGCTCAATACGCACAATTGTTAAGGGGATGCAGACCGGAGAAAGACTTTCGTCTTGTTTACATCAGGGTCCCCCATTTTCAATTCATCATGGGCGTGGAGTGTTGGTTATATTAGATTTGGTTATGTTAATATTGGGTTACTTGCTAAAATAGGGTTACATAAGGGTTGATAGAATGTTCATGGTCATTCTTTTGGTCTGATTAAAGTTAAGGTTGATTTAGACGGTTTTGGTAAATAGTTAATGTTGCATTATGTGCCCCCCCCCCCCCCCCCCCTTTCCTCCCCTTAGTCCCTGGATCCCTGTATCCCTCCCTCCTTTTTTCTTTTCCCTTCCCTGTCTCTCCTTGTATTTCGCCATCCCTAGATTGCGGCGTGTGTTGTGGGCATTTGGTTGTAGGTTTGTTTGAACTGCGTTGTTATTGTGTATGTGAAGCAGGTACCGGATGGGCGCTGGACTGTCTAGGTGCAGGTGGTGGTAGGATAATTTGTAATATTCTTGGTGTGATAAAGCTTGGGGTGTTTCCGTTCAGGTTCGGAACTGAAGGGAGGACGCTTTGGGCTGTGAGTTGACGGTTCTTTGTATTTTCAGAGAACTGGGTGAATATTGCGGTGGCATAGTGCGGGTGTCCATGAAATTATTAACGTGGCCAGCTGTACTATGTGTCGGTCAGGGTTTTAGTGATCTAAGTTGCTAAAAGTTTATTGTTTTCCCTGATTAGGTGGTTGGTAGCAGTAGCAACACTGATTAATTTTTATTAAGTGTTGTGGGGGGTAATGGTTGTGTGTAAGGATTAGGGAGGGGATTAGGCACCCCGAACCTCTAGTCCTTAACAGGCGGCAGTGGGCTCGCAAGAGTCTGGGCGCACGTTAAACACATACTATAGTGCTGGGGAGTTACTGAAGGCCCTCGTGCGTAACGAGGTATGAAATAACATACCACTGTGGTACCGTCTAGTCGGCCCTGATGTCGCATGTAAGGTAAATGTTGGCACTGGGTGGTACGTGGGCGACAGTCCACACCTAGGAGCAGGGCGGTGCACCGGAGGGGGCACAGCTCCTGCCGTGAACAGGCTAGGCTGGCGAAAACGGTCAATATTTCCATGCCCAGAGCAAGCGGGGTGGGGACAAGACCGTCGGTTTCTAAACTGAGTGGCTGATAGGTACTACGGACAGTCAGCCGCTTGGGGTCCTGACTTGATGACGGACTATGAGGTCGCTATCGACTGGGTCGTCAGCCGGTTGGGAGAGCGTTATGGCAGAGACCATAAATGCACCTGGCTCAATGTACAGTCAGGCCACAGTAACCTTACTAGCCGATACAGGGTTAGTAGGCGAGTTGTGCTTCTGTGATCAGTGTTTTTGAAAAGAAAATGCTGGGAAGCAGAGGGATGAGGGGTGTCAATTCAGAGGAATCTGGATTGTCTCTCCTAAGATTGGAAAGGGGCCCAGCCTTAAACTGCACCTGAAGGTAAAATAAGGGGGCTTCTTCCGTTCATGAGAGGAGACCTTACCGCCGGAAGTGGAGACCTGCATCTCTGTTGGGGGAGGGGGCCGGCGTCGGACAAGGCAGTCCTAAAAAAGGAGCTGGTTGTACCGTCGTAGCGGACTGCCTAAACCTTACGGGGAGAGGTGCATCTAAGTAGGGGAAGGAGTGCATCCGAACGGGAGGAGGGTACTCTTAACTGGAAGGAGGTTAAAAGGGTCAAAGCGGAATGGAATTGATGTGATATGAGGAGTGTGTGAAGCAAAAGCGAATAATACATTTAGTCGATACGCTAATCGGGCATTTAAAAGTAAGAAATAAGGTTAGGATGAACAGATTCATCAAGCAAAGAGAGATAAGAATCAGATGAAGGACCAGGTTTACAAAGGATTATTAGACAAATGGATAGGAAGGGGATTAATGATTATATTTCCCAGGAAACTAGGAGGAGAGAGCACACAGGGGATTGGAAAACTCCAGTGTTCCTGTTGAAGGAACGGACAAAAAACAAGATAAGCTGTATCGTTATTTTTTCAAGCAAATCACACTGTGTCTCTTTAAATATATTAGTATAGTGTTGCCCGACATTTCCAATGCGTAACGAAGAGTGGAAATAATAAGGGAAATGCCACTGTATTAAGTCTGGATTTCTGCTTTCTTTCTGTACAGGTGCTCGGCCGGACAGGTGCTCTAAACGACTTCCATAACCATCTAGGGAAAACGGTTTTAAAGGCCTTGGTATAAGTATGAATGATAAGCCAATTATCAATCCTTGTCTGCACAGTAAAATTTTGACAGTGTGAGTGTTTTAACTCAAGTAAGTAGAAAATAGTGTAAGACGGAGAAATTTGTTTTTTCAAACGGTGATTACAAGAGAGTGTTGAAAGTGGAATGAATGACAGTAACATAGGAAGTTCACTTTAGTGGGACATTTGATAGGAACAACTGAAGCGTTAGATGCAATAACAATAGAATAACAACAACGACAATATGGAAGAGGGCCTTAGTGATCGGGCCATTGGGGGGAGTAGGCCGAGGGCCTCTGCAGACATTTCCCAGATAGACTATACCAGTGATGATCTGATTGATTTGAATATGGACTTCTCTCATGTGACCAGTACGACAGAAGGACTTGGAATGATGACTTTGATTCCAACACAGGGGAGTGAACCAGTGACAACGGTGTTACTCCAACCAGAACCGATTCAAGCTGGAGTGTCCATTGCAGGCGACTGCGGTTTAACCAAGGGGCAGAAAAAGAGACTGAGGTTACAGCCGTCCCACGAAGTCCACTCTGGCCGGAGGGCTGGAACTGAGACCGACAGCAGGTATGGAATACACGAACAGTTTCTACAGCCCACCCAGGGACGGCAAGCCGCCGGTGCTGAGATGGGGGAAGAGGCAGCATACTATAGACAACAGAGAGCGTTTGTGACAGCGTTCGAACAACACGAGGCAGTTCATCGAGATCTGATGAAGATACAGCTGGAGATCGGTCAAGCCGCACACGAGACTCAGAGACTGGGACGAGAACTGGCGAGAAAGACTGTGCTACTAGAAGCGACAGCTGTTGAGATCATGCTTCGGGCGTCTGACCTAGGCCGCTGTGATCAAAGAATGCCCTGTGCTCTGTTGCCCGGACAGGGAACTGGGCCGCAACAGGGTGAACAGGACCGCAGGAGGGGTGAGTTTCCAGGCCCCTCCCAACAAGAGAAGGCCCGAGGAGAGGCAGCAGAAAAGGACAGGTATGCCCCTCTCTCCTCCAGGCAACAGGACATGCGACCAGAGGACAGGAGAGGGGTGGACCTGGCGAGGACGGTGGGAGGCCAGCCGAGAGACTGTGGGAGTCGTGGTAAACTGGGTGAACTGGAACCCCTGGGATGGCCGGCGTCGGCTGTGTGCTGGGGTTGTGGGGAGGTTGGCCATTTCGCTCGGTCATGTTACAAAGGGTGGAGGCCTCAGCGAACGTCCAGAAAGATGTGGAGAGTTGGGACATTGTCAGAGGGGGTGTCTGCATAGGTCATAGGTTAATTAAGAGCAAAGCGGAAATGCACCAACAAAGTCTTTTAGGTGCTCGGGAAAATAGAGTTATTAATAAGTTAAAATGGGAAGAAGGACTGATTGGAATAAAAATAGAATAAAAAATATATAGAAGCGTTGATACATTAGATTATGAGTGGAAGCGACTAAAATGGATGTGCAACTAACAGGGAGAGATGAAATGACTGATAGATGCATGAGCCAATCGTACTAACAGTAGATTAATAGACAAATCATGGGTTTTCCTTTTTGCTACAGTGTGTCTGATCAACTCTTGCTGTGGCAGTGAGGAAAACGTAAGGGAGAATGGTATGGTGGACGATTTTTAGTATCTCCCACCTGTGCAGCCTGGCCCGGCTGCACAGATTGGAGAGAGAGAGAAAGATGGTCACCGCAATGGCTCTTGTGGTCATGTGAACTCTGAACCAGACGGTGTCAGAGAAGGGTTAAACAGTTGGGTTTTAGACAGGAACAATGGAACATATAATATTAGACAGAGTTAGAAACAAAGGACTATTTATAGTAGTGATTACAATACTTGATCAAAGGGTGGTCAAGGTTGAATTAAGGAATTAAAAAAAAAAAAAAAAAAAAAAAAAAAATATTATTTCATTACTTATTTTATTTCTTTTTGGATTTCTAATTTTGCTGTCTTAGTTTTGCGGGGGTATTTATGCCTCTGGATGATAGTTTAATTCTGTTGGATGGGTGTGTAGCATGTAGGCACTCACAGTTTTTTTTTGTTTATTTTTGATTTTCTTTGTTTTTGGTTGACTATACTTTTTTTAGGAACTGGCTGGCTGGGGGGGTTCTCTCGCCGGTCAGGGGTAGCAGGTGGTGGTGACACAGCGAGACTGGTAGGAGGTCTGATATAATGTGCTGGAAACTGAGAATGGACGGGAGCTGGTTCATGGTTTGTTTTCCGCTCATTGAGACTCCAGATGTAGAATCTGGAGGGTTGTGTCACTTTTTGGGTTATGATAAGTGTTGGGGGAACATATTTCTCTGTCTATAAGAAAGCTCTGTAGGTTGTTGGTCGCAAATGGCCAGACAGTGTTCATGTAGAGTGCAGACATGTGAATTTGATGATTGACTTATGGAAGACTCTGCACCGGCTTGTTGAAAGCTGGCGGAGTGTGTGTGATGTGTGTTTAAAGGGACTGTGGTTTGTTGACCATGCACATAGGTTCGGTTGGTGATTGGCCTCGTCTAGAGCTGACTGTCCGGACCGAGGAGCTGTCGGGAAACGAGGTATTTGGAAGTGAAATAATGGTTATTCCACTGTCAAGGGTGGAGGTAGTTGTGTTGATCTTAAGATATTTGATCTAGTAAAACAGTACAGCACAAAAAGAAATGAGACAAAGATGATTTGATTGAATGCTAACGTAAGAAGCTGTGAAATACATAGATAATGAATTAGGAGAAAAATGTATTGTCAAAATGCAGAACAGTAGAGAATGTATCTGCGAAAATAACTGTTTCCAATCTATTGTGTGTTTTGTAAATAATAATCCAAAATGCAAAAAGGACAGAGGGAAAATCGATTCCTTCTGTGGAAAATCGGAGCAGTACCAGAGACCTGCATACAACGAAGAAAGAGGCGGTGGTTAGCACAAGATACAACAAGAAGAAAACGGTCAAAAACGAGTTAGCAGTAAAGGCCTCAGGAGGTTTAAACAGGGATAACTGAGGCCTCAGTGGTCTTTTCAAGGAGAAGAAATAATTTATGTTGCTTGGTTGAATTTCCCTCAAATGTTTAGAGAGTTAATCTTTTAGTGGTGTGATGTATTAATCTTTTCTTGCAGAGTCCATTACACAAAATAGACATTTAAGCTAAGTACATGGATAAATATAGTCTTAAACGAAAAGAAGCTGAGAATGGTACGATCATCTCTTTGCATAGAGAGACGGACCTAGACTGGATGTCGTAATAACTGATAATGTGTATAAACTGTGAAAGGAGGAAAAGGTAGGTGAAATGATGATTTTGTAACTGTACAGATGGAAAGGGTTTTGTAGTTCGATTTGGGTAAATTTTGGATTTTTTTGAAAATTTTAGAAAATATTAGCAAAAATTATGAGAATGATTTTAAACATGTTTAATTTAGAATATTAATGTTGTATAGGAGGTTATTAAACCCCCTAAGGGTGGATTGTCGTATATTTCTAAATGAAAACATGAATAAATGCAAGTAAAATGTACAAGGTAATGATTAGAAAGATAAAATTGGCTATAGTGAAGCTTGAGAGGGAGATCACCCCGCACTCAGCCAATGCACCGACAATACTTTCAAGTTACAACACGGCAGCTGCTGACTAACCCAGAGGTCAGAAAGGTGACACAGGCTATTTGGAAATCGCCCCTTACACAGTAGAATGCCACTCTAATAGGTAGACTAGACGGTTTTTAGACCTTAAGGATATAAAGATAGAGATATATAAGAAAACTATTGGCTTTGTCAGAGAGATTAGTTAGATGGCTTTAGAAAACATTGCAACACATATGTAAAGAAAGGACCATTATGATAAAAGTGAGCTGTCATACCAAATCACCTTAGATAAATAGGTTTGGCAGGCATGAAAAGTTGACCATAAGTAAGCCAAATACAAAGACATTGTTTGTAAATTAATGTTAATACTGAACAAAATAATAAGTGATCAAAATAGAGCTAAAACCTAGATTACAGCGTACTTTAGAATAGGAAAAACAAACAGTAAAATAAATAGTTCAATCAAAAATAAAGTAAAAAGTGGATCCAACTGAAAACAAGACAGTGAGTCACTGGCTAGAAAATAAAGAATTATCTTAGTATTCTAAAATGCAATTACAGAATGGTAAAAAGTTTGTAGATGGAAATAGCTCATGTTTTATTATGAATGCATCAAGAGCCAGTCTGTCTCCCCATAGACTATGAAAACGGTTGTGTCAGCAGAAGAAATTGTGTAACATGTGGACACAGGACACCAACAGACAGGTTTCTGCTGGAATGTGGACCAAAATAAGAAAAGCGTATGGACGTGAACAGACAGGCAGGATCTCCCCCCTCCCTCTCGCTCTCTGTCTCCCCCTCCCTCTCTCTCTCTCTCTCTCCCCGCGGATAAAAAGGGCGAATGGCGACTCACTACACACACGACTCACACCAGAAGGAACCTGGAGAGACTCGACACACACACCCGGTGACACTCAGAGGAGACGGAGAAGGATCCCTGCAGAGCCAAGCCGTGACACAGAGGGACTGAGACCCGATGACAGACGAAATCGCTTCGCATCAGGAGAAGCGCTGACACACCAGAACGGACCTGAAGACCCAGAGATATGGGGACAGACGATGACAGAGATCGCATCGCAACTGGAGCGCTGAAAACCTCCACCGACAGAGGGAGACTCGCCACTCGACTCGCCACTCAGGCTACTGAAGAGCCGATGACTCAGAGAGCCATTGAGACCAGATGACCGAGCCGAGGTTCATAGCGGACTCCGCCGATACGAAATCAAGCACTCCCTGCCTGATCTGCGAGGAGACCAGGTTGTCTTGACAACCAGACCAGCGAACCACAAGAGAGGACTCGGTGTTGGCCATGGACAACCTAAGACAGCGAACAGCACCGAGAGACGACAACAACCAAATGAAAGAGACGATGTACTGTTTTAATTCCTAAAGCTGTTTTATTAATAAACACCGCCGCCCGTTGATTTTGACCATATCGTCAGTCTCCTCTTACTTGAAACCGAACATCTGAAAATACCTAAAACCATGCAGAGGGAAGGGTGAAATAGAACACTATACGATCAATGAACTTAGAGATACATGAATTAAGAAGAGACACTTCAGTGTCTTTATTAAAACACACAGAGCAGCGATAATCCAGGAAAGACGCCGGGCGTCAACAGAGAGAACAGGCAAAAGTAATATAAGTGCATCGCGAGTGGCTCAGCAAACTCTGACCAGCTCCTTCCCACACGAACGGTTTTCTGAAGCCTCGACAACAAACAAGGGAACAGAGAAAGCATAAGTAGTCACCAACCAAACATTCCAATCAATTAGCAGTGGCAGCAAATTGACAGCACAGTGACAGCAACAGTGGAGAGTACCAATCAGTGACAACACAGGAATGTGGGCGTGACAACCAAAATGCAAATACCAACCACCAGGTGAAAACATTCCAGACTGACAGCTGGATTCCCGGGAGAGGGAACCCAGAGCGTTACACTAGGCTACTACTACTACTACTACTACTACTACTATCACCATCACCACCATTTTTTGCCGATCCCGATCTTCGGAAAATCACGTGATCGGCCCCGATCCCGATCACGTGATCGGATCGGGACATCCCTATGTCATCTAAGTACACAAAAACTGACACCCCAATTAATTCCTGCAGCACGTCGTTAACCAGGGCTTGGAAAACTGCCGGAGCATTAGCTAAACCAAAAGGCATGACTAAATACTCATAATGCCCGTTAGGCGTGTTAAATGCAGTTTTCCACTCGTCCCCCTCCCTAATCCTGACCAAATTATATGTATTACGTAAGTCAAGTTTAGAGAAAACCTGTGTGTAAGCACTCAAAAGCGGTGTCCATGAGAGGCAATGGGTATCGGTTCTTGATGGAAACGTCGTTCAATCCCCTATAATCAATGCACGGGTTTGACTAAAAACGTCCGCCAGGTCAAAATAGACTGCAGGAACTCCTGTTAAATTTGAAATTTATTAGAAGGATAAACCCCTTGAGATATGCTATCTCGTTTTCGAGGGGGTCCTTAACATAGGATACAAAACATACAATACAATACAATACATAACAAAACAAAAAACAGGACAACAAATGCACTTATACACTGACAGAAGCTCTCCCAAGCTCACCCCCACAATCCACACTGATTCCTCCCAAGAGGATCACGAATATGTTCCCTTATAAAACACATACAAAATTATAATTTGATCTGAAAACGACATGTAAGCCCTAACACAGTAAATCAATAACAGGTGCAAGTAGTCTGTAGATGAGTGAACAAAGATATCTTGAATAACCGGTAAGAAGTAAATCGGGGTTGGGAGATACGAACGAGTCTGCAACGCTCACCGCCAACCTGGAGAGAGACAGAAGAGGGAGGGGGGGGGGGGGGGGGGGGGGGGTGGGGGAAACTCTCACCAGCATCAGCCTTGACACCGCTTCCCATGGAGAGTTCACCCGTAGCCCAATTAATACAGGGGTTATGTAATGCGAGCCAGGGGTGGCCTAATACAATCAGAGAACAGGGCGACATGACAACAAAAAATCTCAACATTTCCCACCCATTACCCGCCACCTGTACCCGTAGCTGCCCGGTACGTTGCGTAATGAGGCCACATCCCAGGGGTTGCCCATCCAAGGATTGGATGGGAATGGGTACCTCTAAAGTCTCTAAGGGGACCCCCCCACTCGATAGCCAACCCCTTGTGCATAAGATTCCCCGCCGCCCCAGAATCCACCAATGCCCTGGTGGTTTTAACAACATCCCCCCACCCCACAGAAATGTCAAAGACAGTGCGATTGTCCTCAATGACTGGGAAAAAATGCCCTCCTGCAATAAGCTTCCCTAAGCCTAGCGGGCCCCCCCGTTTCCCGACTGTCCCCGACAGGTGGAGAAGCGATGCCCCGTGCGTCCACAACAAAAACACAGCTTCTCATCAATGTACTTGTGTCTGTCCGCCTCGGACAGGCTGAGGGCGCCGAGTTGCATGGGTTCGCCACCCAGGCTCTCTCTAGGGTGGGGAAGTGCGGGGGGTTCGACACCGAAAGAGGAGCGGAAGAGTGCCTGCGACGAGGCTCCCCTCTCGCGCTCCCTCTCCCGATGTCGGTTATCGACCTTGATGGCCAAGGAAATGAGGTGGTCCAGGCGCTCGGGTAGCTCACAAGTTGCCAGCTCGTCCCGCATGCGGGCTGAGAGCCCCTGGGCAAACAGCACGCAGCAGGGAATCTCCGGCCAGGCCGCCTCCCAAGCCACTATGCGGAAATCTATCGCATAATCTGCAACAGTGTGAATGCCCTGCCGGCAGGACAGGAGTCGACTGCCGGCCTCGTAAATGGAAATCACCCGGGAGGTATCAAATACATGACGCATCTCCCGGGCAGCGTTGCGTTGTTATTATGGGCTGAGCCGCCACGCAGGATAATGACGCCGCGCGCACGCGCGCGCGCACACGCACGCGCGGCCCCGCGCGCATGCGCATATGTTCCCTCGCGCACAATAATACACTTTGTTTGTATAGCCTTTCATACAGAAACTGCAGCTCAAAGTGCTTCACAACAGAATTAAGACAGGCATAAAATGAGCACATAAAGTGCAGACATATAAAATCAGTTTTTCACATTAGGATCTAACATCCCAACAGGCAACCTTGTTTATGGTTTGATTCAGTTTTAATATAAATAATAAAAATAAAGAGAAGATTAATTAATTATCTACTCAGTCCCGAAGTTTGTGATGTAGATATGGAATGTCCCGGGTTGCTGCTGTTTGCAGAGTGTGTTGTTGTCCGGGGGTGAGTGGTGGTGGGTGGGGGGTTGAATCAAAACAGTTGTCAATTCGGAATTGACGGCTGTTTTGATTTGGCCCTTCGTTCGCCGTCGTTCACCTTTGGACGGCGGTGCACTCTGTGGGCAGCGGCAACTTGGGACGTTCCATATTTACATCACAAAGAGTCCCAGACTGGTTGAAGACACCAGCCTATAGCGGCTATTGTTATGATAATGCGAGGTAGCGCCGCAGGTAAACACAACGATCCGAGCCGAGCGCAGCGCGTTCTCGCGAGCGCGTGCATGTGCGTGCACGCGCTTCTGCTCAAATCTTTAATACTCAGTGAGGTACCACTGAGTGGTACCCCGTGCCATGAACAACGCATGCCTGCTCCCGGGTGAAGGCATCCACATTGTTGCAGATCAGCGACCCATTCTCCCATTCCGCAGTAGCCCAGGAGAGGGCCCGACCAGTAAGCAACGTGATTAAGTAAGCTACCCGAGACACATGAGAGGGGAAAGTGTGGGGTTGCAGTTGGAAAATAAGAGAGCACTGAGTGACAAACTCACGACATCCCTCCGGTCTTCCTCCGTAGCGGTCAGGGGGTGGCAGCCTTGGCTCCCGGATGATGTCCTATCTCTGGTCGGAAAGTCCCAGCTCTCCTCCCCTGCTGGCCTGCGGCGCTCCAGTAGCGAGTCCCCTGGCTGCCTCCGTCTTGACAGCGTTGGAACGGGCGTTGTTGACCGCCGCCAACGCCGAGTTAGCAGTCTCCCGGGAGGATACCGACAGGTCTCCTAGCCTGCCCAACTCAACGCTGACGGCCGACTGGCGGTCGAGAAGAATCCGTAACTGGTCCCGCTGCGCAACCATCTCCTCTCGTATCTCCTCCATGGTACTCATCGTTGGTCGAGGCTTCTGTTACGTATGGGGGTGAGTAGTAGTGAGTCCAATGGTGGAGGAGACAAGGAGAGACGGAGATAGGTAGCTATTTCTAAGGATGTGTCTTTATTAAAACACACAGAGCAGCGATAATCCAGGAAAGACGCCGGGTGTCAACAGAGAGAACAGGCAAAAGTAATATAAGTGCATCACGAGTGGCTCAGCAACCTCTGACCAGCTCCTTCCCACACGAACGCTTTTCTGAAGCCTCGACAACAAACAAGGGAACAGAGAAAGCATAAGTAGTCACCAACCAAACATTCCAATCAATTAGCAGTGGCAGCAAATTGACAGCACAGTGACAGCAACAGTGGAGAGTACCAATCAGTGACAACACAGGAATGTGGGCGTGACAACCAAAATGCAAATACCAACCACCAGGTGAAAACATTCCAGACTGACAGCTGGATTCCCGGGAGAGGGAACCCAGAGCGTTACACTAGGCTACTACTACTATCACCATCACCACTACTACCCCTACTACTACTACTACTACTACTACTACTACTACTACTACTACTACTACTACTACTACTACTACTACTACTACTACTACTACTACTACTACTACTACAGCTACCACAATTACTCCTCCTCCTCCTCCTCCTCCTCCTCCTCCTCCTCCTCCTCCTCCTCAAGAGTTCCAGCGTGTAGTGGGGCTGAAGTGTGATGGTGTGGAGACGTGCAGAGCCGACAAGACGACTGCTCTCCCTGCTGATCGAAAGACGTCACTGCAGAGCAGAGCACACAGCTGGACTGTTGTTGGCACAATCTCAGTTCCCCACCAACCCAACGGTTCAGTTTCTTCTTTTAATACCGTTGTATTGTGTTCATATTTAGGGCCCGGGGAATTTGACCTTGAATACTTAGTTTTTTCCGTGCGTAAAGGCTGTATTATTTACCAAATGCTGTCTATATTGATTGGCCTACAGAATAAGTGGTAAGCACACAGAGCTGTAACTTTCAATTAGTATTATTATAATTATTACAGCGTCATGCAGGGGGCGTATACTGCCAATCTAATACAGCCAAGTTTATACACCCAAATAAACATGATTATCAACACTCCATAATGTCCCCCCATCTGATCACAATAAACCATTTTCGCCTAAAAAATTGGACAAATAAAGATTTCAGAGCGAGACAGATTATTTTTCTTCTCCCCCCTCTCTCTCCCCCCATCTCTCCCTCTCTCCCCCCCCCCCTCTCTCTCTCCCCCTCTCTCTCTCTCTCTCCCCCTCTCTATCTCTCTCTCCCCCTCCCTCTCCCCCCTCTCTCTCTCCCTCTCCCTCTCCCCCCCATCTCTCTCCCTCTCTCTCCCTCCCTCTCTCTCTCCCTCCCCCTCTCTCTCTCCCCCGCCATCTCTCTCCCTCTCCCCTCTCTCTCCCCCCTCTCTCTCTCTCCCCCCCTCTCTCTCTTTCAGAGCGAGACAGATTTTTTTCTTCTCCCCCCTCTCTCTCTCACCCCCCTCTCTCTCCCCCCATCTCTCTCTCCCTCTCTCTCTCCCCCCCTCTCTCCCCCCCCTCTCTCTCCCTCTCTCTCTCTCTCCCCTCTCTCTCTCCCCCATCTCTCTCCCTCCCCCCCTCTCTCTCTCTCTCCCCCCTCTCTCTCCCCCCCTCTCTCTCCCCCCCCCATCTCTCTGTGATGATCAAAATGACAAAATGCCTAAATATTGCAACGTTGCCTTTCTGACTGACTTTCTATACGTGAATGTCTTAATCACACAATCTTCACCTCTCTTTCTCCCCATCTTTTTCTCACCCCCCACCTCTCTCTCTATCTCTTTCTGTCTCTCTGTCTCTCTCTATCTCTTTCTGTCTCTGTTTCTCTCTCTGACTCTCTCTCTCTGTCTGTCTCTCTCTATATAAATATCTCCCTGTCTCTGTCTCTCTCTCTCTCCCTCTCCCCCCTCTCTCCCCCCCCCCCATCTCTCTCTCTCCCCCCCCCCCATCTCTCTCTCTCTCCCCTCTCTCTCCCCCCCCCCCATCTCTCCCCCCCCTCTCTCTCTCTCTTCCACTTCGCAGGGGGAGCCTACGACGCACGCATGTAGCCGCGTATAGATATGTCTCCAATCGCCTGGACGGTGGACCAGAGCCGCATAATCGTTTTCATAATGCGGGCGTGAGGGAGAGAGACGAGAGGGAGAGAGAGAGAGAGAGAGAGAGGGAGGGAGGGAGAGAGAGGCACCACCGGAGGTTGAAGGTTCAGGGCCAGGCAGGCAGGCAGGCAGGCAGGCGGTGTATTGGCGACCGAGAGAGAGTCCCGCAGGCTGCTCGTCCTGCACACGCACCCAGGCAGCCAAAGGAAGAGACAGGGGGCTTGACTGAGGAGGGGAAAGGGAGAGAGAGAGAGAGACCACCACCATGTCGAACCGCAAGCACCGGGACAACCAGGAGATCTGCGCCCGCAAGGTTCGGGAGCTGGCCCAGTCCGGAGTCAACAAACACTGCTTCGAGTGCAGCCAGCCCGGGGTGACTTACAGCGACATCACCGTGGGCTGCTTCGTGTGCACGACGTGCTCCGGAATGCTGTAAGTAATTATTGCACGAGAATAATAATAATAATCCATATAGATACACACCCACCCCTCCTCCTCGTTAATAGGCTACGGTACAATATCTTATCCAAACCCTTTTGTGAATATATATATATATAATATAATGCAAGCGAACAAGCTGATTATAACCCGGTTATATGAAGCGATGTGCTCTTATGACTGGACACCACTGACCAACCGTATAGAGAGGATGAATAAATGTGTTATAAATGTGTCATAACGGGAAGTGAGGAGGCGATATGGCTCTAGTCTGGACCAATATAGCCGGGGTTGTACTGTACTGTACACTACGCGCAGATTAATGTACGCAGTGTCTCTCTCTCTCTTTCTGCATTTCCTTCCGACACACATGCAGCTCAGCATAATCATAAATGAGATATCGACTACTTGGTAATTCCCAGGCGCACCCGACCCGTTAATCGCGCTTGAGTTATACGGCGCGTTTCGTCATCATGGTACAGGTTTGGCACCTTCCGTGTGTTGTTGACACACACACACACACACACACACACACACACACACACACACACACACACACACACACACACGCACACACACACACGCGCACGCACACACTTACACACACACACGCACACTCCTACGCAGAAAGTTGGATGACGTCCCACTCTGACGTGTATACGGGCGTAAGAAGAGGCAGCTCTGCGTAGGAGTTGTGTGTGTGTGTGTTTTTTTTTTTACACATTTTCTGTCCTGTGTTCTGCTTCTGCATGTGGAGAGATCAGACCGGAGAGACCAACACGGACTGGTCTCTCTTGTACAGGACATTTACCAATGATGCTCAGTCTGGGCCGGGGCAATGTTTCATCACTGGCTCGCTGCTCGCACACCCTGTCTGTCCCACCATGTCGTCACAAAGAGCAAAGAGGAGATATATACTGTCTGTTGGAAAACACTGTGCCTTTTGGACACAAGGAATGTTTGGCACCTATTTTGTTTGCAACAGCACACTTTTACTTTGTGTCACACAGTCAGTTGTCGAATGTTGCCTCGTTCTCTCTTTGTTTTTCGCTCACTGCCCGTCACCTCTCTTGTAGGCTATACCTGGTTATGAATTTGTTCTATTATGTCACAATGTCCCAACAGGCGCATCATGTCATGGGGGGGAATGACCTCTCCTATCTCTCCCATCTTTCTGATTGTGTTTCTCCCTGCGTCGTGCGTCCTCAGGCGAGGCCTCAACCCTCCCCACAGAGTCAAGTCTATCTCCATGACAACCTTCTCCCAACAGGAAGTGGAGTTTCTGCAAAACCATGGCAACGAGGTGAGTGACAGACCGGCGGCAGGATTGTCACTTTTTGACCTTGCTGCAAAGCCATCATAATGATTTTCACCTTTAGTACGTTGTTTATAAACCTACCCCTTACCGCAACCCTAACCCCTTAACCACTCCCACCATCTACAAATTAGAAAATATACAGTACAAATGTCCCCCCGGGCTATGGGGTTTTAGACACACACTACGCTGCTAGACCAGCTGCTGTAGTTGGCAGTCGAGTCAGGTGCATCATGGGCTAGTAGGAGGCAGGACTTGTTGCACCAAATATTTCACCTTGCAGCTTGCAAGCCCAAATCACACGTCTTATTGTGGCTATGATGATGACTGAACAGTTTTATTCCATCCGATTATTAATTGTTTTCCCATATTAACATTGACAAATATAATATACCACTATCTTATGTAGGTAATCATAGCCTCTTTGATATTTTAATATTTGTATGCATTGTAATATAACATTTGTATTTAATTATAAATACTATGTTTTACCGGATGAAGGTCCAATGACTGAAACATAGTATTTATAATACAGTTGAATGTAATGTGCAGGACATTATAGGTGATAAGATGTACATGTACTCATTTCAGTTACAATATTAGATTAGATTAGATTAGATTCAAATGTATTGTCATCATCATACAGCACAAGTACAGCACAACGAAAATAAGTTGGCATCCAACCAGAGTGCAAACCTAACAGTAAAGTGCAATAGTAATATTCAATGTACAGGTGATTAAACTGGAGTACATATAAATTAGTACTACTGAGTAATAGTGCTAATTCAATGTATTTACAGTGTTGTAGTATTATTATGTACAGTGATACAGGTATGAAGACACTATAGTCATAAGTCATACTGGCCAGCAGTATAACTAGTAAGAGTAGATGGTATGGATATGTACAGATATAGATATAGTATCTAGTCTACATGTATGTAAAAATGATTATATGCATGTATATTCAGACAGATGTGGATATATATACACAGCAAACATATATATATATACAGTATATGGCATATACAGCATTATTGTACATGCTATCATCATCAGTTATATGGGTAGACTATAGTTTGAGGTAGGTAGTTATTATTACAGTGTAGGGCAGTTATAGACAGTGAAGGCAGTAGGCAGGTATAAATTGAGTAATAGCAACAGAGTTCAGAGCTTGTACAGTATGGATAACAGAGCCTAGAGTATAAGCAGTGGAGTTTTCAGAGATTATACGGTATGGGGGTGGGGCTGTCAGAGTTCAGAGAGATGACAGCTGAGGGGATGAAGCTGTTCCTGAGCCTGCTTGATATTCCTATAGCGCCTCCCAGAGGGAAGGAGGGCAAACAGAAATAGTCTTAATTGCAGGGAGTGATGTACCGGTGATGTGTTGGGCGGTTTTCACCACCCTCTGCAGTGCTTTCCGGTCTGAGGCAGTGCAGTTGCCGTACCAGACTGTGATGCAGTTGGTGAGTATGCTTTTTATGGTTGCAACGGTCAACCTCCGTCCCGTTGATATGGACGGGGGCGTGCGTGTGTTCGCCAGCTCTGGTCTTCCTGAAGTCCACGATGAGCTCCTTGGTGTTCTTGGTGTTGAGGGTCAGGTTGTTGTCAGCGCTCCACGCCGCCAGGGGCTGGACCTCCTCCCTGTAGGCAGACTCAAGTTTCAAGTTTCAAGTTTCTTTAATAGTTGTCATACAGAAGTACAGAATACTTTCATACAAAATGCTTCTTACTGTTACGCTCCAGAGACTGTGCTAGACAAGATAGTATCAAATAACATAGTATAGCATGTAATTTAGAAGAAGAAATAATATACAATACTATGTAATATACTCAACGTTGTGTTTGATGAGGTCCACCACCGCTGTGTCGTCTGCAAAACTTGATAAGGGTGTTGGTTGGTGCCATGTATAGGAGTACAGTCGTGGGTGAAGAGGGAGTAGAGAAGGGGGCTCAGCACACAGCCTCACAGAACACCGGTGTTCAGGGTGAGAGTGGAGGAAGTGAGATTGTCTATCGAAGTCAAGTATCCAGTTGCAGACAGAGGGGTTAATGTCAGGGGCGCCAGGGTGGCGCACCACGTACAGCGCTGCGGGGCAACACGGCCGTCCCGGCGACCTTTGCCGAATGTCTTCCCCCTCTATCTCCCATACTTCCTCTCTCTCTCTCTACCGGACTGCCTGCAGAAAAACAATAAAAATCGACCAAAAACATAACAAAAAAATAAAAAAAAGAGGGGTTAATGTCGAGGTTCTTGGTTTCCACGAGGTCACAGAGTGTGGAGATGAGTCTGGAGGGGATGGTGGTGTTGAATGCTGAGCTGAAGTCGATGAACGGCATCCTCACATGGGTGTCGCTCTCATCCAGGTGGGAGACGGCGTGCTCCGTGCTCTTGTTCTCACGGTAGTAGGCAAGTGTTGATCCAGTGAGGGTGAGAGGCCAGATCTGAGGTGAGCCAGGACCAGCCTCTCGAAGCACTTCATGATAATGGGGGTGAGTGTGTGCAACAGGGCGGAAGTCATTGAGGCTCGTTGGAGACGAGCGTTTTCGGCACTGGCACGATGGAGGTGGTTTTGAAGCGCTGCTGGGACAACTGCCTGGGCTAGTGACAGGTTGAAGATGTCGGTCAATACTTGGGTCAGCTGCTCTCTGTGCGGCTCCTGAGCACACAGGATGCCATCAGGGCCAGCTACCTTACACGTATTCCTCCTGCTCAGTGCGGCACACACACACACACACACGTCGTTGGGGAGTCGGCAGGGAGAGCAGCCTCGATGGGCGCCTCCCGGCCGGGTTGTCCTTGTCGAAGCGGGCATACAATTTGGAGAACATGGAATCAGCCTGCCTCTCTTCCTGTTACCAGTTTGATCTTTGGTCTTGTGGTTTCGGGTTGTTTTTGGAGGAATGTTGCTCCTCTGCCCGCTTTTGACTTATGAAAACAAACTGACCTGCAGAGTTCAACCCCAACCACACTGCTTATATTCTCTCTCTCTCTCTCTCTCTCTCCCTCTCTCTCTCTCTCTCTCTCTCTCCCTCCCCCCCTCTCTCTCTCTCCCTCCCTCTCCCTCTCTCTCTCTACTCCTCTCTCTCTCTCTCTCTGTGGTTGTGTGTTTATGTGTTGAAGGAGGAAGGATGAAAGAATGAAGAAAGGGGAACAAGAGGGGCTTAATTGTACATACACACACAGTAGCTGTACTTGTGACTGACCCTTGACCCCAGCCCTCCTGTGAGCGAGGCAGTGCAGTGCCGTCCTTGTGAGGGTCAAAGCTGATCGCAGGCAGTTGAGGTCAGGGGGGTTGGGTTAGAATCAGGGTTAGGCCAGAGCATAGATATCTATAGAACGGGCCAGAGTGCTTAGACATGTAGGGGTTATAGTTGAGAGGTTAAGGGAATGTCCTCACGGGTATCAAAATACCAACACAAGATAAGATAATAAGATATTCCTTTATAGATCCCTGTGGGGTGTCATAGCAGCATGGGGGAGGGGATATACAGGTATGGTAAAAATGGTAAATGGCTGCATTTATATAGCAGCTTTTATCCAAAGCACTTTACGATTTGATCCTCACATTTTACCCGTTCACTCACACATTCACACACCGATAGCGCGGAGGCAAGGTGCAAGGTGAATCGAAAATTAGATCTGAATATTAAAATATGAGAATGTAAACAAAGGTGCAGATAAGGGTCTGTATGCCCTATCAGTTACAATGTACAGTATATTATACGTTACAATAAATATAGGAGGCAATACAAAATTAGAATCTGAACATAACTGTGTGTGTGTGTGTCCGTGCTGACATGTGCATGTGTGTTGGCTCCATCCACCACCAGGCGAGTTCATCGTACAAAAAGGATGAAAGGATGAAATGTTACAGGAAGCTGCGTTCAACACCAACACTGTTTTGGTGATTCATATACAGACATCCTTCTGCTATTGGGGTCGACATAATATACGTGACTCAGTGGCGCTAGGTTCCGTGTGGAGAGGCAGAGGTGTATGGCTGTTATTATCGTTAGTTTCCCTCCATTACTGTTGGCACGTAGCGCGAGGGGGGGGGGGAGACGTAGCTTGTCTAGTCTCACTCACTGCTGTTGAATCTTAGAGAGGATTTAAAGGAAAACTCCAACATTTTGGGAAATTAGCTTATTTAACATCTTCCCTGAAGTTAGACAAGAAGATACATACCTTTTTTGTCTCTGTGCGTGCATTTCGCTTTTGGAACAGTCGCGCCGTTAGCGTAGCTTAGCTTCATCACTGGAAGTGGGGGGGGGGGACAATAGCCTGACGTTCCCTTACAGTGTATACAGTCACCAAATACACTCCAAATACAACTCCAAAACGTTCATGTAAACATGTTGTGACCTGTGTATTTACCACGTGGAGAAATAAAAAATAATTGAATTAGACAATTACGTTTTCTAAGCAAATATACTCGGATTTTCTTTTTGCCTAAGCACTCGTAGAGGCGCGCAGCCAGTGATTTCTACGTGAAGCCGTGTTTGTGGACATTCTCATTAATTCAAAGGCTCCGAACCGATTGAAGTTTCATGACTTAAAATCCTCTTACCTTGACGATTAAAAGCCTCCCCAATTTAGAAAACAGTAATCCAATGGCTGGTATTGATAATATAATACTAACTACTGCACGTAGCTAACCGGAGCTAACACAGAGCTGGACGGTCAGTAAAGCAAATATAATGACTTCCTTTCTGGGGTTTTTAAAATAAAAGTGCAACGTTTATAGCAGCGGAAAACGTTTATTTTGTACATTATCTAACGTTAACACGAACCTAAACTAACTTGGTGATCCTTTTCTGTGTTTTATTAAATAATGATTTTCAGATTTTGAGAAATGGTATTTTCATGGAGAACAGTGCAGCTGCAACAGATAGCACTTTAGTGATAATTTTCTGTAATCCAATTTTTTTTTTTATAAATATCAAGGCCCCCCCTGTCATGCCTCTGCGCCCCCCCTGGGGGGCGCGCCCCCCACTTTGAGAAACACTGCTGTAAGGGAACGTCAGGCTATTGTCCCCCCCCCACTTCCAGTGATGAAGCTAAGCTACGCTAACGGAGCGACTGTTCCCAAAGCTAAATGCACACACAGAGACAAAAAAGGTATGTATCTTCTTGTCTAACTCCAGGGAAGATGTTAAATAAGCTAATTTCCCAAAATGTTGGAGTTTTCCTTTTAAAGGCGCTGTAAGTAGTAGTAGTAGTAGTAGTAGTAGTAGTAGTAGTAGTAGTAGTAGTAGTAGCAGTAGCAGTAGTAGTAGTAGTAGTAGTAGTAGTAGTAGTAGTAGTAGTAGTAGTAGTAGTAGTAGTAGTAGTAGTAGTAGTAGTAGTAGTAGTTTATTCAGTCATCATCTCACACAATACAATATACACCATCATTTAACAATATTTTATTTTACAGTGACTGAAAAGGTACAGACTGAAGCATAATGCTTATATATGCCTGTCCTATATTCTTAACAAAAATTAAGACTCCAAAACAGTATTCTAAAAGAAAATAACAAAAAAGAACAGTATTATTCACCCTTGTAGTTTTCAAAAATAGCTTTACAAACCATTTTCTTAAAAACCAAAAGCGAATTACTCATTCTTAACTGTATATCAGCATTGTTCCACAAGTTAACCCCAATAATAGAAATACACCTCCTTTTAATCCCTTTCTTAGCTTTTTGAACAGTAAATTTACAAATATCTCTCAAATCATAGTTTCTTTCATGTATTGAAAAAAACCTTTGCAACCCGTCTGGGAGTAACTTTGCTTTAGCTCTGTACATTATTTGCATAGTTTTATAATAAACCAAATCATTAAAATAAAAAATATGAGACTTTATAAACAATGGATTTGTGTGTTCATAGTAACCAGCCTTGAAAAGGTTCCGAATGGCCCGCTTTTGCAGTAAGACTATTGGATTTACTGTCTTTTTAAATGTCGACCCCCATACTTCCACACAGTAAGATATGTAAGGATGTAGTTGATATTTTGTTGTTAAAATATGTGTTAAATAGCTCTACATTCTGACAGCAATCACTGATATACCACTGAGTTTTGGTCAGTAACATGGGTCTCTCAGTCTCCCCGCTCTGCAGTAAACACAAAATACATTTCCTGGTATCCCGTTCCCACTTCATCAAATCAGGAGAGAGAACCAGAATCTTTACTTATTTCAAGAAATCTTGCCAAGCCACATTTGCTTACAGCACTGGCAGATTATTTTACTTGTTTCAAGCACATATTTCCTTAAAACTAGTTTTTACTAATTTTAAGGAAACTAGTTTTAATTCTTGCAGTGTGGAGTTCTCTCTCCTGATTGGATAAAGTGGGAGTGGGAAACGGGATACCAGAAAATGTATTTTGTATTTACTGCAGAGTGGAGGGACTGGGAGACCCATGTTACTGACCAGACACTCTATATCAGTGATGACTGTTTACTGCAGAGTGGAGGGACTGGGAGACCCATGTTACTGACCAGACACTCTGTATCAGTGATGGCTGTTTACTGCAGAGTGGAGGGACTGGGAGACCCATGTTACTGACCAGACACTCTATATCAGTGATGGCTGTTTACTGCAGAGTGGAGGGACTGGGAGACCCATGTTACTGACCAGACACTATATCAGTGATGGCTGTTTACTGCAGAGTGGAGGGACTGGGAGACCCATGTTACTGACCAGACACTCTATATCAGTGATGACTGTTTACTGCAGAGTGGAGGGACTGGGAGACCCATGTTACTGACCAGACAGACACTCTATATCAGTGCTGACTGTTTACTGCAGAGTGGAGGGACTGGGAGACCCACATTACTGACCAGACACTATATCAGTGATGGCTGTTTACTGCAGAGTGGAGGGACTGGGAGACCCATGTTAATGACCAGACACTATATCAGTGATGGCTGTTTATTGCAGAGTGGAGGGACTGGGAGACCCATGTTACTGACCAGACACTCTGTATCAGTGATGGCTGTTTACTGCAGAGTGGAGGGACTGAGAGACCCACGTTACTGACCAGACACTCTTTCTTTCTTTTTAATAGTTGTCATACAGAAGTACAGAATACTTTCATACAAAATGCTTCTTACTGTTACGCTCCAGAGACTGTGCTAGACAAGATAGTATCAAATAACATAGTATAGCATGTAGTTTAGAAGAAGAAAATGAGGTCACAGTGTTCGGTATAGACATATGTACAATGTTCTGAGTTACCATATAATATACAATACTATGCAGTGTACTTGTAACTGAGGGGTACAATTCCCTGACTGTATTACTAGATATGATACTTACTACCACTACCTTTGTACTTAATATTCGGCCACCCAGTACTCGGCATAAATATATTATGATGAACACTGTCACGTAGATGAAACGGATCCAACACAAATGTACAAATTAGAAATAGGTCTTTATTTCTACACAGCGATGGTGTGTAGAGCAAGCACTTAATCAAATCAATCACATTTATGAATGGGAATTAGTATGCACTTTTATGGCAAGAGTATTCGTCGGTATATCAATAGAGAATGTCCAATCTCTGAAGGCGCAGGTGGTACATATACGACCTGGAATAGTTAAGGAATAACAGCAATGATACTTTAATGATTATAGACTGGACACACCAGGGGGGGGGTTAATCCGGTCGCTTGTAAGCCGACAGGAGTAGGAAGGGGGGGGGGGGTAGAGTCCGGCTGCCTCATCCGGCCAAGGGTATCCCAGGTGAACCCACTGTAGTGCCGTTCAATGCGCCGGCGATCCTTGGACCACAGATGAAAGCAGGTGGACTCTCTGTGAGCCGGCTCTCTCCGGTCCACGGGGGAGAGACGTGAAGCGACCTCGTCTTGCAGAGCGTCTCCTCACCTTGCGTCCTCTCCAGGGGGGGGGGGGTTCCAACACACGGCAGTATCGGGGGTCTTTATCCATGGAATAATCAACGTATACAAAGCATAATCCGTGCCTGGGAAGGCGGGCTGTCGTCGGTAGAATAATCCGGTATACAGGTCCACTCGCTCGTCGGCTCTGGGGCTCCTCGGGTGCAATCTCACATGGGGTCGATCATCCTGGATAAGCAGCCAGTTTTCTGCCCGAAACGATGGGGTGCTGACTACGGTAGTATTCTCACCGCACGAAGCACTATATATTAACAGACTATTATTAGCTTAATAGACTACGTCCAACTCGACGATATAGTGCCAAATATGACTATTAAAATATTAATATACACGATGTCTCAATACCGATGGTAGGCCGAACTTGGCCTTACTCCCACACGTGGCGTCGCGGGGAGGCTTTACGTCTGTGACTCTATTGGAGGGTAAGAAACTGGACTGAAAAGGAAGTCCTACTTTAGTAGCGCAGTATATATACGCACTATGAACAAATAGTCCCATTAGTGGTGCGGTAGCCAGATTCCTACGCGGAACTAGGACTTGTTCGTACATGTTGAGCGGTACGTTTGAACTGGGTCTGGGGGGTATGGCAGCCTGGCACCAAGGTCTTGACCAATAGTAGAATGGAGACTATTATGGGATGTTCAGTAGGCTAGAATGGATATTCAATGCATATTGTACAAGGAATATACAAGGGATATCAGGGAATATTAGAGAATATACAAATACAATTAAATATATATATATAATAAATATATATATTCGGTTTAATCTGGCCCTTCACAACAGCCACCCCCTGATTGGTCCCAGACCTAATCAGTTAAGCAGAGACAGATTAATCGCGTTGTCTATTTACACATAAGGGTTTGCTGTAGGGGTCAGTCAACTTCACAAAGTCATAGGGTTATAGGGTCATGGTCATCATCGATTGTGTCTGGGAGTCGGGGCAGTTCTATGAGCCTCGCCACGGGACGGGTGTAAGTGCGACCCTGGACAAGCACTTCAGCTGCTCGGACCTTGCCGTCGGCACCGGTGATCACTTTGCTTACGCGGCCGGCCGGCCACATAGCTCTGGGCAGTGATTGATCAATAATCATGACGACTGTTCCTTCTGTCAAATTGTCTCTCTCCTTTACCCACTTCTGGCGGGTCTGTAGAGACGGTAGGTAGTGCAGTAGGAAACTGCTCCAAAACTTGTCGGCTAATACTTGGCTGTACCTCCACATTCGTCGGCCGTTCGCTTCTTCAGGCCGGTACATTGTCTGGGGTAACGCGGGATCTAGCCGCCCCATCAGGAGTGTGTTGGGGGTAACTGGGTCGATATCCGCCACATCGCTGGAGACGTAGCCGAGGGGCTTAGAGTTCAATACTCCCTCAATCTCCGTGAGGACTGTCATTAGGACTTCTTCCGCCACAGTCTGGGCCCCAAGTACTGCGTACAGGGCTGTCTTTATGGAACGCACTTCCCGTTCCCAAGTACCACCGAAGTGGGGTGCGTTTGGGGGGTTGAATTGGAAGTCAATCTGTGCTGGAGCGAGGTGGGTCTTAAGTTCTGGGCCCATAGCTTGGAAGCTCTCTCTCAGCTCTCTTTCGCCGCCTTTGAAGTTTGTCCCATGATCGGACAATAGTGTAGACGGTCTTCCTTTCCGTGATGTGAATCTACGGAAGGCCATAAGGAATGAGTCTGTGCTCATGGTCGGGAGAAGCTCGATGTGTATCGCTCTGGTGGTCATGCATTTGAATACAATACCCCACCGCTTCTCGGTTCCTCTTCCTTTCTTTATGTGCAGCGGGCCAAAGCAGTCCATACCCGTTGAGTGGAATGGCTTGTCACCGATTCGGAGGCGACATGGAGGAAGGTCAGCCATCCTTGGTATGCTGGGCTGCGCGCGCCACTTGCGGCAGTCTAGACATGTTCGCTGGAAGCGTCGTACCGCCTCTCTTCCTTGTAGGATCCAGTAACGACGTCTGATTTCCGCGAAGACTCTTTCTGCTCCTGCGTGATGTACATCCTCATCGTATTTCTTTATAATCAGCTCTGTGACCTTGTGTCGGCTGTTCAATACGATCGGGTATTTAATGTCATCCGGTAGATTGGGGGCTCTGCGTAGGCGACCACCCACTCTGATGAGGGTATGAGCGTCGCTCTCGGGGGCCAGATGAATTAATCTGCTGTCGGATGGGACGGGCTTTCCTCCCTGTAGACAGGCCAATTCATCGGGGAACGAGTCTCTCTGGGCTCGCTGCAGTAGAAGCAATTCTGCTTCCTCGTAGTTAGCTGCTGACATATCAGCGGGGGACTTGCACTCCGGGTGGTACCGCAGGAATGTTCTTTGTTGTGCACTCTCTATGGACGTGCAATCGTCTATGTTAGGGTCGGTGGAGGCTACGGTGCTCAATCCACAGAACACAGACTTCTTATTTTCCACCTCCTCTGGACTTGCTTCCCTCGGGATAGGCATGGGCCACTGTCCTTCCGGGAGTCTTAGGAATGCGGGGCCGTCACTGTAGACATTGCGACGGGTGAGGTCATCTAGGGGCATTCCCCGGGTGATGACGTCAGCTGGGTTCTGTTTTGTATCAACGTAGCGCCACTCTGTTTCTCCGGTTAACTCTTCGGTTAAGTCTTGAATCTCGGTGACTCTGACTCCCACGAAGACTTTGTACTTGCATGAGTCCGATTTGATCCAGGCGAGTACTGTCGTGGAATCTGACCACAGGATTGTTCTAGACACCGGTATGGTGAGCTCACGTTGGATGAGCGTGGCTAGGTGCGCTCCGGCTAGGGCTGCGCAGAGCTCTAGACGTGGGATAGATTGTTGCTTGCGTGGGGCTATTCTCGAGCGGGCGAGGACAAATGCTGTGTAGATCTCTCCCCCCTTTTCTTGGGCCCGCAAGTAGGCTACTGATCCGTATGCGACCTCTGAGGCGTCACTGAAGACGTGTAAGTCCATTTTACATGTCTCTGGCCTCACCGTGGGTGGGAAGTAGCTTCGGCGCATATTAACGCCTGGGAGTGAGTGGAGCTCCATCTCCCACTCTCTCCAGGTGGATGCAAGGTGTGCGGGAATGGGGTCGTCCCAGCCCTGGTCCTTGTCCCACAATGCTCGTACAATCATTTTTGCCCTGGTGGTGTACGGTAGAATACATCCTAGCGGGTCATATTGTCGGGCGAGTGTTGTGTACACACTCCGTCTGGTGGTCGGCGCCGCCGCCGGCCTTCCCTGCTCCGTAGTCAGGGGCTTGTGTCTGTAGTGAAGCGAATCTGTTTTGAATCGCCACACCAATCCCAGGGTCATCTCCTGGGCTTCTCCCGGGATTGTAGCCATCCAGGTCTCGCTGCTGGCTGCCTTGTCCTCGGAGGAGAGGCTGCGCAGTACTTGCGGATCGCTGCTGGCCCACTGCCTGAGATCAAAGCCGCCTTTGATCAATGAGGCGCGGAGTTTAATCAGGAGAGCCTCGGCTTCTTCCTGGGTTGAAAGGCTTTGTAGACAGTTGTCTACGTAGAAGCTGTTCTTTACGCTGTGTCGGACCTCTTCGTCCGCTGCTGGGTCCTCTGCTACATGTTTCTGTAGTGCAAATGTAGCACAGCAGGGGCTGCACGTCATTCCGAAGGGGAGGACTTCCCATTGGTAGATGGCTGGGTGCTCATCTCCTGGCTTCTCTCTCCATAAGAACCGTAACAGGGGCTTGTCCTCCTCTACTAATCTCACCTGCAGGAACATTCCTTTAATGTCCCCGCTGATGGCCACCTTTTCCTGGCGGAAGCGGAGTAGAACGCCGAGTAGGGAGGGGCCGAGTGTGGGACCGGGCAGTAACTCTTTATTCAGATTTTGGGATCCGATCTGGTAGCTGCAGTTAAATACTATGCGGTCTTTACCGTTGTGATGGACCTTGTGGTGAGGTACGTACCACGATTCAGTGGTCTGGTCAGCCTCTTTAATGTCCATCTTTGTGACGTGTCCCGCTGTGATGAGCTTCTCAATCTCAGCGCGGTATACACTCTCTTGGGCGGGGTTCTTGGCTAAGCGCCGCTCCGTGTTCAGCAGGTACCGTTCTGTGGCGTCTGTCTTGGCGTGGAAAGTAGGCATTCCTTCTCGCCGCAGGAGTGGCGTGGCGTATCTCAACACGCCGTTGACCGGGACTCTCTTGGTCCCTGTCTCGAGGAGGTGAATGGCGTAAATGTCATCTTTAGAGCGAATGTCTTTCTTTCCGTTCTTAAAGGGCATTTGTTCCAAGGTCCATAGCCGCTCTACGTGTTGCAGGAGTGCGGTTTCTCCCTCCGTGACTCGGGAGTGGAGACATCTAGTGGCTGTACTTCGGTTGAGAGATTTGGCGAGCGGGCCTTGGAGAGTCCATCCCAAACGGGTCTCGACTGCTGCAGGACAGCCTCGGGGTCCGGTATGAACCCGGTCTATCGGGACAATGAGGTCTGCATGGTCGGAGCCTATCAACAGGGTCGGCATAGCATTGTCTATGAGCGGGATCGGTAACTTGCGCAGATGTGCATATTTCTCCATCAGCTTGGCGACGGGGTATGTGTACCGCGACAGTCCTATTTCTTGGCTGGTGAAAGCGTCTGTAATCTGGTACCGTCGCTCAGGCTGGCCGCTTGCTGCGATAGAGAATGAGACATTCTCGCCCTTTATCGTCTTCAAATCTCGTTTTATTGTCCGAATTGTCATTTGGGTTTCGCTTCCCCGCAGCCCTAGCTGGGCCGCAGCGGAGGCGAGCAGAAGGGTCTTCTCTGACCCGTCATCGAGGACGGCGTAAGTGTCCAGGACTTTATTCTGGTAGCTTAGTGTCACACGCACTACTTTTAGGAGTACTCGGGCTCCACTGCTGCTGGCGGGATCGATGTACATGACGCTCGCTTTGCTGCTGGATGGTGCGGGTGAAGGGCGCCGTCTGTTACTGTCGTGAAGTATGTCCAGATGGGCTCCATCGCACTTGGTGCACCTTTTCTTTAAGCGGCATTCGGCTGCCATGTGTGAGCGCGCACAGCGAAAACAGCGCTTGTTGGACTTTATCCATTGACTTGCTTCCTCCGCGTTCAGCTTGGGGAAGGAGTCACATTGCGCTAGCCAGTGTTCTTTCTCACAGTAGGGGCACACTATCTTCCACTTCTCCGTTCTGGAGGGGGTACTGTGGCTCCTGCTGCTCGGTACTGACTCCGATTGGTGCATCACAGTCACCGATCTTCTTCCATCATTTAGTCGTCTGGTTCCTTCTCTGGAGCCAGGGGTGCTCCGTCCGAATGTATCTAGCCGTAGGCTGCTGACTTCTCTCGCCAGGAAGTCTGCTAGATCGAGGAGGTTCGGTTCGGGGCCATTCGGGTCTCGGTGGTCTCTCTGCCGCCTAAAACGCTCCTGTCGAGCGGGCGGCAGCTTCTCCAAGATCCTTTCCACATTTGAGTTGGCGTAAAGTTCATGCCTCCCCTTCTCTCTCTGCGCTCCCAACATCCCTACCAGGGACTGCACTCTGATGGACAGGTCGTCCAGTGCTCGATTGTCTATTGCTGGGGGTAAGCGGTCGATGTGTCGGATCTCCTGGATCACGTAATCCCATATGCGCCCATACCTCTGGTCCAATGCTACCAGCGCTGCTGCGTATGGGGTGGTGGAAGTCGCGTAGGCGAGCGCTATATTATGTGCGCGGGGTACCTTTAAGTGCTTCAGTAGGATGGCGTATTTGTGGCGTTCATCCAATACATCCACCAACATGGTCTCCAGACACATGCAGAGTTCTGTATACTGGGCCCGGTTCTCTTGGGTGAAGTCAAGTACCATAGGCGTGCCAATGTATGACGCTGACTGTGGATACATCGGCGAGCGTTGGGGGAGAGGCCTCCTAGGCGAGTCTCCTCCCGCTCCTTGGTATGGGCTGGTACCGGCAGTGTACCATGGCCCGCTTGTCCAGGTGCTGTTCCTCGGTGCGGGTTGTGCGTCGTGCTCACCCGTGTATAGAGTCGGGGGTCTGTAGCGCAGCTCCGCGGGAGTATAGCCTGGGCTGTACCGGACCTCCTGGTCCGGTAGAGTACTGTGCTGTCGTCGGGCGTGGTTCTCCTCCTCTTCCTCTTCGTCTTCAGTTAGGTCATCCAGTGCTTGTAGTCTCTGGTTTAGCCTCTCCACAGGATATGCTGCTCCTTCCCGGTTGCTAGGTCTCGCTTGGACCGGTGGGGGGAGGTGGTCTGTGGGGGGTATAGACCTCGTCTGTTGGTCAAGTTCAGGGTTGTTTACTCGGCTAGGGGATGCCGCCCTGGAGGTGTGTCTAGACGAGTTCCTGGAGCCTCTGGCGGAGGGAGAGGGTGTTGTCCGTCTGATCAGCTGTTCTATTAGTTGCGCTTGCTGTCTGTCGCGCTCTGCGTCCCGTAGAGCACCAGCAGCTGCTCGCTGGCTGTCTGCTCGGTCTCGGGCCACATTCTCTTCCCTCTGAATGCGTCTTATTTCTAGACGTATATGCTCTTCTTCGCTCCGCTGCTGGATCTGCAGTCGGTCGCGTTCAGCAGCGGCGTTCAGGCTGATGAGGAAGGCCTGCTGTAGGGTCCTCTCTGCCTCGCTGGGAGAAGGCGGTTGTATAGGGGAGCCTTCCCTCGGGGTACTCCTTGCGGAGCCTTGGAGTTCTATCTCCACGGTGCTCTCCCCGTCTTCTTCCGTGCCGAGTTCTCTCTCGGTAGCGTTGTATTCCTCCCGGGACTCATCGGGGACTACTTCTTCAGTACTGGCGGGGTGTGAAGTCATGTCTGGTTCCCACTGGTCCCCACCGTGAACTTGGTCAGTTACATTAGAACCCGTAGGGGCCTCTATGGTCGGGGTAGTCTGGGCGTTGGGGTTAGACATACTTTTACTTTCTAGTTTTACCGCGTTTACTGTTAGTAGAAGACTAGGTTGTTGACTGACAGCGTAAGCCTCTAAGTACTGAGGGAGCCGTCGTTCGCGCTGCGGGCGTTGGTTAGGAGGATCGTTTCGTGGAGTGTTCATCATAGGCCATTTCAATATTAATAACACTATATTAATATTACACTAATTACCCTCCGGCTCGAAGGACCAATTGTAACTGAGGGGTACAATTCCCTGACTGTATTACTAGATATGATACTTACTACCACTACCTTTGTACTTAATATTCGGCCACCCAGTACTCGGCATAAATATATTATGATGAACACTGTCACGTAGATGAAACGGATCCAACACAAATGTACGAATTAGAAATAGGTCTTTATTTCTACACAGCGATGGTGTGTAGAGCAAGCACTTAATCAAATCAATCACATTTATGAATGGGAATTAGTATGCACTTTTATGGCAAGAGTATTCGTCGGTATATCAATAGAGAATGTCCAATCTCTGAAGGCGCAGGTGGTACATATACGACCTGGAATAGTTAAGGAATAACAGCAATGATACTTTAATGATTATAGACTGGACACACCAGGGGGGGGGTTAATCCGGTCGCTTGTAAGCCGACAGGAGTAGGAAGGGGGGGGGGGTAGAGTCCGGCTGCCTCATCCGGCCAAGGGTATCCCAGGTGAACCCACTGTAGTGCCGTTCAATGCGCCGGCGATCCTTGGACCACAGATGAAAGCAGGTGGACTCTCTGTGAGCCGGCTCTCTCCGGTCCACGGGGGAGAGACGTGAAGCGACCTCGTCTTGCAGAGCGTCTCCTCACCTTGCGTCCTCTCCAGGGGGGGGGGGGTTCCAACACACGGCAGTGTCGGGGGTCTTTATCCATGGAATAATCAACGTATACAAAGCATAATCCGTGCCTGGGAAGGCGGGCTGTCGTCGGTAGAATAATCCGGTATACAGGTCCACTCGCTCGTCGGCTCTGGGGCTCCTCGGGTGCAATCTCACATGGGGTCGATCATCCTGGATAAGCAGCCAGTTTTCTGCCCGAAACGATGGGGTGCTGACTACGGTAGTATTCTCACCGCACGAAGCACTATATATTAACAGACTATTATTAGCTTAATAGACTAGGTCCAACTCGACGATATAGTGCCAAATATGACTATTCAAATATTAATATACACGATGTCTCAATACCGATGGTAGGCCGAACTTGGCCTTACTCCCACACGTGGCGTCGCGGGGAGGCTTTACGTCTGTGACTCTATTGGAGGGTAAGAAACTGGACTGAAAAGGAAGTCCTACTTTAGTAGCGCAGTATATATACGCACTATGAACAAATAGTCCCATTAGTGGTGCGGTAGCCACTGCCAGATTCCTACGCGGAACTAGGACTTGTTTGTACATGTTGAGCGGTACGTTTGAACTGGGTCTGGGGGGTATGGCAGCCTGGCACCAAGGTCTCGACCAATAGTAGAATGGAGACTATTATGGGATGTTCAGTAGGCTAGAATGGATATTCAATGCATATTGTACAAGGAATATACAAGGGATATCAGGGAATATTAGAGAATATGCAAATACAATTAAATATATATATATAATAAATATATATATTCGGTTTAATCTGGCCCTTCACAACAGTACTAATGTACAGTACTATATAGTGCAAAGCAGAAATGGGATGAGGTACAATTTAGGTACAATTTACAGTAAGGTGTACGAGTTGTAGTGCAATCCTTCATCAATAAATATAAAGTGTGGGGAGTGGGTGCTACAGTGTGTTTGTTTAAAGTGGGTGTGTGCTATAAAGTGTGTGGAGTGGGTGCTACAGTGTGTTTGTTTAAAGTGAGTGTGTGCGTGTGGATGTGTGTGCTATGTGCGTTTGGTGGTTGTTGTTGTGTAGGGGAGGATCTATGGTGGTTGTTGTTGTGTAGTGTTCATTCATTGTTCGTTTAGCAGCCTGATGGCCTGGGGATAGAAGCTTCTTCTGAGTCTTTCTGTGCTCGCCTTGAGACTCCGGTATCGCTTGCCTGACCGCAGCAGTTCAAAGAGGCAGTTGTTCGGGTGACTGGAGTCTTTAATGATTCTCTTAGCCTTGCCCTTGCAACGCTTGTTGTAAATGTTCTGGAGGGTGGGGAGCCCCCCTCCAATTGTGCGTTCGGCTGAACGTGTCACTCTTTGTAGTCTGCTTCGGTCTTGTGCAGTGCTATTCCCAAACCAGGAGGTGATGTTGCCGGTCAAGATGCTCTCTATTGTACATGAGTAGAAGTTCTTAAGGATCTTCTGACTGACTTGGAACTTCCTTAGGCGCCTGAGGAAGTAGAGGCGTTGTCGTGCCTTCTTCACAACACTGTCAATGTGTGTGGTCCATGTCAAGTCCTCGGATATGTAGGCTCCGAGGTACTTAAAGCTGTTGACTCTCTCAACCGGTGCCCCGTCGATGCTGAGGGGGCTGTAGTCCTTGACCCCCGACCTCCTGAAGTCCACAATCATCTCCTTTGTTTTGCTGACGTTCAGGGAGAGGCTGTTTTCCTGGCACCATCCCGCCAGGACCTTGACCTCTTCCAGGTAGGCCCTCTCGTCGTTGGCAGAGATCAGGCCCACCACCACTGTGTCGTCAGCAAATTTGATGATTGTATTGCTACTCCGCTGAGCCACACAGTCGTGTGTGTACAGGGAGTAGAGGAGGGGACTCAGAACACAGCCCTGGGGGGATGAGGAGGTGCAGTTGCCTGCTCTCACCACCTGGGGTCTGCCAGTCAGGAAGTCCAAGACCCACTGGCAGAGGTCATAGTTCAAGCCCAGGTCCCTGAGCTTGGCTATGAGTATGGAGGGGACTATGGTATTGAATGCCGAGCTGTAGTCGATGAATAGCATTCTCACATAGTTCCCCTGCCTCTTGTCCAGGTGTGATGCTGCTGTGTGCAGCACATGGGCTATGGCGTCCTCCGTGGACCTGTTGGGGCGGTATGCAAATAGCAGGGGGTCCATGTTGATGGGGAGGGAGGAGCAGATGTAGCCCTTTACTAGCTTCTCAAAGCACTTCATGGCTATGGAGGTGAGAGCTACAGGGCGGTAGTCGTTGAGGCAAGCAGGCTTGGATTTTTTGGGTACAGGGATAATAGTGGACTTCTTCAGGCAGGTGGGGATGACAGCCTGTTCTAAGGACAGGTTGAAGATGTCAGTGAATACTGGGGCCAGTTGGTCGGCACAGACTTTTAGGACGCGGCCGGGGATGCCGTCCGGACCTGCTGCCTTCCTGATATTCACTTTTTTAAAGGTCCGCCTCACCTCATGCTCTGTTACCCTGAACACTGCGCCTCCATCAGCAGCCGACCCCCCCCCCCCCCCATTGCCGTGGCTTGTGAGCTGGTGTTGTTATTACCAGCATCAAACCTCGCATAGAAGGTATTGAGGTCATTTGCTAAGGAGATGTCACTGTTCAGTTTGAGGGAGGCGCCTTTGTAGTCTGTCATCGTTTTGAGCCCCTGCCACATAGCTCTAGAGTCAGCTTGTTCAAACTGGAGTTCAATTTTATCCCTGTAGCGCCGTTTGGCCTCTGACACTGTCCTCCTTACGTTGTATCGCGCCACCTTGTGGTCATTCATGTTGCCTGCCACTAGGCCGTCGTTGTATGCTTTGGTGCGCTCTCTCAGAGCTTCACGGAAGGATTTGTCTACCCAGGGTTTTTGATTTGGGTAAACTCTCATTTTGGTAGTGGGGATTGTTTCTTCCACCATAGTACAAACATAGTTCAGCACTGTTTCCGTGTAGACATTAATGTTATCTGTGTCGCGGAACACATTCCAGTCTGTGCAGTGAAACGCAGACCGGAGCGTCTCCTCTGACGTCAAATCCCATTTCTGCACCTCTCGCGAGACTACAGGAGTACTTTTGATTCTCTGTTTGTACATTGGTGAAAGAAAGATTGACGCGTGATCTGATTTACCAAAGCCACTATCAGAATGAGCCTTGTAGCCACCTTTAAATTGCGTGTAACAGTGATCTAGGATGTTACCGCCTCTGGTGTTGCAAGTCACATGCTGATAGAAGTCAGGTAATACCTTTCTCTGTATCAGTGATGACTGTTTACTGTAGAGTGGAGGGACTGGGAGACCCACGTTACTGACCAGACACTCTGTATCAGTGATGGCTGTTTACTGCAGAGTGGAGGGACTGAGAGACCCACGTTACTGACCAGACACTCTGTATCAGTGATGACTGTTTACTGTAGAGTGGAGGGACTGGGAGACCCACGTTACTGACCAGACACTCTGTATCAGTGATGGCTGTTTACTGCAGAGTGGAGGGACTGAGAGACCCACGTTACTGACCAGACACTCTGTATCAGTGATGGCTGTTTACTGCAGAGTGGAGGGACTGAGAGACCCACGTTACTGACCAGACACTCTGTATCAGTGATGGCTGTTTACTGTAGAGTGGAGGGACTGGGAGACCCATGTTACTGACCAGACACTCTGTATCAGTGATGGCTGTTTACTGCAGAGTGGAGGGACTGAGAGACCCACGTTACTGACCAGACACTCTGTATCAGTGATGGCTGTTTACTGCAGAATGGGGGGACTGGGAGACCCATGTTACTGACCAGACACTCTGTATCAGTGATGGCTGTTTACTGCAGAGTGGAGGGACTGAGAGACCTACGTTACTGACCAGACACTCTGTATCAGTGATGACTGTTTACTGTAGAGTGGAGGGACTGGGAGACCCACGTTACTGACCAGACACTCTGTATCAGTGATGGCTGTTTACTGCAGAGTGGAGGGACTGAGAGACCCACGTTACTGACCAGACACTCTGTATCAGTGATGGCTGTTTACTGTAGAGTGGAGGGACTGGGAGACCCACGTTACTGACCAGACACTGTATCAGTGATGGCTGTTTACTGCAGAGTGGAGGGACTGAGAGACCCACGTTACTGACCAGACACTCTGTATCAGTGATGGCTGTTTACTGCAGAATGGGGGGACTGGGAGACCCATATTACTGACCAGACACTATATCAGTGATGGCTGTTTACTGCAGAGTGGAGGGACTGGGAGACCCACGTTACTGACCAGACACTCTGTATCAGTGATGACTGTTTACTGTAGAGTGGAGGGACTAGGAGACCCACGTTACTGACCAGACACTCTATATCAGTGATGGCTGTTTACTGCAGAGTGGAGGGACTGAGAGACCCATGTTACTGACCAGACACTCTGTATCAGTGATGACTGTTTACTGCAGAGTGGAGGGACTGGGAGGCCCACGTTACTGACCAGACACTATATCAGTGATGGCTGTTTATTGCAGAGTGGAGGGACTGGGAGACCCACGTTACTGACCAGACACTCTATATCAGTGATGGCTGTTTATTGCAGAGTGGAGGGACTGAGAGACCCACGTTACTGACCAGACACTATATCAGTGATGGCTGTTTATTGCAGAGTGGAGGGACTGGGAGACCCACGTTACTGACCAGACACTCTATATCAGTGATGGCTGTTTATTGCAGAGTGGAGGGACTGGGAGACCCATGTTACTGACCAGACACTCTATATCAGTGATGGCTGTTTACTGCAGAGTGGAGGGACTGGGAGACCCATGTTACTGACCAGACACTCTATATCAGTGATGGCTGTTTACTGCAGAGTGGAGGGACTGGGAGACCCATGTTACTGACCAGACACTCTATATCAGTGATGACTGTTTATTGCAGAGTGGAGGGACTGGGAGACCCATGTTACTAACCAGACACTCTATATCAGTGATGACTGTTTACTGCAGAGTGGAGGGACTGAGAGACCCACGTTACTGACCAGACACTCTATATCAGTGATGACTGTTTACTGCAGAGTGGAGGGACTGGGAGACCCACGTTACTGACCAGACACTCTATATCAGTGATGACTGTTTATTGCAGAGTGGAGGGACTGAGAGACCCACGTTACTGACCAGACACTGTATCAGTGATGACTGTTTACTGTAGAGTGGAGGGACTGGGAGACCCACGTTACTGACCAGACACTCTGTATCAGTGATGGCTGTTTACTGCAGAGTGGAGGGACTGAGAGACCCACGTTACTGACCAGACACTCTGTATCAGTGATGGCTGTTTACTGCAGAGTGGAGGGACTGAGAGACCCACCTTACTGACCAGACACTCTGTATCAGTGATGGCTGTTTACTGCAGAATGGGGGGACTGGGAGACCCATGTTACTGACCAGACACTCTGTATCAGTGATGGCTGTTTACTGCAGAGTGGAGGGACTGAGAGACCCACGTTACTGACCAGACACTCTGTATCAGTGATGACTGTTTACTGTAGAGTGGAGGGACTGGGAGACCCACGTTACTGACCAGACACTCTGTATCAGTGATGGCTGTTTACTGCACAGTGGAGGGACTGAGAGACCCACGTTACTGACCAGACACTCTGTATCAGTGATGGCTGTTTACTGTAGAGTGGAGGGACTGGGAGACCCACGTTACTGACCAGACACTGTATCAGTGATGGCTGTTTACTGCAGAGTGGAGGGACTGAGAGACCCACGTTACTGACCAGACACTCTGTATCAGTGATGACTGTTTACTGTAGAGTGGAGGGACTGGGAGACCCACGTTACTGACCAGACACTCTGTATCAGTGATGGCTGTTTATTGCAGAGTGGAGGGACTGGGAGACCCATGTTACTGACCAGACACTATATCAGTGATGGCTGTTTATTGCAGAGTGGAGGGACTGGGAGACCCATGTTACTGACCAGACACTCTATATCAGTGATGGCTGTTTACTGCAGAGTGGAGGGACTGGGAGACCCATGTTACTGACCAGACACTCTATATCAGTGATGACTGTTTACTGCAGAGTGGAGGGACTGAGAGACCCACGTTACTGACCAGACACTCTATATCAGTGATGACTGTTTACTGCAGAGTGGAGGGACTGGGAGACCCACGTTACTGACCAGACACTATATCAGTGATGGCTGTTTATTGCAGAGTGGAGGGACTGAGAGACCCACGTTACTGACCAGACACTATATCAGTGATGGCTGTTTACTGCAGAGTGGAGGGACTGGGAGACCCATGTTAATGACCAGACACTATATCAGTGATGGCTGTTTATTGCAGAGTGGAGGGACTGGGAGACCCATGTTACTGACCAGACACTCTATATCAGTGATGGCTGTTTATTGCAGAGTGGAGGGACTGAGAGACCCACGTTACTGACCAGACACTCTATATCAGTGATGGCTGTTTACTGCAGAGTGGAGGGACTGGGAGACCCATATTACTGACCAGACACTCTGTATCAGTGATGGCTGTTTACTGCAGAGTGGAGGGACTGAGAGACCCACGTTACTGACCAGACACTATATCAGTGATGGCTGTTTACTGCAGAGTGGAGGGACTGGGAGACCCATGTTAATGACCAGACACTATATCAGTGATGGCTGTTTATTGCAGAGTGGAGGGACTGGGAGACCCATGTTACTGACCAGACACTCTATATCAGTGATGGCTGTTTACTGCAGAGTGGAGGGACTGAGAGACCCACGTTACTGACCAGACACTCTGTATCAGTGATGGCTGTTTACTGCAGAATGGGGGGACTGGGAGACCCATATTACTGACCAGACACTATATCAGTGATGGCTGTTTACTGCAGAATTGGGGGACTGAGAGACCCACGTTACTGACCAGACACTCTGTATCAGTGATGGCTGTTTACTGCAGAATGGGGGGACTGGGAGACCCATATTACTGACCAGACACTATATCAGTGATGGCTGTTTACTGCAGAATGGGGGGACTGGGAGACCCATGTTAATGACCAGACACTATATCAGTGATGGCTGTTTATTGCAGAGTGGAGGGACTGGGAGACCCATGTTACTGACCAGACACTCTGTATCAGTGATGGCTGTTTATTGCAGAGTGGAGGGACTGGGAGACCCACGTTACTGACCAGACACTCTGTATCAGTGATGACTGTTTACTGTAGAGTGGAGGGACTGGGAGACCCATGTTACTGACCAGACACTATATCAGTGATGGCTGTTTATTGCAGAGTGGAGGGACTGGGAGACCCACGTTACTGACCAGACACTCTATATCAGTGATGGCTGTTTATTGCAGAGTGGAGGGACTGGGAGACCCATGTTACTGACCAGACACTCTATATCAGTGATGGCTGTTTACTGCAGAGTGGAGGGACTGAGAGACCCACGTTACTGACCAGACACTCTGTATCAGTGATGGCTGTTTATTGCAGAGTGGAGGGACTGGGAGACCCATGTTACTGACCAGACACTATATATCAGTGATGACTGTTTACTGCAGAGTGGAGGGACTGGGAGACCCATGTTACTGACCAGACACTATATCAGTGATGGCTGTTTATTGCAGAGTGGAGGGAATGAGAGACCCACGTTACTGACCAGACACTCTATATCAGTGATGGCTGTTTACTGCAGAGTGGAGGGACTGGGAGACCCATGTTACTGACCAGACACTCTATATCAGTGATGACTGTTTACTGCAGAGTGGAGGGACTGGGAGACCCATGTTACTGACCAGACACTCTATATCAGTGATGACTGTTTACTGCAGAGTGGAGGGACTGAGAGACCCACGTTACTGACCAGACACTCTGTATCAGTGATGACTGTTTACTGTAGAGTGGAGGGACTGGGAGACTCACGTTACTGACCAGACACTCTATATCAGTGATGACTGTTTACTGTAGAGTGGAGGGACTGAGAGACTCATGTTACTGACCAGACACTATATCAGTGATGGCTGTTTATTGCAGAGTGGAGGGACTGAGAGACCCACGTTACTGACCAGACACTCTGTATCAGTGATGACTGTTTACTGTAGAGTGGAGGGACTGGGAGACCCATATTACTGACCAGACACTCTGTATCAGTGATGGCTGTTTACTGCAGAGTGGAGGGACTGAGAGACCCACGTTACTGACCAGACACTATATCAGTGATGGCTGTTTACTGCAGAGTGGAGGGACTGGGAGACCCATGTTAATGACCAGACACTATATCAGTGATGGCTGTTTATTGCAGAGTGGAGGGACTGGGAGACCCATGTTACTGACCAGACACTCTATATTAGTGATGGCTGTTTACTGCAGAGTGGAGGGACTGAGAGACCCACGTTACTGACCAGACACTCTGTATCAGTGATGGCTGTTTACTGCAGAATGGGGGGACTGGGAGACCCATATTACTGACCAGACACTATATCAGTGATGGCTGTTTACTGCAGAATTGGGGGACTGAGAGACCCACGTTACTGACCAGACACTCTGTATCAGTGATGGCTGTTTACTGCAGAATGGGGGGACTGGGAGACCCATATTACTGACCAGACACTATATCAGTGATGGCTGTTTACTGCAGAATGGGGGGACTGGGAGACCCATGTTAATGACCAGACACTATATCAGTGATGGCTGTTTATTGCAGAGTGGAGGGACTGGGAGACCCATGTTACTGACCAGACACTCTGTATCAGTGATGGCTGTTTATTGCAGAGTGGAGGGACTGGGAGACCCACGTTACTGACCAGACACTCTGTATCAGTGATGACTGTTTACTGTAGAGTGGAGGGACTGGGAGACCCATGTTACTGACCAGACACTATATCAGTGATGGCTGTTTATTGCAGAGTGGAGGGACTGGGAGACCCACGTTACTGACCAGGCACTCTATATCAGTGATGGCTGTTTATTGCAGAGTGGAGGGACTGGGAGACCCATGTTACTGACCAGACACTCTATATCAGTGATGGCTGTTTACTGCAGAGTGGAGGGACTGAGAGACCCACGTTACTGACCAGACACTCTGTATCAGTGATGGCTGTTTATTGCAGAGTGGAGGGACTGGGAGACCCATGTTACTGACCAGACACTATATATCAGTGATGACTGTTTACTGCAGAGTGGAGGGACTGGGAGACCCATGTTACTGACCAGACACTATATCAGTGATGGCTGTTTATTGCAGAGTGGAGGGAATGAGAGACCCACGTTACTGACCAGACACTCTATATCAGTGATGGCTGTTTACTGCAGAGTGGAGGGACTGGGAGACCCATGTTACTGACCAGACACTCTATATCAGTGATGACTGTTTACTGCAGAGTGGAGGGACTGGGAGACCCATGTTACTGACCAGACACTCTATATCAGTGATGACTGTTTACTGCAGAGTGGAGGGACTGAGAGACCCACGTTACTGACCAGACACTCTGTATCAGTGATGACTGTTTACTGTAGAGTGGAGGGACTGGGAGACTCACGTTACTGACCAGACACTCTATATCAGTGATGACTGTTTACTGTAGAGTGGAGGGACTGAGAGACTCATGTTACTGACCAGACACTATATCAGTGATGGCTGTTTATTGCAGAGTGGAGGGACTGAGAGACCCACGTTACTGACCAGACACTCTGTATCAGTGATGACTGTTTACTGTAGAGTGGAGGGACTGGGAGACCCATATTACTGACCAGACACTCTGTATCAGTGATGGCTGTTTACTGCAGAGTGGAGGGACTGAGAGACCCACGTTACTGACCAGACACTATATCAGTGATGGCTGTTTACTGCAGAGTGGAGGGACTGGGAGACCCATGTTAATGACCAGACACTATATCAGTGATGGCTGTTTATTGCAGAGTGGAGGGACTGGGAGACCCATGTTACTGACCAGACACTCTATATTAGTGATGGCTGTTTACTGCAGAGTGGAGGGACTGAGAGACCCACGTTACTGACCAGACACTCTGTATCAGTGATGGCTGTTTACTGCAGAATGGGGGGACTGGGAGACCCATATTACTGACCAGACACTATATCAGTGATGGCTGTTTACTGCAGAATTGGGGGACTGAGAGACCCACGTTACTGACCAGACACTCTGTATCAGTGATGGCTGTTTACTGCAGAATGGGGGGACTGGGAGACCCATATTACTGACCAGACACTATATCAGTGATGGCTGTTTACTGCAGAATGGGGGGACTGGGAGACCCATGTTAATGACCAGACACTATATCAGTGATGGCTGTTTATTGCAGAGTGGAGGGACTGGGAGACCCATGTTACTGACCAGACACTCTGTATCAGTGATGGCTGTTTATTGCAGAGTGGAGGGACTGGGAGACCCACGTTACTGACCAGACACTCTGTATCAGTGATGACTGTTTACTGTAGAGTGGAGGGACTGGGAGACCCATGTTACTGACCAGACACTATATCAGTGATGGCTGTTTATTGCAGAGTGGAGGGACTGGGAGACCCACGTTACTGACCAGGCACTCTATATCAGTGATGGCTGTTTATTGCAGAGTGGAGGGACTGGGAGACCCATGTTACTGACCAGACACTCTATATCAGTGATGGCTGTTTACTGCAGAGTGGAGGGACTGAGAGACCCACGTTACTGACCAGACACTCTGTATCAGTGATGGCTGTTTATTGCAGAGTGGAGGGACTGGGAGACCCATGTTACTGACCAGACACTATATATCAGTGATGACTGTTTACTGCAGAGTGGAGGGACTGGGAGACCCATGTTACTGACCAGACACTATATCAGTGATGGCTGTTTATTGCAGAGTGGAGGGAATGAGAGACCCACGTTACTGACCAGACACTCTATATCAGTGATGGCTGTTTACTGCAGAGTGGAGGGACTGGGAGACCCATGTTACTGACCAGACACTCTATATCAGTGATGACTGTTTACTGCAGAGTGGAGGGACTGGGAGACCCATGTTACTGACCAGACACTCTATATCAGTGATGGCTGTTTACTGCAGAGTGGAGGGACTGAGAGACCCACGTTACTGACCAGACACTCTGTATCAGTGATGACTGTTTACTGTAGAGTGGAGGGACTGGGAGACTCACGTTACTGACCAGACACTCTATATCAGTGATGACTGTTTACTGTAGAGTGGAGGGACTGAGAGACTCATGTTACTGACCAGACACTATATCAGTGATGGCTGTTTATTGCAGAGTGGAGGGACTGAGAGACCCACGTTACTGACCAGACACTCTGTATCAGTGATGACTGTTTACTGTAGAGTGGAGGGACTGGGAGACCCATATTACTGACCAGACACTCTGTATCAGTGATGGCTGTTTACTGCAGAGTGGAGGGACTGAGAGACCCACGTTACTGACCAGACACTATATCAGTGATGGCTGTTTACTGCAGAGTGGAGGGACTGGGAGACCCATGTTAATGACCAGACACTATATCAGTGATGGCTGTTTATTGCAGAGTGGAGGGACTGGGAGACCCATGTTACTGACCAGACACTCTATATTAGTGATGGCTGTTTACTGCAGAGTGGAGGGACTGAGAGACCCACGTTACTGACCAGACACTCTGTATCAGTGATGGCTGTTTACTGCAGAATGGGGGGACTGGGAGACCCATATTACTGACCAGACACTATATCAGTGATGGCTGTTTACTGCAGAATTGGGGGACTGAGAGACCCACGTTACTGACCAGACACTCTGTATCAGTGATGGCTGTTTATTGCAGAGTGGAGGGACTGGGAGACCCATGTTACTGACCAGACACTATATATCAGTGATGACTGTTTACTGCAGAGTGGAGGGACTGGGAGACCCATGTTACTGACCAGACACTATATCAGTGATGGCTGTTTATTGCAGAGTGGAGGGAATGAGAGACCCACGTTACTGACCAGACACTCTATATCAGTGATGGCTGTTTACTGCAGAGTGGAGGGACTGGGAGACCCATGTTACTGACCAGACACTCTATATCAGTGATGACTGTTTACTGCAGAGTGGAGGGACTGGGAGACCCATGTTACTGACCAGACACTCTATATCAGTGATGACTGTTTACTGCAGAGTGGAGGGACTGAGAGACCCACGTTACTGACCAGACACTCTGTATCAGTGATGACTGTTTACTGTAGAGTGGAGGGACTGGGAGACTCACGTTACTGACCAGACACTCTATATCAGTGATGACTGTTTACTGTAGAGTGGAGGGACTGAGAGACTCATGTTACTGACCAGACACTATATCAGTGATGGCTGTTTATTGCAGAGTGGAGGGACTGAGAGACCCACGTTACTGACCAGACACTCTGTATCAGTGATGACTGTTTACTGTAGAGTGGAGGGACTGGGAGACCCATATTACTGACCAGACACTCTGTATCAGTGATGGCTGTTTACTGCAGAGTGGAGGGACTGAGAGACCCACGTTACTGACCAGACACTATATCAGTGATGGCTGTTTACTGCAGAGTGGAGGGACTGGGAGACCCATGTTAATGACCAGACACTATATCAGTGATGGCTGTTTATTTCAGAGTGGAGGGACTGGGAGACCCATGTTACTGACCAGACACTCTATATTAGTGATGGCTGTTTACTGCAGAGTGGAGGGACTGAGAGACCCACGTTACTGACCAGACACTCTGTATCAGTGATGGCTGTTTACTGCAGAATGGGGGGACTGGGAGACCCATATTACTGACCAGACACTATATCAGTGATGGCTGTTTACTGCAGAATTGGGGGACTGAGAGACCCACGTTACTGACCAGACACTCTGTATCAGTGATGGCTGTTTACTGCAGAATGGGGGGACTGGGAGACCCATATTACTGACCAGACACTATATCAGTGATGGCTGTTTACTGCAGAATGGGGGGACTGGGAGACCCATGTTAATGACCAGACACTATATCAGTGATGGCTGTTTATTGCAGAGTGGAGGGACTGGGAGACCCATGTTACTGACCAGACACTCTGTATCAGTGATGGCTGTTTATTGCAGAGTGGAGGGACTGAGAGACCCACGTTACTGACCAGACACTCTGTATCAGTGATGACTGTTTACTGCAGAGTGGAGGGACTGAGAGACCCACGTTACTGACCAGACACTCTGTATCAGTGATGACTGTTTACTGTAGAGTGGAGGGACTGGGAGACCCATGTTACTGACCAGACACTATATCAGTGATGGCTGTTTATTGCAGAGTGGAGGGACTGGGAGACCCACGTTACTGACCAGACACTCTGTATCAGTGATGGCTGTTTATTGCAGAGTGGAGGGACTGGGAGACCCACGTTACTGACCAGACACTCTATATCAGTGATGGCTGTTTATTGCAGAGTGGAGGGACTGGGAGACCCACGTTACTGACCAGACACTCTATATCAGTGATGGCTGTTTACTGCAGAGTGGAGGGACTGAGAGACCCACGTTACTGACCAGACACTCTGTATCAGTGATGGCTGTTTATTGCAGAGTGGAGGGACTGGGAGACCCATGTTACTGACCAGACACTATATATCAGTGATGGCTGTTTACTGCAGAGTGGAGGGAATGAGAGACCCACGTTACTGACCAGACACTCTGTATCAGTGATGACTGTTTACTGTAGAGTGGAGGGACTGGGAGACCCACGTTACTGACCAGACACTATATCAGTGATGGCTGTTTACTGCAGAGTGGAGGGACTGGGAGACCCATGTTACTGACCAGACACTCTATATCAGTGATGACTGTTTACTGCAGAGTGGAGGGACTGGGAGACCCATGTTACTGACCAGACACTCTATATCAGTGATGACTGTTTACTGCAGAGTGGAGGGACTGAGAGACCCACGTTACTGACCAGACACTCTGTATCAGTGATGACTGTTTACTGTAGAGTGGAGGGACTGGGAGACTCACGTTACTGACCAGACACTATATCAGTGATGACTGTTTACTGTAGAGTGGAGGGACTGGGAGACCCACGTTACTGACCAGACACTCTATATCAGTGATGGCTGTTTACTGCAGAGTGGAGGGACTGGGAGACCCACGTTACTGACCAGACACTCTATATCAGTGATGACTGTTTACTGCAGAGTGGAGGGACTGGGAGACCCACGTTACTGACCAGACACTCTATATCAGTGACGGCTGTCGGAGTGTAGAGCTATTACAGCACTTACAGCTCCTTTAACCCACGACTAGAGGAGCCGTCAGAGCGATGCGACACCAGCGCTGTAGCTCACACTGACTAGCAAAGCCACCCTCCTGTCGTGATCATTTAG
>NC_140168.1:141734708-141749507 GCF_963971535.1 Notolepis coatsorum | reverse complement strand
AGAAAAACCTGCTGTTTTACACGGCGTAAGAAGCGAGGTAGCTCCCCGAACGTAGGAGATCAGGGGGTTTCCGGGGCTGATGTTACAACTGTTGGCTTTGTCCCCTTCGTTGCTGTCTTCCTTGTTATGATAGTAGAGACTATCGATTTCCTGCCACAGGTTACTTTGATGGATATCGGCACACAAGAGAACGCATTGTACTCTACTTAATTCGAAAGCCTTTTTGTACCTGGATGATTTACACGCATAATAATACCCCCCCCCCCAAAGTCTGTACGGTTTAAGAGCACACTTTTAAGCTAATAGCTTGGTCAGTGCCCTGTGGTTGTATTGTGACAATCCTGTGTCGAATCTTTGTTTTCAGCGCCCCCCGGTGGCCCCCCGCAGTACAGCACCCTCTTCGGCAACAGGCTCTCGTCCAGCTCCACGCCTCCTGCCAGGTAAAATGAGTCCGATTCAGTCACGTCAAGTGATCGTTTAAAGGTGCTGGAAGTGGTATTTCTTTTGTTTGTTAGAATAAGTGGTCTACATGTTAAAATAATAGCTCTACATTCCGACAGCCATCACTGATACGGAGTGTCTGGTCAGTAACATGGGTCTCCCAGTCCCTCCACTCTGCAGTAAACAGCCATCACTGATATAGAGTGTCTGGTCAGTAACATGGGTCTCCCAGTCCCTCCACTCTGCAATAAACAGCCATCACTGATACAGAGTGTCTGGTCAGTAACATGGGTCTCCCAGTCCCTCCACTCTGCAGTAAACAGCCATCACTGATACAGAGTGTCTGGTCAGTAACATGGGTCTCTCAGTCCCTCCGCTCTGCAGTAAACAGCCATCACTGATATAGAGTGTCTGGTCAGTAACACGGGTCTCCCAGTCCCTCCACTCTGCAGTAAACAGTCATCACTGATATAGAGTGTCTGGTCAGTAACATGGGTCTCTCAGTCCCTCCGCTCTGCAGTAAACAGCCATCACTGATATAGAGTGTCTGGTCAGTAACATGGGTCTCCCCGTCCCTCCACTCTGCAGTAAACAGCCATCACTGATATAGAGTGTCTGGTCAGTAACATGGGTCTCCCAGTCCCTCCACTCTGCAGTAAACAGTCATCACTGATATAGTGTCTGGTCAGTAACATGGGTCTCCCAGTCCCTCCACTCTGCAGTAAACAGTCATCACTGATAGAGTGTCTGGTCAGTAACATGGGTCTCCCAGTCCCAAATCTATTCTAATAAATTCTCTTCTCATTTTATGCCAGTCTATAATTATGCCAATTTTATGCTAATTTTATGCCCATGACATCACTGCTGTGAAGCACTTTGGGCTGCAATTCTTGTATGAAAGGTGCTATACTGTACAAATGAAGTTTATTATAATAATAATTATAATAACAATAATTATTATTATATCAGTGATGGCTGTTGGAATGTAGAGCTAACACTTATTTTAACCAAAAAAACACCATACCTTACAGTATGTTAATGGATGGAATGGAAAAAGACGAGAGCTATTTGTGTCTTGGGTGCATTGCCCCTTTAATGATCACATTAATAACGCTTGTTCGACCCCCCCCCCCCCCCCCCCCCCCTTACTTTCCCTCCCTCAGCTCTCCTGGCGTCGACAGCGTCTCCAGCTCCCAAACGTTTGCAAGTAGGTTATTAGGATGAATCTTGTCAGTCCATTCCACTCAGTGTTGCCAGATGGGTGATGGGAAATTATCGTCCCAGAGGCTTAAAGTTATCGCTTTTTCTGGGAAATGATCGTTATTATCTTCTGCTCTCCCCTGTCCTCACCTTCCTGTTCAGCTGTCTCTCTCTCTCTCTCTCTCTCTCTCTCTCTCTCGTACAAACTCTCTTCAGACGAGCAGCCAATGCTTGTCGTGATGATGAACGAGTGAGTCAGCCTGTCAAAACAAAGCCCACCCACGCGCAATGTGATTTGCGGTCGGAGGAGACTATTTGATTGGCTGATTCTGATTGGCTTGAAATGGAGCGGGTTTGTCAAGACGAGGCTTATGATCGAATTATCATACATTATGGGACTTTTGACGTTATTGATCGTACAGAGGGCAAATACGATCATTATTATACATCCGGCAACTCTGATTCTACTACCCTGCTTCATATAGATTTGATTCATAACATAACACATAACATGATTTGACCCATATAACTCTGTATGATAGTGCTGTATATACCGTATATATACATTTATATTTACCACATATATATATATATATATACACAGTATATTCATATCTGTCTGAATATACCTGCATATAATCCTTCTATATACCTACTTATACACCTGCATATAACCCATATATCTCTGTATGATAGCATGTCGGTCATTAAAGAACCCAGGAAATTCCCAATCAGGTCTCTGACACCAAGGCCACATAATCATCCCTTCCCCTTAAAGGGGAACTATCTTATAAATGGCCTTTTTGAGTGTTTAGCATTGTTTCCTAACTATGTGAACTTATATTAATATGATCTATGTCTCAAAATTCTCATATTGGCGCATTCTTCCAATTCTCCTCTCACAATATTCACCCTCACTGAACTGAGTCATTTGAAAATGTGATGATTTGTGATGTCAGAAAGACACCGCTGCATGTTAATGTTGAGGTACAAGATGAGCTGCACACAGTTCTGCTGCCCAGGCTCAAAACGGCTCGAGATCTTGAGGTAGAAAAATGCTGTTTTTGAGGACTTGATTAGAAATACAAAACAATGAATAAAAAAAATATATATATTACAGAGGTGTTCCATAGACTCACAGGAATTGTGTAAAAGTGCCCAAATAGTGAAAGAAATAGTAAAATAGTTCCCCTTTAATTGGCTGATATCAATCCCAAAACATATTAATACTACAACTCTGTACGTACATCTGATTAGCACCATACTCAGTAGTACTAATTTATATATTTTATACCCAGCTTAATCACCTGTACATTGTATATTACTATTGCACTTTACCGTTACATTTGCACTCTGGTTGGATGATGCCAAACTTCTTTTGGTTGTACTGTACTTGTGCTGTATGATGATGACAACACATTTTAATCTAATCTAATCTAATAACAAACCGTCCGAGAGACGCCTAATTAGCATGCGTGGTAGTGGGTGACTTGGCACCATATAGTCTTTGTGCCACTGTTGTTTTTATAAAGCCAGGAATGTATCCTATTCACTCACCGTGAGTCCTCTGCCTGTCTGCCGACCCCCCCCCCCCCCCACCCCCTCTCTGTGTATCTCAGATTTCCCCAACCCATTCAGCACCAGCTCGGCCTCTCAGCAGCCCGCCGCCCTCTCCCCCAGTAACCCTTTCAACAGCACCTCGGGAGGTGAGACGCGCACACATTTCACTCGCTGAGGTCCCCGTTCTCACAGAACCGCCCCCCCGCCGGGCCTGTTTACTCTCACAGACCCGACTATACATGTTCTGTGTGTTCTGTGGTGTACTTTTACTTTAAAGGGGCGTTTCACCGATCATTAACCCGGGAATCCGGACGCGTGACAAACGGGACGTAAAAGAAAAAGACCCACCAGACGTGCTCCGCGTCGTCCCGAGAGCGCAGAGCCGACCCGCGGGGAACTGCAGACACACATTCCTCAAATAGTCGGCCCGGCTTGAGGAAATTTAATTGAATTGATAAGATAAGATAAGAGATGTTCCTTTATTGACCCCCTTGGGGAAATTCGGGCATCATAGCAGCATGGGGGGGGGGTACAGGTACGGGCAGGGTAATAGTAGAAAGACATAAATATAGGCTATAGAATCTGCCTAAAATAAGATCTGAATATAAGAATATGAGAAAGAATAAACAGTGGAAACAAAGGTGCAGATGAGGGTCTTTATGTATACGTTAAATATAGGCAATAAGACATTTGAGTCTGAATATAATATGAATTTATACTATGAGTGAGAGCGAGTTGAGAAAACCGTGCCTGCAGTTCACTAGAGGAACGTCATGTGGTGGAGTTTCTCAGGAGGGGGGGGGGGGGGGGGTTGGAGGTGGAGAGGGGGATCAGAGCTCTCGAGACACAGAACACGTTACAACATGTCCTTCTCGCAGCAGAATGGTAGGCTTCGGGTAAAAAATAGGCAAAATGCCCCTTTAAAAGTTTCTATCTTATCTTTTTCCTTCAGTCTGTGGAACATGTTTGTTAAGTTTTTATTCTGAAGACACTGATCTAAATCTAATTTCAACTGTTTATTTCAAACATCTTTGGTGGGTGCAGCGCGCTCCAGATTCTACTGTAAACTGATCGTTCTCCTCCCTCAGTTCAAACCAATATATCTCACAGCAAGAAAATAGACAAAACCCATTGTCCATAATAAGAGAGCTGTAATGCCTGCTGGTATGTAGTAGAGTTTAATGTCTTTAATGTCTTGACCTTTACTGTCCTTGAGTTAAGACACTTAACCCCTAACTGCTCCTGATGAGCAGGTTGACACCTTGCATGGTCGCCTCCGCCGTCGGTGAGGGAATGTGTGAGTGAATGGGTGAATGTGAGGAACAATAATTGTAAAGCACTTTGGATAAAAGCTGTTATATAAATTTAAATACACCATTTACCATGTATTTGACCAAGTGAAGGGATGAAGAGAGTTGAAGAAGTGAATGAATGGATGAGGAGTTGAGGGGAAGTGAAGGGATGAGGAATTGAGGGGAAGTGAAGGGATGAGGAATTAAGGGGAAAATAAGGGATAAAGAATTGAGGGGAAGTGAAGGGATGAGGAATTAAGGGGGAAATAAGGGATAAAGAGTTGAGGGGAAGTGAAGGGATGAAGATTTAATGGGAAAATACGGGATGAAGAATTAAGGGGAAGTGAAGGGATGAGGAGTTGAGGGGAAGTGAAGGGATGAAGAGTTGAGGGGAAGTGAAGGGATGAAGAGTTGAGGGGAAGTGAAGGGATGAGGAGTTGAGGGGAAGTGAAGGGATGAGGAGTTGAGGGGAAGTGAAGGGATGATGAGTTGAGGGGAAGTGAAGGGGTGATGAGTTGAGGGGAAGTGAAGGGGTGATGAGTTTAGGGCAGGGGTGTCAAACTCATTTTCACAGAGGGCCACATCAGCATTATGGTTGCCCTCAAAGGGCCAAAGGCCGTATAAATGTTAATGTAATGTAAAATAAATGTAGCTACTCATTTACATATTGTTAAACATGTTGTTTCTGTATTTATTACTTATTCAAGTTATACATATTGCATATGCATTTGCATAGATGTAAAAATATGTTAGCTTATGTTATTTTAACAAATAATTTTAGTTTATCAGAACCCCATATTACTCCATCAATCAATGATCAAACCATTCAAGTAAATAACAAAGAAGAATATCATCAAATACAAGCTATGACATTAAGTTTGTTCAAAACCTTTTTGTCACAGTCAAGAGGGGCAGAACTAACAACTGTGAGCTGCAAAGAACACGTGGGACACACAACCTTGCAGAGGCCATACATCCAACTAATGGAAGATAGTTTAATTAACTTTAATTAACAGATTGCAGAATGGGTACAGTACAGTACAGCTCAATACACACAATTGTTAAGGGGATGCAGACCAGAGAAAGACTTTCGACTTGTTTACATCAGGGTCCCCCATTTTCAATTCGTAATGAAATTGCTATTTTGTGTCTGCATGAACACACAACTGTAACTGTACTCAAAAATAACAAAATAAGGGTTGTCTCAGTTCACAACTATATTGGTCAAGTTTTGGGTGGGACTTGTTTGCGTCCCTACAGCTTCTTATTCAATTGAGCGAGATGCTCGGTTATGTCACACAGCCAGTTTGCATCTGACAGTTCAGACAATATTTCTTCAACCCTTTGTTACCTATTCCGCCTGGATCTTTTTTGTATTTTGGGCTGTAAAATTGTCAAAGAATGTCTGAGGAGTAAGTGCTTTTGGCTTTTTTCCTTTGTTACTTCATCAATACCTCAGATGTTCAACATACATGTATGTGTAAGAATGTGTAATAGGGGCGCCCCAGTGGCGAACCACATAGCGCGCTCAGCCGCGACACGGCCGACCCGGGTTCGACTCCCGAACCCGTCGTTATTTGCCGAATGTCTTCCCCCCACTCTGTCTCCCATTCCTCATCTGTCTCTCCCTACTGGACTGCCCAGTAGAAATAAAGCGATAAAACGCCAAAAAATAAATATTTAAGAATGTGTAATAACTAAGGCTGTCAAAGTTAAAGCTTTATTAACGCATTAACCCACAATTATTTTAACGGCGCTATTTTTTAAGATGAATGTTTAAAAAAAAACTAAAAAAAAACGTTTTTTTTTTTTACCAGGGCTCTTGGGGGGCCACATCAAATGACGTGGCGGGCCACATTTGGCCCGCGGGCCATGAGTTTGACACCTATGGTTTAGGGGAAGTGAAGGGATGATGAGTTGAGGGGAAGTGAAGGGGTGATGAGTTGAGGGGAAGTGAAGGGGTGATGAGTTGAGGGGAAGTGAAGGGGTGATGAGTTGAGGGGAAGTGAAGGGGTGATGAGTTGAGGGGAGGTGAAGGGATGAGGAGTTGAGGGGAAGTGAAGGGATGAGGAGTTGAGGGGAAGTGAAGGGATGAAGAGTTGAGGGGAAGTGAAGGGATGAAGAATTAAGGGGAAAAGAAGGGACGAGGAATTAAGGGGAAAATAAGGGATAAAGAGTTGAGGGAAGTGAAGGGATGATGAGTTGAGGGGAAATGAAGGGGTGATGAGTTGAGGGGAGGTGAAGTGATGAGGAGTTGAGGGGAAGTGAAGGGATGAAGAGTTGAGGGGAAGTGAAGGGATGAGTTTAGGGGAAGTGAAGGGATGAAGAATTGAGGGGAAGTGAAGGGATGAAGAGTTGAGGGGAGTGAAGGGATGAAGAGTTGAGGGGAAGTGAAGGGATGAAGAGTTGAGGGGAGTGAAGGGATGAAGAGTTGAGGGGAAGTGAAGGGATGAAGAGTTGAGGGGAAGTGAAGGGATGAAGAATTGAGGGGAAAAGAAGGGATGAAAAGTTGAGGGGAAGTGAAGGCATGACGACTTAAAGGAACACGTCAACATTTTGATAAAATGTGCTTACCGTCCAGAGAGAGAGACAAGAAGATAGATACCAGTTTCCTCTCTGGGCGTTCAGTAGAAAGCTAGCTGGCTGCATGTTAGGCTAACCGGCCATGTCCACTTCCATTCATTGTGCTAAGCTAGGCTAACGTGCGCCCAGATAGCTTTCGACTGAACGCACACAGAGAGGAAACTGGTGTCCTCTCCTCATTGTAAATAAGAATGTGTTCTTAATTGGCCTGCCAGGTTAAATAAAGGTTAAATAATTTAAACAAAAAATATTACCCCAATTGGTCAGGTGGTGGCACTGTAATCAAAAGGTCAATCTGCAGCCAAACTGGTCAGAGCTTATCACAAATGATGTGTTTGTTCCGTGTGTGTGTGTGTGTGTGTGTGTGTGTGTGTGTGTGTGTGTGTGTGTGTGTGTGTTTCCCCACAGGTGACTCCAGTGCGTGCGTCACCTCTCCCACCTCAGTGTTCCCTCCGTCCTCTACCTTCCCAGCCCCCGCTACCCAGAATGCATTTCCTCACGAGCCAACCATAAATCAGGAAGCCAACGGTAAGTTCTGGAAAACAGAGAGAATACATTCAGCAATTATACTGATTTATAATGTTACATTTTGTTTTGTATATCAGTTTGTGTTGGATAAAATAAATGTATCCTGACACATAGATTAGATTAGATTAAAATGTATTACAACGGAAAGAAGTTTGGCATCCAACCGTGTGACAGTAAAGTGCAATAGTAATTTATATACAATGTACAGGTGATTCAATTGGGTATAAAATATATAAATTAGTACTACTGAGTATAGTGCTAATCTGATGTATGTACAGAGTTGTAGTATTAATATGTACAGTGAGACAGGTGTAAAGACACTATGGTAGTAAGTCATACTGGCCAGCAGCGTAACTAGTGAGAGTTCAAGTTCAAGTTCAAGTTCAAGTTCTTTAATAGTTGTCATACAGAAGTACAGAATACTTTCATACAAAATGCTTCTTACTGTTACGCTCCAGAGACTGTGCTAGACAAGATAGTATCAAATAACATAATAACATAATATAGCATGAATTTAGAAGAAGAAAATTAGGTCACAGTGTTCGGTATAGACATATGTACAATGTTCTGAGTTACCATATAATATACAATACACAATACTATGCAGTGTACTAATGTACAGTACTATCTAGTGCAAAGCAGAAATGGGATGAGGTACAATTTTAGGTACAATTTACAGTAAGGTGTACGAGTTGTAGTGCAATCCTTCATCCATAAATATAAAGTGTGGGGAGTGGGTGCTACAGTGTGTTTGTTTAAAGTGGGTGTGTGCTATAAGTGTGTGGAGTGGGTGCTACAGTGTGTTTGTTTAAAGTGAGTGTGTGCGTGTGGATGTGTGTGCTATGTGCGTTTGGTGGTTGTGGTTGTGTAGTGTTCATTCATTGTTCGTTTAGCAGCCTGATGGCCTGGGGATAGAAGCTTCTTCTGAGTCTTTCTGTGCTCGCCTTGAGACTCCTGTATCGCTTGCCTGACCGCAGCAGTTCAAAGAGGCAGTTGTTCGGGTGACTGGAGTCTTTAATGATTCTCTTAGCCTTGCCCTTGCAACGCTTGTAGTAAATGTTCTGGAGGGTGGGGAGCCCCCCTCCAATTGTGCGTTCGGCTGAACGTGTCACTCTTTGTAGTCTGCTTTGGTCTTGTGCAGTGCTATTCCCAAACCAGGAGGTGATGTTGCCGGTCAAGATGCTCTCTATTGTACATGAGTAGAAGTTCTTAAGGATCTTCTGGCTGACTTGGAACTTCCTTAGGCGCCTGAGGAAGTAGAGGCGTTGTCGTGCCTTCTTCACAACACTGTTAATGTGTGTGGTCCATGTCAAGTCCTCGGATATGTAGGCTCCGAGGTACTTAAAGCTGTTGACTCTCTCAACCGGTGCCCCGTCGATGCTGAGGGGGCTGTAGTCCTTGACCCCCGACCTCCTGAAGTCCACAATCATCTCCTTTGTTTTGCTGACGTTCAGGGAGAGGCTGTTTTCCTGGCACCATCCCGCCAGGACCTTGACCTCTTCCAGGTAGGCCCTCTCGTCGTTGGCAGAGATCAGGCGAGTTATGTGCCGATGTGTCGAGTACAGCATGTGCGTTAAGTGCGTCGGCCAGAGATCAAAAGGCACTCAGATGCCTGAGATGCCAAGATAATGATCCACTCTCACGGCATCTCAGCGGCAGTGAGCACCTCCAGCTGACAACAGCCCAGGAATACCAATACACACACACACACACACCTAATCTAAAGCCCACACTATCTGGCTATGGAGTGTCTATCTAATAAGAGTCTGTTTTCAGCCTCTGCCTCGCCCACTGGGAGCCGTTTCATCTCTGGAAGACGTGGCGAGATCAGGATTCTAGACCCTGTTTCCTCCTCTAGTTAGAGTCGTTTACCAGCGCAGTCCTCCATGCTGTTCTTCACACAGGAAACCTGCAGCTCTGGCTAGTCGGCCACAAAAACGCATGTAAAGCAGCCGGGGGGCCTCAGTCTGTACAGGCCCTGTAAAGCAGAGGGGGCCACGCTTCAGTCTGTACAGGCCCTGTAAAGCAGCGAGGGGCCTCAGTGTGTACAGGCCCTGTAAAGCAGAGGGGGCCACGCTTCAGTGTGTACAGGCCCTGTAAAGCAGAGGGGGCCACGCTTCAGTCTGTACAGGCCCTGTAAAGCAGAGGGGGCCACGCTTCAGTCTGTACAGGCCCTGTAAAGCAGAGGGGGCCACGCTTCAGTCTGTACAGGCCCTGTAAAGCAGAGGGGGCCATGCTTCAGTCTGTACAGGCCCTGTAAAGCAGCGAGGGCCACGCTTCAGTCTGTACAGGCCCTGTAAAGCAGCGAGGGCTACGCTTCAGTCTGTACAGGCCCTGTGAAGCAGAGGGGGCCACGCTTCAGTCTGTACAGGCCCTGTGAAGCAGAGGGGGCCACGCTTCAGTGTGTACAGGCCCTGTAAAGCAGAGGGGGCCACGCTTCAGTCTGTACAGGCCCTGTAAAGCAGAGGGGGCCACGCTTCAGTGTGTACAGGCCCTGTGAAGCAGCGAGGGGCCACGCTTCAGTGTGTACAGGCCCTGTAAAGCAGAGGGGGGCCACGCTTCAGTCTGTACAGGCCCTGTAAAGCAGAGGGGGCCACGCTTCAGTCTGTACAGGCCCTGTAAAGCAGAGGGGGCCACGCTTCAGTGTGTACAGGCCCTGTAAAGCAGAGGGGGCCACGCTTCAGTGTGTACAGGCCCTGTAAAGCAGAGGGGGCCACGCTTCAGTCTGTACAGGCCCTGTAAAGCAGAGGGGGGCCACGCTTCAGTGTGTACAGGCCCTGTAAAGCAGAGGGGGCCACGCTTCAGTGTGTACAGGCCCTGTAAAGCAGAGGGGGCCACGCTTCAGTGTGTACAGGCCCTGTAAAGCAGAGGGGGCCACGCTTCAGTCTGTACAGGCCCTGTAAAGCAGAGGGGGCCACGCTTCAGTCTGTACAGGCCCTGTAAAGCAGAGGGGGCCACGCTTCAGTGTGTACAGGCCCTGTAAAGCAGAGGGGGCCACGCTTCAGTGTGTACAGGCCCTGTAAAGCAGAGGGGGCCACGCTTCAGTCTGTACAGGCCCTGTAAAGCAGAGGGGGGCCACGCTTCAGTGGGTACAGGCCCTGTAAAGCAGAGGGGGCCACGCTTCAGTGTGTACAGGCCCTGTAAAGCAGAGGGGGCCACGCTTCAGTGTGTACAGGCCCTGTAAAGCAGAGGGGGCCACGCTTCAGTGTGTACAGGCCCTGTAAAGCAGAGGGGGCCACGCTTCAGTCTGTACAGGCCCTGTAAAGCAGCGAGGGGCCTCAGTGTGTACAGGCCCTGTAAAGCAGAGGGGGCCACGCTTCAGTCTGTACAGGCCCTGTAAAGCAGCGAGGGGCCTCAGTGTGTACAGGCCCTGTAAAGCAGAGGGGGCCACGCTTCAGTCTGTACAGGCCCTGTAAAGCAGCGAGGGGCCTCAGTGTGTACAGGCCCTGTAAAGCAGAGGGGGCCACGCTTCAGTCTGTACAGGCCCTGTAAAGCAGAGGGGGCCACGCTTCAGTGTGTACAGGCCCTGTAAAGCAGAGGGGGCCACGCTTCAGTGTGTACAGGCCCTGTAAAGCAGAGGGGGCCACGCTTCAGTCTGTACAGGCCCTGTAAAGCAGAGGGGGGCCACGCTTCAGTGTGTACAGGCCCTGTAAAGCAGAGGGGGCCACGCTTCAGTGTGTACAGGCCCTGTAAAGCAGAGGGGGCCACGCTTCAGTGTGTACAGGCCCTGTAAAGCAGAGGGGGCCACGCTTCAGTGTGTACAGGCCCTGTAAAGCAGAGGGGGCCACGCTTCAGTCTGTACAGGCCCTGTAAAGCAGAGGGGGGCCACGCTTCAGTGTGTACAGGCCCTGTAAAGCAGAGGGGGCCACGCTTCAGTGTGTACAGGCCCTGTAAAGCAGAGGGGGCCACGCTTCAGTGTGTACAGGCCCTGTAAAGCAGAGGGGGCCACGCTTCAGTCTGTACAGGCCCTGTAAAGCAGAGGGGGCCACGCTTCAGTCTGTACAGGCCCTGTAAAGCAGAGGGGGCCACGCTTCAGTGTGTACAGGCCCTGTAAAGCAGAGGGGGCCACGCTTCAGTGTGTACAGGCCCTGTAAAGCAGAGGGGGCCACGCTTCAGTCTGTACAGGCCCTGTAAAGCAGAGGGGGGCCACGCTTCAGTGTGTACAGGCCCTGTAAAGCAGAGGGGGCCACGCTTCAGTGTGTACAGGCCCTGTAAAGCAGAGGGGGCCACGCTTCAGTGTGTACAGGCCCTGTAAAGCAGAGGGGGCCACGCTTCAGTGTGTACAGGCCCTGTAAAGCAGAGGGGGCCACGCTTCAGTGTGTACAGGCCCTGTAAAGCAGAGGGGGCCACGCTTCAGTCTGTACAGGCCCTGTAAAGCAGCGAGGGGCCTCAGTGTGTACAGGCCCTGTAAAGCAGAGGGGGCCACGCTTCAGTCTGTACAGGCCCTGTAAAGCAGCGAGGGGCCTCAGTGTGTACAGGCCCTGTAAAGCAGAGGGGGCCACGCTTCAGTCTGTACAGGCCCTGTAAAGCAGCGAGGGGCCTCAGTGTGTACAGGCCCTGTAAAGCAGAGGGGGCCACGCTTCAGTCTGTACAGGCCCTGTAAAGCAGAGGGGGCCACGCTTCAGTGTGTACAGGCCCTGTAAAGCAGAGGGGGCCACGCTTCAGTGTGTACAGGCCCTGTAAAGCAGAGGGGGCCACGCTTCAGTCTGTACAGGCCCTGTAAAGCAGAGGGGGCCACGCTTCAGTGTGTACAGGCCCTGTAAAGCAGCGAGGGGCCTCAGTGTGTACAGGCCCTGTAAAGCAGAGGGGGCCACGCTTCAGTCTGTACAGGCCCTGTAAAGCAGAGGGGGCCACGCTTCAGTCTGTACAGGCCCTGTAAAGCAGAGGGGGCCACGCTTCAGTCTGTACAGGCCCTGTAAAGCAGCGAGGGGCCTCAGTGTGTACAGGCCCTGTAAAGCAGAGGGGACCACGCTTCAGTCTGTACAGGCCCTGTAAACTAACTCCTGAAGCCAGAAGAAACACAGTTTGTTCTCAAGTAGAGAGGCACCGATCTACTTTCTTCAGTTCCGATACCAATACCTGAATTTGGATAGAAGATAAGATATTCCTTTATGGATCCCCTTGGGGGAAATTCGGGCGTCATAGCAGCATGAAGGAGGGGGTACAGGTACGGGCAGGGTAATAGAAGAAAGACATAAATATAGGCAATAAGATTAGATCTGAATATTAAGAATATGAGAAAACAGCGTATGGCTCATCAGTTATATTATACGTTACAAATAATATGGACAACAGATAATTTGAATCTGAATATATCTGCCGATTCCGATACTAGAGCTATTTTTTCTTGAATAATAACTATTTAATCATTTATATTATTAAAAAGGAAATTATATATAATTATTATTATCATCTTTAAGGTTACATGCGTGCGTGTCAGTGTGTGTTCAGAGTATAAATCCCAACACATCTGTGCGAGAAGTGAAGTATAGTACGGATGAATGGCGCTCAGCATGGGGCAATGGGGCTGAGGTTGTAAGGATGTCAAAGGTTTTTCAAAGACTTTATGACCTAAATTATGTATTAAACAACGCTTTATGATTAGCCAAGTTCGCTCCATGCAGTGGGTGTATGATTAAAGGACTGCAGCCAAGACATTTAAGAACTGGTATATTTCTCTTGATTTAAAGCACGGCGTGGCGAGACAGTGAGAGGAGACACACGCTCACCCACAGACAGTTACATTACTGGGAGAAACAATACAAGCACACATAGACACGCATACAAACACACACATACACACATATACACACATACAAACACACATACTGTATAAGCACATATACACACATACAAGCAGATATACAGTACACACACACATACAAACACACATATACACATAAAAACATAAGCACATAATTATATACACTGGCGGAGCGGACATTGCGCTCGTCACCAACGCAAAAGACACCGGTCTCGAATCCGGCTTGGGCCGGCCGTCATACTGGCTCAATTGGCAGAGTCAGCGGGTGGAAGTCGATGGGTGGTAATCTGGACGTTGTAAACAGCGACTCCTACAGGTCGGTCAGGGCGCCTGCACAGCAAGGACAGGAGATGGCGGGGGTAGTGTGAGCCTCCCACACGTTACTCCTCGCCAAATGAGAGTCCGCGCTGGCAGGTGAAAAGATGTGACTGGCTGCCTCCACATGTACTGTATCGGAGGGGACATGTGATGCAAGGCTTCTACCCTCCCTACGGCCGGCCAGTGGGGGGCACATGTGAGCAACGATCAGGACAGGACAGGGAGAATTGGCACGAGAGGAAATTGGGATGGGGAGAAAAATCACAGAAAAAGTAGTAGGTAAAGAAAAAAGCACATATATACACATACAAACACACATATACACACATACTGTACAAACACACATATACACACATACAAACATACTGTACAAACACACATATATACACATACAAGCACACATATACACACATACTGTACAAACACACGTATATACACATACAAACACACATATACACACATACTGTACAAACACACATATATATATACACATACAAACACACAGAAGGCTGTGCAGACCCTCCTAACTCTGGAATAGTAACGTTAGCAAGCAGGCCGTAGCTCCACTGAGGACATGTTGGTCATGTATTTTCTTTTAGTTTTTTGTTCCCCCCCCATAATCCCGAAATTGTAATCGAGTTCATTAGCAGCCTTTCACAGGCTCAAGCGAGGAGAGGGCACACACTGGAGAGAGAGAGAGAGAGAGAGAGAGAGAGAGAGAGAGAGAGAGAGAGAGAGAGAGAGAGAGAGAGACACACATAATTGGCTGACTGCTCTCACACACCTCTTTACAAGAAGTGAAAGCGATATACGGCATGATTAAAAAAGATGGGGGTATAGTCGCACTACTAGTTATAATTTTTCATAGGACTATAAAAAATGGTGGAGCCCTGCTGTGGAGTCGGGATCGGGTACGTGGTTCACTGAAGTCAGGCCAATATCCGATCTGTGAATTATGTCATATTGGAACCCGATACTGATCTTGGATCAAACCCATTTCTGTTCTCATGTTTAAGCAGTGGAGTCGTCTAGTTGTTACAATGCTCCCCAGGGTGTGTCTGGCACTCAAATACAGAATAAGAAACCCTCAAAAATACCTGAAATAACGCACTG
>NC_140168.1:141669708-141729708 GCF_963971535.1 Notolepis coatsorum | reverse complement strand
AAACTGTTACACTAGTCTGAAGCAGGAGAGGTAAACTGTTACACTAGTCTGAAGCAGGAGAGGTAAGCTGTTACACTAGTCTGAAGCAGGAGAGGTAAACTGTTACACTAGTCTGAAGCAGGAGAGGTAAACTGTTACACTAGTAGTCTGAAGCAGGAGAGGTAATCTGTTACACTAGTCTGAAGCAGGAGAGGTAAACTGTTACACTAGTCTGAAGCAGGAGAGGTAAGCTGTTACACTAGTCTGAAGCAGGAGAGGTCAACTGTTACACTAGTCTGAAGCAGGAGAGGTAAACTGTTACACTAGTCTGAAGCAGGAGGGGTAAACTGTTACACTAGTCTGCAGCAGGAGAGGTAAACTGTTACACTAGTAGTCTGAAGCAGGAGAGGTAAACTGTTACACTAGTCTGAAGCAGGAGAGGTAAACTGTTACACTAGTCTGAAGCAGGAGAGGTAAACTGTTACACTAGTCTGAAGCAGGAGAGGTAAACTGTTACACTAGTAGTCTGAAGCAGGAGAGGTAAACTGTTACACTAGTCTGAAGCAGGAGAGGTAAACTGTTACACTAGTCTGAAGCAGGAGAGGTAAACTGTTACACTAGTCTGAAGCAGGAGAGGTAAACTGTTACACTAGTAGTCTGAAGCAGGAGGGGTAAACTGTTACACTAGTCTGAAGCAGGAGAGGTAAACGGTTACACTAGTCTGAAGCAGGAGAGGTAAACTGTTACACTAGTCTGAAGCAGGAGAGGTAAACTGTTACACTAGTCTGAAGCAGGAGAGGTAAGCTGTTACACTAGTCTGAAGCAGGAGAGGTAAACTGTTACACTAGTCTGAAGCAGGAGAGGTAAACTGTTACACTAGTAGTCTGAAGCAGGAGAGGTAATCTGTTACACTAGTCTGAAGCAGGAGAGGTAAACTGTTACACTAGTCTGAAGCAGGAGAGGTAAGCTGTTACACTAGTCTGAAGCAGGAGAGGTCAACTGTTACACTAGTCTGAAGCAGGAGAGGTAAACTGTTACACTAGTCTGAAGCAGGAGGGGTAAACTGTTACACTAGTCTGCAGCAGGAGAGGTAAACTGTTACACTAGTAGTCTGAAGCAGGAGAGGTAAACTGTTACACTAGTCTGAAGCAGGAGAGGTAAACTGTTACACTAGTCTGAAGCAGGAGAGGTAAACTGTTACACTAGTCTGAAGCAGGAGAGGTAAACTGTTACACTAGTAGTCTGAAGCAGGAGAGGTAAACTGTTACACTAGTCTGAAGCAGGAGAGGTAAATGTTACACTAGTCTGAAGCAGGAGAGGTAAACTGTTACACTAATCTGAAGCAGGAGAGGTAAACTGTTACACTAGTCTGAAGCAGGAGAGGTAAACTGTTACACTAGTCTGAAGCAGGAGAGGTAAACTGTTACACTAGTCTGAAGCAGGAGAGGTAAACTGTTACACTAGTCTGAAGCAGGAGAGGTAAGCTGTTACACTAGTCTGAAGCAGGAGAGGTAAACTGTTACACTAGTCTGAAGCAGGAGAGGTAAGCTGTTACACTAGTCTGAAGCAGGAGAGGTCAACTGTTACACTAGTCTGAAGCAGGAGAGGTAAACTGTTACACTAATCTGAAGCAGGAGGGGTAAACTGTTACACTAGTCTGCAGCAGGAGAGGTAAACTGTTACACTAGTAGTCTGAAGCAGGAGAGGTAAACTGTTACACTAGTCTGAAGCAGGAGAGGTAAACTGTTACACTAGTCTGAAGCAGGAGAGGTAAACTGTTACACTAGTCTGAAGCAGGAGAGGTAAACTGTTACACTAGTAGTCTGAAGCAGGAGAGGTAAACTGTTACACTAGTCTGAAGCAGGAGAGGTAAACTGTTACACTAGTCTGAAGCAGGAGAGGTAAACTGTTACACTAGTAGTCTGAAGCAGGAGGGGTAAACTGTTACACTAGTCTGAAGCAGGAGAGGTAAACTGTTACACTAGTCTGAAGCAGGAGAGGTAAACTGTTACACTAGTCTGAAGCAGGAGAGGTAAACTGTTACACTAGTCTGAAGCAGGAGAGGTAAACTGTTACACTAGTCTGAAGCAGGAGAGGTAAACTGTTACACTAGTCTGAAGCAGGAGAGGTAAACTGTTACACTAGTCTGAAGCAGGAGAGGTAAGCTGTTACACTAGTCTGAAGCAGGAGAGGTAAACTGTTACACTAGTCTGAAGCAGGAGAGGTAAACTGTTACACTAGTCTGAAGCAGGAGAGGTAAACTGTTACACTAGTCTGAAGCAGGAGAGGTAAACTGTTACACTAGTAGTCTGAAGCAGGAGGGGTAAACTGTTACACTAGTCTGAAGCAGGAGAGGTAAACTGTTACACTAGTCTGAAGCAGGAGAGGTAAACTGTTACACTAGTCTGAAGCAGGAGAGGTAAACTGTTACACTAGTCTGAAGCAGGAGAGGTAAGCTGTTACACTAGTCTGAAGCAGGAGAGGTAAACTGTTACACTAGTCTGAAGCAGGAGAGGTAAACTGTTACACTAGTCTGAAGCAGGAGAGGTAAACTGTTACACTAGTCTGAAGCAGGAGAGGTAAACTGTTACACTAGTCTGAAGCAGGAGGGGTAAACTGTTACACTAGTCTGAAGCAGGAGAGGTAAACTGTTACACTAGTCTGAAGCAGGAGAGGTAAACTGTTACACTAGTCTGAAGCAGGAGAGGTAAACTGTTACACTAGTCTGAAGCAGGAGAGGTAAACTGTTACACTAGTCTGAAGCAGGAGAGGTAAACTGTTACACTAGTCTGAAGCAGGAGAGGTAAGCTGTTACACTAGTCTGAAGCAGGAGAGGTAAACTGTTACACTAGTCTGAAGCAGGAGAGGTAAACTGTTACACTAGTCTGAAGCAGGAGAGGTAAACTGTTACACTAGTCTGAAGCAGGAGAGGTAAACTGTTACACTAGTCTGAAGCAGGAGAGGTAAGCTGTTACACTAGTCTGAAGCAGGAGAGGTAAACTGTTACACTAGTCTGAAGCAGGAGAGGTAAACTGTTACACTAGTCTGAAGCAGGAGAGGTAAACTGTTACACTAGTAGTCTGAAGCAGGAGGGGTAAACTGTTACACTAGTCTGAAGCAGGAGAGGTAAACTGTTACACTAGTCTGAAGCAGGAGAGGTAAACTGTTACACTAGTCTGAAGCAGGAGAGGTAAACTGTTACACTAGTCTGAAGCAGGAGAGGTAAGCTGTTACACTAGTCTGAAGCAGGAGAGGTAAACTGTTACACTAGTCTGAAGCAGGAGAGGTAAACTGTTACACTAGTAGTCTGAAGCAGGATAGGTAATCTGTTACACTAGTCTGAAGCAGGAGAGGTAAACTGTTACACTAGTCTGAAGCAGGAGAGGTAAGCTGTTACACTAGTCGGAAGCAGGAGAGGTCAACTGTTACACTAGTCTGAAGCAGGAGAGGTAAACTGTTACACTAGTCTGAAGCAGGAGGGGTAAACTGTTACACTAGTCTGCAGCAGGAGAGGTAAACTGTTACACTAGTAGTCTGAAGCAGGAGAGGTAAACTGTTACACTAGTCTGAAGCAGGAGAGGTAAACTGTTACACTAGTCTGAAGCAGGAGAGGTAAACTGTTACACTAGTCTGAAGCAGGAGAGGTAAACTGTTACACTAGTAGTCTGAAGCAGGAGAGGTAAACTGTTACACTAGTCTGAAGCAGGAGAGGTAAACTGTTACACTAGTCTGAAGCAGGAGAGGTAAACTGTTACACTAGTCTGAAGCAGGAGAGGTAAACTGTTACACTAGTAGTCTGAAGCAGGAGGGGTAAACTGTTACACTAGTCTGAAGCAGGAGAGGTAAACTGTTACACTAGTCTGAAGCAGGAGAGGTAAACTGTTACACTAGTCTGAAGCAGGAGAGGTAAACTGTTACACTAGTCTGAAGCAGGAGAGGTAAGCTGTTACACTAGTCTGAAGCAGGAGAGGTAAACTGTTACACTAGTCTGAAGCAGGAGAGGTAAATGTTACACTAGTCTGAAGCAGGAGAGGTAAACTGTTACACTAGTCTGAAGCAGGAGGGGTAAACTGTTACACTAGTCTGAAGCAGGAGAGGTAAACTGTTACACTAGTCTGAAGCAGGAGAGGTAAACTGTTACACTAGTCTGAAGCAGGAGAGGTAAACTGTTACACTAGTCTGAAGCAGGAGAGGTAAACTGTTACACTAGTCTGAAGCAGGAGAGGTAAACTGTTACACTAGTCTGAAGCAGGAGAGGTAAGCTGTTACACTAGTCTGAAGCAGGAGAGGTAAACTGTTACACTAGTCGGAAGCAGGAGAGGTAAACTGTTACACTAGTCTGAAGCAGGAGAGGTAAACTGTTACACTAGTCTGAAGCAGGAGAGGTAAACTGTTACACTAGTCTGAAGCAGGAGAGGTAAACTGTTACACTAGTCTGAAGCAGGAGAGGTAAACTGTTACACTAGTCTGAAGCAGGAGAGGTAAACTGTTACACTAGTCTGAAGCAGGAGAGGTAAACTGTTACACTAGTAGTCTGAAGCAGGAGAGGTAAACTGTTACACTAGTCTGAAGCAGGAGAGGTAAATGTTACACTAGTCTGAAGCAGGAGAGGTAAACTGTTACACTAGTAGTCTGAAGCAGGAGAGGTAAACTGTTACACTAGTCTGAAGCAGGAGAGGTAAATGTTACACTAGTCTGAAGCAGGAGAGGTAAGCTGTTACACTAGTCTGAAGCAGGAGAGGTAAACTGTTACACTAGTCTGAAGCAGGAGAGGTAAGCTGTTACACTAGTCTGAAGCAGGAGAGGTCAACTGTTACACTAGTCTGAAGCAGGAGAGGTAAACTGTTACACTAGTCTGAAGCAGGAGGGGTAAACTGTTACACTAGTCTGCAGCAGGAGAGGTAAACTGTTACACTAGTAGTCTGAAGCAGGAGAGGTAAACTGTTACACTAGTCTGAAGCAGGAGAGGTAAACTGTTACACTAGTCTGAAGCAGGAGAGGTAAACTGTTACACTAGTCTGAAGCAGGAGAGGTAAACTGTTACACTAGTAGTCTGAAGCAGGAGAGGTAAACTGTTACACTAGTCTGAAGCAGGAGAGGTAAATGTTACACTAGTCTGAAGCAGGAGAGGTAATCTGTTACACTAGTCGGAAGCAGGAGAGGTAAACTGTTACACTAGTCTGAAGCAGGAGAGGTAAACTGTTACACTAGTCTGAAGCAGGAGAGGTAAACTGTTACACTAATCTGAAGCAGGAGAGGTAAACTGTTACACTAGTCTGAAGCAGGAGAGGTAAACTGTTACACTAGTCTGAAGCAGGAGAGGTAAACTGTTACACTAGTCTGAAGCAGGAGAGGTAAACTGTTACACTAGTCTGAAGCAGGAGAGGTAAACTGTTACACTAGTCTGAAGCAGGAGAGGTAAACTGTTACACTAGTCTGAAGCAGGAGAGGTAAGCTGTTACACTAGTCTGAAGCAGGAGAGGTAAACTGTTACACTAGTCTGAAGCAGGAGAGGTAAACTGTTACACTAGTCTGAAGCAGGAGAGGTAAACTGTTACACTAGTCTGAAGCAGGAGAGGTAAACTGTTACACTAGTCTGAAGCAGGAGAGGTAAACTGTTACACTAGTAGTCTGAAGCAGGAGTGGTAAACTGTTACACTAGTCTGAAGCAGGAGAGGTAAACTGTTACACTAGTCTGAAGCAGGAGAGGTAAACTGTTACACTAGTCTGAAGCAGGAGAGGTAAACTGTTACACTAGTCTGAAGCAGGAGAGGTAAACTGTTACACTAGTAGTCTGAAGCAGGAGAGGTAAACTGTTACACTAGTCTGAAGCAGGAGAGGTAAATGTTACACTAGTCTGAAGCAGGAGAGGTAAACTGTTACACTAGTAGTCTGAAGCAGGAGAGGTAAACTGTTACACTAGTCTGAAGCAGGAGAGGTAAATGTTACACTAGTCTGAAGCAGGAGAGGTAAGCTGTTACACTAGTCTGAAGCAGGAGAGGTAAACTGTTACACTAGTCTGAAGCAGGAGAGGTAAGCTGTTACACTAGTCTGAAGCAGGAGAGGTCAACTGTTACACTAGTCTGAAGCAGGAGAGGTAAACTGTTACACTAGTCTGAAGCAGGAGGGGTAAACTGTTACACTAGTCTGAAGCAGGAGAGGTAAACTGTTACACTAGTCTGAAGCAGGAGAGGTAAACTGTTACACTAGTCTGAAGCAGGAGAGGTAAACTGTTACACTAGTAGTCTGAAGCAGGAGGGGTAAACTGTTACACTAGTCTGAAGCAGGAGAGGTAAACTGTTACACTAGTCTGAAGCAGGAGAGGTAAACTGTTACACTAGTCTGAAGCAGGAGAGGTAAACTGTTACACTAGTCTGAAGCAGGAGAGGTAAGCTGTTACACTAGTCTGAAGCAGGAGAGGTAAACTGTTACACTAGTCTGAAGCAGGAGAGGTAAACTGTTACACTAGTAGTCTGAAGCAGGATAGGTAATCTGTTACACTAGTCTGAAGCAGGAGAGGTAAACTGTTACACTAGTCTGAAGCAGGAGAGGTAAGCTGTTACACTAGTCGGAAGCAGGAGAGGTCAACTGTTACACTAGTCTGAAGCAGGAGAGGTAAACTGTTACACTAGTCTGAAGCAGGAGGGGTAAACTGTTACACTAGTCTGCAGCAGGAGAGGTAAACTGTTACACTAGTAGTCTGAAGCAGGAGAGGTAAACTGTTACACTAGTCTGAAGCAGGAGAGGTAAACTGTTACACTAGTCTGAAGCAGGAGAGGTAAACTGTTACACTAGTCTGAAGCAGGAGAGGTAAACTGTTACACTAGTAGTCTGAAGCAGGAGAGGTAAACTGTTACACTAGTCTGAAGCAGGAGAGGTAAACTGTTACACTAGTCTGAAGCAGGAGAGGTAAACTGTTACACTAGTCTGAAGCAGGAGAGGTAAACTGTTACACTAGTAGTCTGAAGCAGGAGGGGTAAACTGTTACACTAGTCTGAAGCAGGAGAGGTAAACTGTTACACTAGTCTGAAGCAGGAGAGGTAAACTGTTACACTAGTCTGAAGCAGGAGAGGTAAACTGTTACACTAGTCTGAAGCAGGAGAGGTAAGCTGTTACACTAGTCTGAAGCAGGAGAGGTAAACTGTTACACTAGTCTGAAGCAGGAGAGGTAAATGTTACACTAGTCTGAAGCAGGAGAGGTAAACTGTTACACTAGTCTGAAGCAGGAGGGGTAAACTGTTACACTAGTCTGAAGCAGGAGAGGTAAACTGTTACACTAGTCTGAAGCAGGAGAGGTAAACTGTTACACTAGTCTGAAGCAGGAGAGGTAAACTGTTACACTAGTCTGAAGCAGGAGAGGTAAACTGTTACACTAGTCTGAAGCAGGAGAGGTAAACTGTTACACTAGTCTGAAGCAGGAGAGGTAAGCTGTTACACTAGTCTGAAGCAGGAGAGGTAAACTGTTACACTAGTCGGAAGCAGGAGAGGTAAACTGTTACACTAGTCTGAAGCAGGAGAGGTAAACTGTTACACTAGTCTGAAGCAGGAGAGGTAAACTGTTACACTAGTCTGAAGCAGGAGAGGTAAACTGTTACACTAGTCTGAAGCAGGAGAGGTAAACTGTTACACTAGTCTGAAGCAGGAGAGGTAAACTGTTACACTAGTCTGAAGCAGGAGAGGTAAACTGTTACACTAGTAGTCTGAAGCAGGAGAGGTAAACTGTTACACTAGTCTGAAGCAGGAGAGGTAAATGTTACACTAGTCTGAAGCAGGAGAGGTAAACTGTTACACTAGTAGTCTGAAGCAGGAGAGGTAAACTGTTACACTAGTCTGAAGCAGGAGAGGTAAATGTTACACTAGTCTGAAGCAGGAGAGGTAAGCTGTTACACTAGTCTGAAGCAGGAGAGGTAAACTGTTACACTAGTCTGAAGCAGGAGAGGTAAGCTGTTACACTAGTCTGAAGCAGGAGAGGTCAACTGTTACACTAGTCTGAAGCAGGAGAGGTAAACTGTTACACTAGTCTGAAGCAGGAGGGGTAAACTGTTACACTAGTCTGCAGCAGGAGAGGTAAACTGTTACACTAGTAGTCTGAAGCAGGAGAGGTAAACTGTTACACTAGTCTGAAGCAGGAGAGGTAAACTGTTACACTAGTCTGAAGCAGGAGAGGTAAACTGTTACACTAGTCTGAAGCAGGAGAGGTAAACTGTTACACTAGTAGTCTGAAGCAGGAGAGGTAAACTGTTACACTAGTCTGAAGCAGGAGAGGTAAATGTTACACTAGTCTGAAGCAGGAGAGGTAATCTGTTACACTAGTCGGAAGCAGGAGAGGTAAACTGTTACACTAGTCTGAAGCAGGAGAGGTAAACTGTTACACTAGTCTGAAGCAGGAGAGGTAAACTGTTACACTAATCTGAAGCAGGAGAGGTAAACTGTTACACTAGTCTGAAGCAGGAGAGGTAAACTGTTACACTAGTCTGAAGCAGGAGAGGTAAACTGTTACACTAGTCTGAAGCAGGAGAGGTAAACTGTTACACTAGTCTGAAGCAGGAGAGGTAAACTGTTACACTAGTCTGAAGCAGGAGAGGTAAACTGTTACACTAGTCTGAAGCAGGAGAGGTAAACTGTTACACTAGTCTGAAGCAGGAGAGGTAAACTGTTACACTAGTAGTCTGAAGCAGGAGAGGTAAACTGTTACACTAGTCTGAAGCAGGAGAGGTAAATGTTACACTAGTCTGAAGCAGGAGAGGTAAACTGTTACACTAGTAGTCTGAAGCAGGAGAGGTAAACTGTTACACTAGTCTGAAGCAGGAGAGGTAAATGTTACACTAGTCTGAAGCAGGAGAGGTAAGCTGTTACACTAGTCTGAAGCAGGAGAGGTAAACTGTTACACTAGTCTGAAGCAGGAGAGGTAAGCTGTTACACTAGTCTGAAGCAGGAGAGGTCAACTGTTACACTAGTCTGAAGCAGGAGAGGTAAACTGTTACACTAGTCTGAAGCAGGAGGGGTAAACTGTTACACTAGTCTGCAGCAGGAGAGGTAAACTGTTACACTAGTAGTCTGAAGCAGGAGAGGTAAACTGTTACACTAGTCTGAAGCAGGAGAGGTAAACTGTTACACTAGTCTGAAGCAGGAGAGGTAAACTGTTACACTAGTCTGAAGCAGGAGAGGTAAACTGTTACACTAGTAGTCTGAAGCAGGAGAGGTAAACTGTTACACTAGTCTGAAGCAGGAGAGGTAAATGTTACACTAGTCTGAAGCAGGAGAGGTAATCTGTTACACTAGTCGGAAGCAGGAGAGGTAAACTGTTACACTAGTCTGAAGCAGGAGAGGTAAACTGTTACACTAGTCTGAAGCAGGAGAGGTAAACTGTTACACTAATCTGAAGCAGGAGAGGTAAACTGTTACACTAGTCTGAAGCAGGAGAGGTAAACTGTTACACTAGTCTGAAGCAGGAGAGGTAAACTGTTACACTAGTCTGAAGCAGGAGAGGTAAACTGTTACACTAGTCTGAAGCAGGAGAGGTAAACTGTTACACTAGTCTGAAGCAGGAGAGGTAAACTGTTACACTAGTCTGAAGCAGGAGAGGTAAGCTGTTACACTAGTCTGAAGCAGGAGAGGTAAACTGTTACACTAGTCTGAAGCAGGAGAGGTAAACTGTTACACTAGTCTGAAGCAGGAGAGGTAAACTGTTACACTAGTCTGAAGCAGGAGAGGTAAACTGTTACACTAGTCTGAAGCAGGAGAGGTAAACTGTTACACTAGTAGTCTGAAGCAGGAGTGGTAAACTGTTACACTAGTCTGAAGCAGGAGAGGTAAACTGTTACACTAGTCTGAAGCAGGAGAGGTAAACTGTTACACTAGTCTGAAGCAGGAGAGGTAAACTGTTACACTAGTCTGAAGCAGGAGAGGTAAACTGTTACACTAGTCTGAAGCAGGAGAGGTAAACTGTTACACTAGTCTGAAGCAGGAGAGGTAAGCTGTTACACTAGTAGTCTGAAGCAGGAGAGGTAAACTGTTACACTAGTCTGAAGCAGGAGAGGTAAACTGTTATACTAGTCTGAAGCAGGAGGGGTAAACTGTTACACTAGTAGTCTGAAGCAGGAGAGGTAAACTGTTACACTAGTAGTCTGAAGCAGGAGAGGTAATCTGTTACACTAGTCTGAAGCAGGAGAGGTAAACTGTTACACTAGTCTGAAGCAGGAGAGGTAAGCTGTTACACTAGTCTGAAGCAGGAGAGGTCAACTGTTACACTAGTCTGAAGCAGGAGAGGTAAACTGTTACACTAGTCTGAAGCAGGAGGGGTAAACTGTTACACTAGTCTGAAGCAGGAGAGGTAAACTGTTACACTAGTAGTCTGAAGCAGGAGAGGTAAACTGTTACACTAGTCTGAAGCAGGAGAGGTCAACTGTTACACTAGTCTGAAGCAGGAGAGGTCAACTGTTACACTAGTCTGAAGCAGGAGAGGTAAACTGTTACACTAGTAGTCTGAAGCAGGAGAGGTAAACTGTTACACTAGTCTGAAGCAGGAGAGGTAAACTGTTACACTAGTCTGAAGCAGGAGAGGTAAGCTGTTACACTAGTAGTCTGAAGCAGGAGAGGTAAGCTGTTACACTAGTCTGAAGCAGGAGAGGTAAACTGTTACACTAGTCTGAAGCAGGAGAGGTAAACTGTTACACTAGTCTGAAGCAGGAGAGGTAAACTGTTACACTAGTAGTCTGAAGCAGGAGGGGTAAACTGTTACACTAGTCTGAAGCAGGAGAGGCAAACTGTTACACTAGTCTGAAGCAGGAGAGGTAAACTGTTACACTAGTCTGAAGCAGGAGAGGTAAACTGTTACACTAGTCTGAAGCAGGAGAGGTAAGCTGTTACACTAGTCTGAAGCAGGAGAGGTAAACTGTTACACTAGTCTGAAGCAGGAGAGGTAAACTGTTACACTAGTAGTCTGAAGCAGGAGAGGTAATCTGTTACACTAGTCTGAAGCAGGAGAGGTAAACTGTTACACTAGTCTGAAGCAGGAGAGGTAAGCTGTTACACTAGTCTGAAGCAGGAGAGGTCAACTGTTACACTAGTCTGAAGCAGGAGAGGTAAACTGTTACACTAGTCTGAAGCAGGAGGGGTAAACTGTTACACTAGTCTGCAGCAGGAGAGGTAAACTGTTACACTAGTAGTCTGAAGCAGGAGAGGTAAACTGTTACACTAGTCTGAAGCAGGAGAGGTAAACTGTTACACTAGTCTGAAGCAGGAGAGGTAAACTGTTACACTAGTCTGAAGCAGGAGAGGTAAACTGTTACACTAGTAGTCTGAAGCAGGAGAGGTAAACTGTTACACTAGTCTGAAGCAGGAGAGGTAAACTGTTACACTAGTCTGAAGCAGGAGAGGTAAACTGTTACACTAGTCTGAAGCAGGAGAGGTAAACTGTTACACTAGTAGTCTGAAGCAGGAGGGGTAAACTGTTACACTAGTCTGAAGCAGGAGAGGTAAACTGTTACACTAGTCTGAAGCAGGAGAGGTAAACTGTTACACTAGTCTGAAGCAGGAGAGGTAAACTGTTACACTAGTCTGAAGCAGGAGAGGTAAGCTGTTACACTAGTCTGAAGCAGGAGAGGTAAACTGTTACACTAGTCTGAAGCAGGAGAGGTAAACTGTTACACTAGTAGTCTGAAGCAGGAGAGGTAATCTGTTACACTAGTCTGAAGCAGGAGAGGTAAACTGTTACACTAGTCTGAAGCAGGAGAGGTAAGCTGTTACACTAGTCTGAAGCAGGAGAGGTCAACTGTTACACTAGTCTGAAGCAGGAGAGGTAAACTGTTACACTAGTCTGAAGCAGGAGGGGTAAACTGTTACACTAGTCTGCAGCAGGAGAGGTAAACTGTTACACTAGTAGTCTGAAGCAGGAGAGGTAAACTGTTACACTAGTCTGAAGCAGGAGAGGTAAACTGTTACACTAGTCTGAAGCAGGAGAGGTAAACTGTTACACTAGTCTGAAGCAGGAGAGGTAAACTGTTACACTAGTAGTCTGAAGCAGGAGAGGTAAACTGTTACACTAGTCTGAAGCAGGAGAGGTAAATGTTACACTAGTCTGAAGCAGGAGAGGTAATCTGTTACACTAGTCGGAAGCAGGAGAGGTAAACTGTTACACTAGTCTGAAGCAGGAGAGGTAAACTGTTACACTAGTCTGAAGCAGGAGAGGTAAACTGTTACACTAATCTGAAGCAGGAGAGGTAAACTGTTACACTAGTCTGAAGCAGGAGAGGTAAACTGTTACACTAGTCTGAAGCAGGAGAGGTAAACTGTTACACTAGTCTGAAGCAGGAGAGGTAAACTGTTACACTAGTCTGAAGCAGGAGAGGTAAGCTGTTACACTAGTCTGAAGCAGGAGAGGTAAACTGTTACACTAGTCTGAAGCAGGAGAGGTAAGCTGTTACACTAGTCTGAAGCAGGAGAGGTCAACTGTTACACTAGTCTGAAGCAGGAGAGGTAAACTGTTACACTAATCTGAAGCAGGAGGGGTAAACTGTTACACTAGTCTGCAGCAGGAGAGGTAAACTGTTACACTAGTAGTCTGAAGCAGGAGAGGTAAACTGTTACACTAGTCTGAAGCAGGAGAGGTAAACTGTTACACTAGTCTGAAGCAGGAGAGGTAAACTGTTACACTAGTCTGAAGCAGGAGAGGTAAACTGTTACACTAGTAGTCTGAAGCAGGAGAGGTAAACTGTTACACTAGTCTGAAGCAGGAGAGGTAAACTGTTACACTAGTCTGAAGCAGGAGAGGTAAACTGTTACACTAATCTGAAGCAGGAGAGGTAAACTGTTACACTAGTCTGAAGCAGGAGAGGTAAACTGTTACACTAGTCTGAAGTAGGAGAGGTAAACTGTTACACTAGTCTGAAGCAGGAGAGGTAAACTGTTACACTAGTCTGAAGCAGGAGAGGTGAACTGTTACACTAATCTGAAGCAGGAGAGGTAAACTGTTACACTAGTCTGAAGCAGGAGAGGTAAACTGTTACACTAGTCTGAAGCAGGAGAGGTAAACTGTTACACTAGTCTGAAGCAGGAGAGGTAAACTGTTACACTAGTCTGAAGCAGGAGAGGTAAGCTGTTACACTAGTCTGAAGCAGGAGAGGTAAACTGTTACACTAGTCTGAAGCAGGAGAGGTAAACTGTTACACTAGTAGTCTGAAGCAGGAGAGGTAATCTGTTACACTAGTCTGAAGCAGGAGAGGTAAACTGTTACACTAGTCTGAAGCAGGAGAGGTAAGCTGTTACACTAGTCTGAAGCAGGAGAGGTCAACTGTTACACTAGTCTGAAGCAGGAGAGGTAAACTGTTACACTAGTCTGAAGCAGGAGGGGTAAACTGTTACACTAGTCTGCAGCAGGAGAGGTAAACTGTTACACTAGTAGTCTGAAGCAGGAGAGGTAAACTGTTACACTAGTCTGAAGCAGGAGAGGTAAACTGTTACACTAGTCTGAAGCAGGAGAGGTAAACTGTTACACTAGTCTGAAGCAGGAGAGGTAAACTGTTACACTAGTAGTCTGAAGCAGGAGAGGTAAACTGTTACACTAGTCTGAAGCAGGAGAGGTAAACTGTTACACTAGTCTGAAGCAGGAGAGGTAAACTGTTACACTAGTCTGAAGCAGGAGAGGTAAACTGTTACACTAGTAGTCTGAAGCAGGAGGGGTAAACTGTTACACTAGTCTGAAGCAGGAGAGGTAAACTGTTACACTAGTCTGAAGCAGGAGAGGTAAACTGTTACACTAGTCTGAAGCAGGAGAGGTAAACTGTTACACTAGTCTGAAGCAGGAGAGGTAAGCTGTTACACTAGTCTGAAGCAGGAGAGGTAAACTGTTACACTAGTCTGAAGCAGGAGAGGTAAACTGTTACACTAGTAGTCTGAAGCAGGAGAGGTAATCTGTTACACTAGTCTGAAGCAGGAGAGGTAAACTGTTACACTAGTCTGAAGCAGGAGAGGTAAGCTGTTACACTAGTCTGAAGCAGGAGAGGTCAACTGTTACACTAGTCTGAAGCAGGAGAGGTAAACTGTTACACTAGTCTGAAGCAGGAGGGGTAAACTGTTACACTAGTCTGCAGCAGGAGAGGTAAACTGTTACACTAGTAGTCTGAAGCAGGAGAGGTAAACTGTTACACTAGTCTGAAGCAGGAGAGGTAAACTGTTACACTAGTCTGAAGCAGGAGAGGTAAACTGTTACACTAGTCTGAAGCAGGAGAGGTAAACTGTTACACTAGTAGTCTGAAGCAGGAGAGGTAAACTGTTACACTAGTCTGAAGCAGGAGAGGTAAATGTTACACTAGTCTGAAGCAGGAGAGGTAATCTGTTACACTAGTCGGAAGCAGGAGAGGTAAACTGTTACACTAGTCTGAAGCAGGAGAGGTAAACTGTTACACTAGTCTGAAGCAGGAGAGGTAAACTGTTACACTAATCTGAAGCAGGAGAGGTAAACTGTTACACTAGTCTGAAGCAGGAGAGGTAAACTGTTACACTAGTCTGAAGCAGGAGAGGTAAACTGTTACACTAGTCTGAAGCAGGAGAGGTAAACTGTTACACTAGTCTGAAGCAGGAGAGGTAAGCTGTTACACTAGTCTGAAGCAGGAGAGGTAAACTGTTACACTAGTCTGAAGCAGGAGAGGTAAGCTGTTACACTAGTCTGAAGCAGGAGAGGTCAACTGTTACACTAGTCTGAAGCAGGAGAGGTAAACTGTTACACTAATCTGAAGCAGGAGGGGTAAACTGTTACACTAGTCTGCAGCAGGAGAGGTAAACTGTTACACTAGTAGTCTGAAGCAGGAGAGGTAAACTGTTACACTAGTCTGAAGCAGGAGAGGTAAACTGTTACACTAGTCTGAAGCAGGAGAGGTAAACTGTTACACTAGTCTGAAGCAGGAGAGGTAAACTGTTACACTAGTAGTCTGAAGCAGGAGAGGTAAACTGTTACACTAGTCTGAAGCAGGAGAGGTAAACTGTTACACTAGTCTGAAGCAGGAGAGGTAAACTGTTACACTAATCTGAAGCAGGAGAGGTAAACTGTTACACTAGTCTGAAGCAGGAGAGGTAAACTGTTACACTAGTCTGAAGTAGGAGAGGTAAACTGTTACACTAGTCTGAAGCAGGAGAGGTAAACTGTTACACTAGTCTGAAGCAGGAGAGGTGAACTGTTACACTAATCTGAAGCAGGAGAGGTAAACTGTTACACTAGTCTGAAGCAGGAGAGGTAAACTGTTACACTAGTCTGAAGCAGGAGAGGTAAACTGTTACACTAGTCTGAAGCAGGAGAGGTAAACTGTTACACTAGTCTGAAGCAGGAGAGGTAAGCTGTTACACTAGTCTGAAGCAGGAGAGGTAAACTGTTACACTAGTCTGAAGCAGGAGAGGTAAGCTGTTACACTAGTCTGAAGCAGGAGAGGTCAACTGTTACACTAGTCTGAAGCAGGAGAGGTAAACTGTTACACTAATCTGAAGCAGGAGGGGTAAACTGTTACACTAGTCTGCAGCAGGAGAGGTAAACTGTTACACTAGTAGTCTGAAGCAGGAGAGGTAAACTGTTACACTAGTCTGAAGCAGGAGAGGTAAACTGTTACACTAGTCTGAAGCAGGAGAGGTAAACTGTTACACTAGTCTGAAGCAGGAGAGGTAAACTGTTACACTAGTAGTCTGAAGCAGGAGAGGTAAACTGTTACACTAGTCTGAAGCAGGAGAGGTAAATGTTACACTAGTCTGAAGCAGGAGAGGTAATCTGTTACACTAGTCGGAAGCAGGAGATGTAAACTGTTACACTAGTCTGAAGCAGGAGAGCTAAACTGTTACACTAGTCTGAAGCAGGAAAGGTAAACTGTTACACTAGTCTGAAGCAGGAGAGGTAAACTGTTACACTAGTCTGAAGCAGGAGAGGTAAACTGTTACACTAGTCTGAAGCAGGAGAGGTAAACTGTTACACTAGTCTGAAGCAGGAGAGGTAAACTGTTACACTAGTCTGAAGCAGGAGAGGTAAACTGTTACACTAGTCTGAAGCAGGAGAGGTAAGCTGTTACACTAGTCTGAAGCAGGAGAGGTAAACTGTTACACTAGTCTGAAGCAGGAGAGGTAAACTGTTACACTAGTCTGAAGCAGGAGAGGTAAACTGTTACACTAGTCTGAAGCAGGAGAGGTAAACTGTTACACTAGTCTGAAGCAGGAGAGGTAAGCTGTTACACTAGTCTGAAGCAGGAGAGGTAAACTGTTACACTAGTCTGAAGCAGGAGAGGTAAACTGTTACACTAGTAGTCTGAAGCAGGAGAGGTAAGCTGTTACACTAGTCTGAAGCAGGAGAGGTAAACTGTTACACTAGTCTGAAGCAGGAGAGGTAAACTGTTACACTAGTCTGAAGCAGGAGAGGTAAACTGTTACACTAGTAGTCTGAAGCAGGAGGGGTAAACTGTTACACTAGTCTGAAGCAGGAGAGGCAAACTGTTACACTAGTCTGAAGCAGGAGAGGTAAACTGTTACACTAGTCTGAAGCAGGAGAGGTAAACTGTTACACTAGTCTGAAGCAGGAGAGGTAAGCTGTTACACTAGTCTGAAGCAGGAGAGGTAAACTGTTACACTAGTCTGAAGCAGGAGAGGTAAACTGTTACACTAGTAGTCTGAAGCAGGAGAGGTAATCTGTTACACTAGTCTGAAGCAGGAGAGGTAAACTGTTACACTAGTCTGAAGCAGGAGAGGTAAGCTGTTACACTAGTCTGAAGCAGGAGAGGTCAACTGTTACACTAGTCTGAAGCAGGAGAGGTAAACTGTTACACTAGTCTGAAGCAGGAGGGGTAAACTGTTACACTAGTCTGCAGCAGGAGAGGTAAACTGTTACACTAGTAGTCTGAAGCAGGAGAGGTAAACTGTTACACTAGTCTGAAGCAGGAGAGGTAAACTGTTACACTAGTCTGAAGCAGGAGAGGTAAACTGTTACACTAGTCTGAAGCAGGAGAGGTAAACTGTTACACTAGTAGTCTGAAGCAGGAGAGGTAAACTGTTACACTAGTCTGAAGCAGGAGAGGTAAACTGTTACACTAGTCTGAAGCAGGAGAGGTAAACTGTTACACTAGTCTGAAGCAGGAGAGGTAAACTGTTACACTAGTAGTCTGAAGCAGGAGGGGTAAACTGTTACACTAGTCTGAAGCAGGAGAGGTAAACTGTTACACTAGTCTGAAGCAGGAGAGGTAAACTGTTACACTAGTCTGAAGCAGGAGAGGTAAACTGTTACACTAGTCTGAAGCAGGAGAGGTAAGCTGTTACACTAGTCTGAAGCAGGAGAGGTAAACTGTTACACTAGTCTGAAGCAGGAGAGGTAAACTGTTACACTAGTAGTCTGAAGCAGGAGAGGTAATCTGTTACACTAGTCTGAAGCAGGAGAGGTAAACTGTTACACTAGTCTGAAGCAGGAGAGGTAAGCTGTTACACTAGTCTGAAGCAGGAGAGGTCAACTGTTACACTAGTCTGAAGCAGGAGAGGTAAACTGTTACACTAGTCTGAAGCAGGAGGGGTAAACTGTTACACTAGTCTGCAGCAGGAGAGGTAAACTGTTACACTAGTAGTCTGAAGCAGGAGAGGTAAACTGTTACACTAGTCTGAAGCAGGAGAGGTAAACTGTTACACTAGTCTGAAGCCAGGAGAGGTAAACTGTTACACTAGTCTGAAGCAGGAGAGGTAAACTGTTACACTAGTAGTCTGAAGCAGGAGAGGTAAACTGTTACACTAGTCTGAAGCAGGAGAGGTAAATGTTACACTAGTCTGAAGCAGGAGAGGTAATCTGTTACACTAGTCGGAAGCAGGAGAGGTAAACTGTTACACTAGTCTGAAGCAGGAGAGGTAAACTGTTACACTAGTCTGAAGCAGGAGAGGTAAACTGTTACACTAATCTGAAGCAGGAGAGGTAAACTGTTACACTAGTCTGAAGCAGGAGAGGTAAACTGTTACACTAGTCTGAAGCAGGAGAGGTAAACTGTTACACTAGTCTGAAGCAGGAGAGGTAAACTGTTACACTAGTCTGAAGCAGGAGAGGTAAGCTGTTACACTAGTCTGAAGCAGGAGAGGTAAACTGTTACACTAGTCTGAAGCAGGAGAGGTAAGCTGTTACACTAGTCTGAAGCAGGAGAGGTCAACTGTTACACTAGTCTGAAGCAGGAGAGGTAAACTGTTACACTAATCTGAAGCAGGAGGGGTAAACTGTTACACTAGTCTGCAGCAGGAGAGGTAAACTGTTACACTAGTAGTCTGAAGCAGGAGAGGTAAACTGTTACACTAGTCTGAAGCAGGAGAGGTAAACTGTTACACTAGTCTGAAGCAGGAGAGGTAAACTGTTACACTAGTCTGAAGCAGGAGAGGTAAACTGTTACACTAGTAGTCTGAAGCAGGAGAGGTAAACTGTTACACTAGTCTGAAGCAGGAGAGGTAAACTGTTACACTAGTCTGAAGCAGGAGAGGTAAACTGTTACACTAATCTGAAGCAGGAGAGGTAAACTGTTACACTAGTCTGAAGCAGGAGAGGTAAACTGTTACACTAGTCTGAAGTAGGAGAGGTAAACTGTTACACTAGTCTGAAGCAGGAGAGGTAAACTGTTACACTAGTCTGAAGCAGGAGAGGTGAACTGTTACACTAATCTGAAGCAGGAGAGGTAAACTGTTACACTAGTCTGAAGCAGGAGAGGTAAACTGTTACACTAGTCTGAAGCAGGAGAGGTAAACTGTTACACTAGTCTGAAGCAGGAGAGGTAAACTGTTACACTAGTCTGAAGCAGGAGAGGTAAGCTGTTACACTAGTCTGAAGCAGGAGAGGTAAACTGTTACACTAGTCTGAAGCAGGAGAGGTAAGCTGTTACACTAGTCTGAAGCAGGAGAGGTCAACTGTTACACTAGTCTGAAGCAGGAGAGGTAAACTGTTACACTAATCTGAAGCAGGAGGGGTAAACTGTTACACTAGTCTGCAGCAGGAGAGGTAAACTGTTACACTAGTAGTCTGAAGCAGGAGAGGTAAACTGTTACACTAGTCTGAAGCAGGAGAGGTAAACTGTTACACTAGTCTGAAGCAGGAGAGGTAAACTGTTACACTAGTCTGAAGCAGGAGAGGTAAACTGTTACACTAGTAGTCTGAAGCAGGAGAGGTAAACTGTTACACTAGTCTGAAGCAGGAGAGGTAAATGTTACACTAGTCTGAAGCAGGAGAGGTAATCTGTTACACTAGTCGGAAGCAGGAGAGGTAAACTGTTACACTAGTCTGAAGCAGGAGAGGTAAACTGTTACACTAGTCTGAAGCAGGAGAGGTAAACTGTTACACTAATCTGAAGCAGGAGAGGTAAACTGTTACACTAGTCTGAAGCAGGAGAGGTAAACTGTTACACTAGTCTGAAGCAGGAGAGGTAAACTGTTACACTAGTCTGAAGCAGGAGAGGTAAACTGTTACACTAGTCTGAAGCAGGAGAGGTAAACTGTTACACTAGTCTGAAGCAGGAGAGGTAAACTGTTACACTAGTCTGAAGCAGGAGAGGTAAACTGTTACACTAGTCTGAAGCAGGAGAGGTAAGCTGTTACACTAGTCTGAAGCAGGAGAGGTAAACTGTTACACTAGTCTGAAGCAGGAGAGGTAAACTGTTACACTAGTCTGAAGCAGGAGAGGTAAACTGTTACACTAGTCTGAAGCAGGAGAGGTAAACTGTTACACTAGTCTGAAGCAGGAGAGGTAAACTGTTACACTAGTAGTCTGAAGCAGGAGGGGTAAACTGTTACACTAGTCTGAAGCAGGAGAGGTAAACTGTTACACTAGTCTGAAGCAGGAGAGGTAAACTGTTACACTAGTCTGAAGCAGGAGAGGTAAACTGTTACACTAGTCTGAAGCAGGAGAGGTAAGCTGTTACACTAGTCTGAAGCAGGAGAGGTAAACTGTTACACTAGTCTGAAGCAGGAGAGGTAAACTGTTACACTAGTCTGAAGCAGGAGAGGTAAACTGTTACACTAGTCTGAAGCAGGAGAGGTAAACTGTTACACTAGTCTGAAGCAGGAGGGTAAACTGTTACACTAGTCTGAAGCAGGAGAGGTAAACTGTTACACTAGTCTGAAGCAGGAGAGGTAAACTGTTACACTAGTCTGAAGCAGGAGAGGTAAACTGTTACACTAGTCTGAAGCAGGAGAGGTAAACTGTTACACTAGTCTGAAGCAGGAGAGGTAAGCTGTTACACTAGTCTGAAGCAGGAGAGGTAAACTGTTACACTAGTCTGAAGCAGGAGAGGTAAACTGTTACACTAGTCTGAAGCAGGAGAGGTAAACTGTTACACTAGTCTGAAGCAGGAGAGGTAAACTGTTACACTAGTCTGAAGCAGGAGAGGTAAACTGTTACACTAGTCTGAAGCAGGAGAGGTAAACTGTTACACTAGTCTGAAGCAGGAGAGGTAAACTGTTACACTAGTCTGAAGCAGGAGAGGTAAACTGTTACACTAGTAGTCTGAAGCAGGAGAGGTAAACTGTTACACTAGTCTGAAGCAGGAGAGGTAAACTGTTACACTAGTCTGAAGCAGGAGAGGTAAACTGTTACACTAGTCTGAAGCAGGAGAGGTAAACTGTTACACTAGTCTGAAGCAGGAGAGGTAAGCTGTTACACTAGTCTGAAGCAGGAGAGGTAAACTGTTACACTAGTCTGAAGCAGGAGAGGTAAACTGTTACACTAGTAGTCTGAAGCAGGATAGGTAATCTGTTACACTAGTCTGAAGCAGGAGAGGTAAACTGTTACACTAGTCTGAAGCAGGAGAGGTAAGCTGTTACACTAGTCTGAAGCAGGAGAGGTCAACTGTTACACTAGTCTGAAGCAGGAGAGGTAAACTGTTACACTAGTCTGAAGCAGGAGGGTAAACTGTTACACTAGTCTGCAGCAGGAGAGGTAAACTGTTACACTAGTAGTCTGAAGCAGGAGAGGTAATCTGTTACACTAGTCTGAAGCAGGAGAGGTAAACTGTTACACTAGTCTGAAGCAGGAGAGGTAAACTGTTACACTAGTCTGAAGCAGGAGAGGTAAACTGTTACACTAGTAGTCTGAAGCAGGAGAGGTAACACTAGTCTGAAGCAGGAGAGGTAAACTGTTACACTAGTCTGAAGCAGGAGAGGTAAACTGTTACACTAGTAGTCTGAAGCAGGAGGGGTAAACTGTTACACTAGTCTGAAGCAGGAGAGGTAAACTGTTACACTAGTCTGAAGCAGGAGAGGTAAACTGTTACACTAGTCTGAAGCAGGAGAGGTAAACTGTTACACTAGTCTGAAGCAGGAGAGGTAAGCTGTTACACTAGTCTGAAGCAGGAGAGGTAAACTGTTACACTAGTCTGAAGCAGGAGAGGTAAACTGTTACACTAGTAGTCTGAAGCAGGATAGGTAATCTGTTACACTAGTCTGAAGCAGGAGAGGTAAACTGTTACACTAGTCTGAAGCAGGAGAGGTAAGCTGTTACACTAGTCTGAAGCAGGAGAGGTCAACTGTTACACTAGTCTGAAGCAGGAGAGGTAAACTGTTACACTAGTCTGAAGCAGGAGGGGTAAACTGTTACACTAGTCTGAAGCAGGAGAGGTAATCTGTTACACTAGTCTGAAGCAGGAGAGGTAAACTGTTACACTAGTCTGAAGCAGGAGAGGTAAACTGTTACACTAGTCTGAAGCAGGAGAGGTAAACTGTTACACTAGTCTGAAGCAGGAGAGGTAAACTGTTACACTAGTCTGAAGCAGGAGAGGTAATCTGTTACACTAGTCTGAAGCAGGAGAGGTAAACTGTTACACTAGTCTGAAGCAGGAGAGGTAAACTGTTACACTAGTCTGAAGCAGGAGAGGTAAACTGTTACACTAGTCTGAAGCAGGAGAGGTAAACTGTTACACTAGTCTGAAGCAGGAGAGGTAAACTGTTACACTAGTCTGAAGCAGGAGAGGTAAACTGTTACACTAGTCTGAAGCAGGAGAGGTAAACTGTTACACTAGTCTGAAGCAGGAGAGGTAAACTGTTACACTAGTCTGAAGCAGGAGAGGTAAACTGTTACACTAGTCTGAAGCAGGAGAGGTAAACTGTTACACTAGTCTGAAGCAGGAGAGGTAAGCTGTTACACTAGTCTGAAGCAGGAGAGGTAAGCTGTTACACTAGTCTGAAGCAGGAGAGGTAAACTGTTACACTAGTCTGAAGCAGGAGAGGTAAACTGTTACACTAGTCTGAAGCAGGAGAGGTAAACTGTTACACTAGTAGTCTGAAGCAGGAGGGGTAAACTGTTACACTAGTCTGAAGCAGGAGAGGTAAACTGTTACACTAGTCTGAAGCAGGAGAGGTAAACTGTTACACTAGTCTGAAGCAGGAGAGGTAAACTGTTACACTAGTCTGAAGCAGGAGAGGTAAACTGTTACACTAGTCTGAAGCAGGAGAGGTAAACTGTTACACTAGTCTGAAGCAGGAGAGGTAAACTGTTACACTAGTCTGAAGCAGGAGAGGTAAGCTGTTACACTAGTAGTCTGAAGCAGGAGAGGTAAACTGTTACACTAGTCTGAAGCAGGAGAGGTAAACTGTTATACTAGTCTGAAGCAGGAGGGGTAAACTGTTACACTAGTAGTCTGAAGCAGGAGAGGTAAACTGTTACACTAGTCTGAAGCAGGAGAGGTAAGCTGTTACACTAGTCTGAAGCAGGAGAGGTCAACTGTTACACTAGTCTGAAGCAGGAGAGGTAAACTGTTACACTAGTCTGAAGCAGGAGGGGTAAACTGTTACACTAGTCTGAAGCAGGAGAGGTAAACTGTTACACTAGTAGTCTGAAGCAGGAGAGGTAAACTGTTACACTAGTCTGAAGCAGGAGAGGTCAACTGTTACACTAGTCTGAAGCAGGAGAGGTAAACTGTTACACTAGTCTGAAGCAGGAGAGGTAAACTGTTACACTAGTAGTCTGAAGCAGGAGAGGTAAACTGTTACACTAGTCTGAAGCAGGAGAGGTAAATGTTACACTAGTCTGAAGCAGGAGAGGTAATCTGTTACACTAGTCGGAAGCAGGAGATGTAAACTGTTACACTAGTCTGAAGCAGGAGAGGTAAACTGTTACACTAGTCTGAAGCAGGAGAGCTAAACTGTTACACTAGTCTGAAGCAGGAGAGGTAAACTGTTACACTAGTCTGAAGCAGGAGAGGTAAACTGTTACACTAGTCTGAAGCAGGAGAGGTAAACTGTTACACTAGTCTGAAGCAGGAGAGGTAAACTGTTACACTAGTCTGAAGCAGGAGAGGTAAACTGTTACACTAGTCTGAAGCAGGAGAGGTAAACTGTTACACTAGTCTGAAGCAGGAGAGGTAAACTGTTACACTAGTCTGAAGCAGGAGAGGTAAGCTGTTACACTAGTCTGAAGCAGGAGAGGTAAACTGTTACACTAGTCTGAAGCAGGAGAGGTAAACTGTTACACTAGTCTGAAGCAGGAGAGGTAAACTGTTACACTAGTCTGAAGCAGGAGAGGTAAACTGTTACACTAGTCTGAAGCAGGAGAGGTAAGCTGTTACACTAGTCTGAAGCAGGAGAGGTAAACTGTTACACTAGTCTGAAGCAGGAGAGGTAAACTGTTACACTAGTAGTCTGAAGCAGGAGAGGTAAGCTGTTACACTAGTCTGAAGCAGGAGAGGTAAACTGTTACACTAGTCTGAAGCAGGAGAGGTAAACTGTTACACTAGTCTGAAGCAGGAGAGGTAAACTGTTACACTAGTCTGAAGCAGGAGAGGTAAACTGTTACACTAGTAGTCTGAAGCAGGAGGGGTAAACTGTTACACTAGTCTGAAGCAGGAGAGGCAAACTGTTACACTAGTCTGAAGCAGGAGAGGTAAACTGTTACACTAGTCTGAAGCAGGAGAGGTAAACTGTTACACTAGTCTGAAGCAGGAGAGGTAAGCTGTTACACTAGTCTGAAGCAGGAGAGGTAAACTGTTACACTAGTCTGAAGCAGGAGAGGTAAACTGTTACACTAGTAGTCTGAAGCAGGAGAGGTAATCTGTTACACTAGTCTGAAGCAGGAGAGGTAAACTGTTACACTAGTCTGAAGCAGGAGAGGTAAGCTGTTACACTAGTCTGAAGCAGGAGAGGTCAACTGTTACACTAGTCTGAAGCAGGAGAGGTAAACTGTTACACTAGTCTGAAGCAGGAGGGGTAAACTGTTACACTAGTCTGCAGCAGGAGAGGTAAACTGTTACACTAGTAGTCTGAAGCAGGAGAGGTAAACTGTTACACTAGTCTGAAGCAGGAGAGGTAAACTGTTACACTAGTCTGAAGCAGGAGAGGTAAACTGTTACACTAGTCTGAAGCAGGAGAGGTAAACTGTTACACTAGTAGTCTGAAGCAGGAGAGGTAAACTGTTACACTAGTCTGAAGCAGGAGAGGTAAACTGTTACACTAGTCTGAAGCAGGAGAGGTAAACTGTTACACTAGTCTGAAGCAGGAGAGGTAAACTGTTACACTAGTAGTCTGAAGCAGGAGGGGTAAACTGTTACACTAGTCTGAAGCAGGAGAGGTAAACTGTTACACTAGTCTGAAGCAGGAGAGGTAAACTGTTACACTAGTCTGAAGCAGGAGAGGTAAACTGTTACACTAGTCTGAAGCAGGAGAGGTAAGCTGTTACACTAGTCTGAAGCAGGAGAGGTAAACTGTTACACTAGTCTGAAGCAGGAGAGGTAAACTGTTACACTAGTAGTCTGAAGCAGGAGAGGTAATCTGTTACACTAGTCTGAAGCAGGAGAGGTAAACTGTTACACTAGTCTGAAGCAGGAGAGGTAAGCTGTTACACTAGTCTGAAGCAGGAGAGGTAAACTGTTACACTAGTCTGAAGCAGGAGAGGTAAACTGTTACACTAGTAGTCTGAAGCAGGAGGGGTAAACTGTTACACTAGTCTGAAGCAGGAGAGGTAAACTGTTACACTAGTCTGAAGCAGGAGAGGTAAACTGTTACACTAGTCTGAAGCAGGAGAGGTAAACTGTTACACTAGTCTGAAGCAGGAGAGGTAAGCTGTTACACTAGTCTGAAGCAGGAGAGGTAAACTGTTACACTAGTCTGAAGCAGGAGAGGTAAACTGTTACACTAGTAGTCTGAAGCAGGAGAGGTAATCTGTTACACTAGTCTGAAGCAGGAGAGGTAAACTGTTACACTAGTCTGAAGCAGGAGAGGTAAGCTGTTACACTAGTCTGAAGCAGGAGAGGTCAACTGTTACACTAGTCTGAAGCAGGAGAGGTAAACTGTTACACTAGTCTGAAGCAGGAGGGGTAAACTGTTACACTAGTCTGCAGCAGGAGAGGTAAACTGTTACACTAGTAGTCTGAAGCAGGAGAGGTAAACTGTTACACTAGTCTGAAGCAGGAGAGGTAAACTGTTACACTAGTCTGAAGCAGGAGAGGTAAACTGTTACACTAGTCTGAAGCAGGAGAGGTAAACTGTTACACTAGTAGTCTGAAGCAGGAGAGGTAAACTGTTACACTAGTCTGAAGCAGGAGAGGTAAATGTTACACTAGTCTGAAGCAGGAGAGGTAATCTGTTACACTAGTCGGAAGCAGGAGAGGTAAACTGTTACACTAGTCTGAAGCAGGAGAGGTAAACTGTTACACTAGTCTGAAGCAGGAGAGGTAAACTGTTACACTAGTCTGAAGCAGGAGAGGTAAACTGTTACACTAGTCTGAAGCAGGAGAGGTAAACTGTTACACTAGTCTGAAGCAGGAGAGGTAAGCTGTTACACTAGTCTGAAGCAGGAGAGGTAAACTGTTACACTAGTCTGAAGCAGGAGAGGTAAGCTGTTACACTAGTCTGAAGCAGGAGAGGTCAACTGTTACACTAGTCTGAAGCAGGAGAGGTAAACTGTTACACTAGTCTGAAGCAGGAGAGGTAAGCTGTTACACTAGTCTGAAGCAGGAGAGGTCAACTGTTACACTAGTCTGAAGCAGGAGAGGTAAACTGTTACACTAGTCTGAAGCAGGAGGGGTAAACTGTTACACTAGTCTGCAGCAGGAGAGGTAAACTGTTACACTAGTAGTCTGAAGCAGGAGAGGTAAACTGTTACACTAGTCTGAAGCAGGAGAGGTAAACTGTTACACTAGTCTGAAGCAGGAGAGGTAAACTGTTACACTAGTCTGAAGCAGGAGAGGTAAACTGTTACACTAGTAGTCTGAAGCAGGAGAGGTAAACTGTTACACTAGTCTGAAGCAGGAGAGGTAAACTGTTACACTAGTCTGAAGCAGGAGAGGTAAACTGTTACACTAGTCTGAAGCAGGAGAGGTAAACTGTTACACTAGTAGTCTGAAGCAGGAGGGGTAAACTGTTACACTAGTCTGAAGCAGGAGAGGTAAACTGTTACACTAGTCTGAAGCAGGAGAGGTAAACTGTTACACTAGTCTGAAGCAGGAGAGGTAAACTGTTACACTAGTCTGAAGCAGGAGAGGTAATCTGTTACACTAGTCTGAAGCAGGAGAGGTAAACTGTTACACTAGTCTGAAGCAGGAGAGGTAAACTGTTACACTAGTCTGAAGCAGGAGAGGTAAACTGTTACACTAGTCTGAAGCAGGAGAGGTAAACTGTTACACTAGTCTGAAGCAGGAGAGGTAAACTGTTACACTAGTCTGAAGCAGGAGAGGTAAACTGTTACACTAGTCTGAAGCAGGAGAGGTAAACTGTTACACTAGTCTGAAGCAGGAGAGGTAAACTGTTACACTAGTCTGAAGCAGGAGAGGTAAACTGTTACACTAGTCTGAAGCAGGAGAGGTAAACTGTTACACTAGTCTGAAGCAGGAGAGGTAAACTGTTACACTAGTCTGAAGCAGGAGAGGTAAACTGTTACACTAGTCTGAAGCAGGAGAGGTAAGCTGTTACACTAGTCTGAAGCAGGAGAGGTAAGCTGTTACACTAGTCTGAAGCAGGAGAGGTAAACTGTTACACTAGTCTGAAGCAGGAGAGGTAAACTGTTACACTAGTCTGAAGCAGGAGAGGTAAACTGTTACACTAGTAGTCTGAAGCAGGAGGGGTAAACTGTTACACTAGTCTGAAGCAGGAGAGGTAAACTGTTACACTAGTCTGAAGCAGGAGAGGTAAACTGTTACACTAGTCTGAAGCAGGAGAGGTAAACTGTTACACTAGTCTGAAGCAGGAGAGGTAAACTGTTACACTAGTCTGAAGCAGGAGAGGTAAACTGTTACACTAGTCTGAAGCAGGAGAGGTAAACTGTTACACTAGTCTGAAGCAGGAGAGGTAAGCTGTTACACTAGTCTGAAGCAGGAGAGGTAAACTGTTACACTAGTCTGAAGCAGGAGAGGTAAGCTGTTACACTAGTCTGAAGCAGGAGAGGTAAACTGTTACACTAGTCTGAAGCAGGAGAGGTAAATGTTACACTAGTCTGAAGCAGGAGAGGTAATCTGTTACACTAGTCGGAAGCAGGAGATGTAAACTGTTACACTAGTCTGAAGCAGGAGAGGTAAACTGTTACACTAGTCTGAAGCAGGAGAGCTAAACTGTTACACTAGTCTGAAGCAGGAGAGGTAAACTGTTACACTAGTCTGAAGCAGGAGAGGTAAACTGTTACACTAGTCTGAAGCAGGAGAGGTAAACTGTTACACTAGTCTGAAGCAGGAGAGGTAAACTGTTACACTAGTCTGAAGCAGGAGAGGTAAACTGTTACACTAGTCTGAAGCAGGAGAGGTAAACTGTTACACTAGTCTGAAGCAGGAGAGGTAAGCTGTTACACTAGTCTGAAGCAGGAGAGGTAAACTGTTACACTAGTCTGAAGCAGGAGAGGTAAACTGTTACACTAGTCTGAAGCAGGAGAGGTAAACTGTTACACTAGTCTGAAGCAGGAGAGGTAAACTGTTACACTAGTCTGAAGCAGGAGAGGTAAGCTGTTACACTAGTCTGAAGCAGGAGAGGTAAACTGTTACACTAGTCTGAAGCAGGAGAGGTAAACTGTTACACTAGTAGTCTGAAGCAGGAGAGGTAAGCTGTTACACTAGTCTGAAGCAGGAGAGGTAAACTGTTACACTAGTCTGAAGCAGGAGAGGTAAACTGTTACACTAGTCTGAAGCAGGAGAGGTAAACTGTTACACTAGTCTGAAGCAGGAGAGGTAAACTGTTACACTAGTAGTCTGAAGCAGGAGGGGTAAACTGTTACACTAGTCTGAAGCAGGAGAGGCAAACTGTTACACTAGTCTGAAGCAGGAGAGGTAAACTGTTACACTAGTCTGAAGCAGGAGAGGTAAACTGTTACACTAGTCTGAAGCAGGAGAGGTAAGCTGTTACACTAGTCTGAAGCAGGAGAGGTAAACTGTTACACTAGTCTGAAGCAGGAGAGGTAAACTGTTACACTAGTAGTCTGAAGCAGGAGAGGTAATCTGTTACACTAGTCTGAAGCAGGAGAGGTAAACTGTTACACTAGTCTGAAGCAGGAGAGGTAAGCTGTTACACTAGTCTGAAGCAGGAGAGGTCAACTGTTACACTAGTCTGAAGCAGGAGAGGTAAACTGTTACACTAGTCTGAAGCAGGAGGGGTAAACTGTTACACTAGTCTGCAGCAGGAGAGGTAAACTGTTACACTAGTAGTCTGAAGCAGGAGAGGTAAACTGTTACACTAGTCTGAAGCAGGAGAGGTAAACTGTTACACTAGTCTGAAGCAGGAGAGGTAAACTGTTACACTAGTCTGAAGCAGGAGAGGTAAACTGTTACACTAGTAGTCTGAAGCAGGAGAGGTAAACTGTTACACTAGTCTGAAGCAGGAGAGGTAAATGTTACACTAGTCTGAAGCAGGAGAGGTAATCTGTTACACTAGTCGGAAGCAGGAGAGGTAAACTGTTACACTAGTCTGAAGCAGGAGAGGTAAACTGTTACACTAGTCTGAAGCAGGAGAGGTAAACTGTTACACTAATCTGAAGCAGGAGAGGTAAACTGTTACACTAGTCTGAAGCAGGAGAGGTAAACTGTTACACTAGTCTGAAGCAGGAGAGGTAAACTGTTACACTAGTCTGAAGCAGGAGAGGTAAACTGTTACACTAGTCTGAAGCAGGAGAGGTAAACTGTTACACTAGTCTGAAGCAGGAGAGGTAAACTGTTACACTAGTCTGAAGCAGGAGAGGTAAACTGTTACACTAGTCTGAAGCAGGAGGTAAACTGTTACACTAGTCTGAAGCAGGAGAGGTAAACTGTTACACTAGTCTGAAGCAGGAGAGGTAAACTGTTACACTAGTCTGAAGCAGGAGAGGTAAACTGTTACACTAGTCTGAAGCAGGAGAGGTAAACTGTTACACTAGTCTGAAGCAGGAGAGGTAAACTGTTACACTAGTCTACAGTACAACAAAAAGAGGTTTGGCATCCAACCAAGTGCAAATGTGACAGTAAAGTGCAATATTAATATACAATGTACAGGTGATTAAACTGGGTATAACATATATAAATGAGTACTACTGAGTAATAGTGCTAATCAGATGTATGTACAGAGTTGTAGTATTAATGTACAGTGATACAGGTATAAAGACAGTAGTGTCATAAGTCATACTGGCCAGCAGCATAACTAGTAAGAGTAGGTAAGGGATATGTACAGATATAGTATCTACAGATATGTATAAAGGATTATGCAGGTATATACAGACAGACTTCTTGTGGCAGAGCCTGAGGTGTGACCAGCAATAGCATCGCATTCCTCTATCCCCACTCATCTCCAACCCACACATCACACCAAAACCAAAAATGTAAACAAAGTGCGATACCAAATGGGGCTCTTTTGCCTAGAGGTCGCTGTTTGATGGCATTACAGATTCTACTTTTTTTTTTTTTTTTTTTAGCATTTTTACAGCTTTTATTGGCCACACAGGACCGACAGAGGAGAGGGCGAACGGGAGGAGAGGTGGGGAGGACATGCGACAAATAACGACGGGAGCTGGGATCGAACCCGGGTCGGCCGCGTAGGTGCGCGAGGCACTATGGTATGCGCCACAAGGGGGCGCCCTAGATTCTACCTTTTTAAAGGTGCATTTTTACAGTGGCCCCATTAACTTGGCATTAGTTTTGTGTCTAAGGAGGAGCTGGGTATGAAACACAGCATGGATTGTGCTGAGGAAGGACTCTACCCTTGGATAGATACTGTGGGGCTACGGGTCCAAATGTCTGAATTTGCTCTCTAAACCTTTCACTACCACACGACCAAAGGGTTAACCCTTTCACTGCGACAATGCCACACGACAAAGGGTTAACCCTTTCACTACCACACCACAGGTTAACCCTTTCACTACCACACTACAGACGGTTAACCGTCTGTAGTGTGGTCGTGAAAGGTTAACCCTCTGTAGTGTGGTAGTGAAAGGGTTAAGGCAACGTTCACACTGCAATAGTGCTCAATTCTGATTTATTTCTCAGATCCGTTTTTCTTTTCTTTTGGCTGTTCACACACTCCTGAACTGACCCGCGTGCGCAAATTAACAATAAAGAAGATGGACATAAAAGAAATTGTGACAAATGTAGTAATAATAATAATAATAAATTAAATTTGTAACGCACTTTATATTGTAACAATCTCAAAGTGCTACATGAAAGGAGATAAAGATAAAAAAATATATAATAAATACAAATAATTAAAATGAATAAAACAACCAATGAAATGGAAGAAACATTCAGATAAAAATCTAAAAGAATTTAATAATTGAAAAACACACAAGGCAACGGTCGGTCCATTTAGGCAAATGCCTTGTTAAAAATAAATGTTTTTAGGCCCCTTTTAAAAGCCTCAACGGACTGTGGTGCTCTCAGATGGTCGGGGAGAGCATTCCACAGCCGAGGAGCAGCTGAGCAGAAGGCCCGGTTGCGTGAATATTAAAGGCAACCAACTTGTGTTCAGCTTTTCTCTGATTGGCCGCGACCCCCCGCCCCCTTTTGCCGCTAGCCGGCAGCCAAGCGGCAGCCGTCCCACGTCCCAAATGAAATCCAAGGAGCAAGCGGCAGCGCGGGCAACCAACTTGTGTACCAACCAACTTGTGTTCAGCTGCGGCACAGTTATGAAATGCGCTGAACTAGAAAGCGTAACGTTATTATGTTTCGCGTTTTTAAACAACCAACTACCAGATTCACTCGTCACTGTACATCACTTCTACACAAGTATAAACAAAGCCCATACAATTTTTTAGATGAATGATTGTGGATATAATATAGAAAACACATCATTATGATATTGTCAGATGGCACAAAATACAATGGTGAGTGAGAAATATATCTCCAGTGATAAAACCCAGTGCTATGTCTCTATGATACACAGCGTGGATGGGCTTTCAGAGGGAGAGGCATGCATGTACATAATTTCACCATAATCAAATACAGACATAATTGTGTGGCTTGACGCAGCAGCGGCGCACGGAAGCCGGGGACAAACCACCGCGTCGCCCCGCTGGCGCTTCAGCAGCCTCCACGGCCGAAATAACATATAACGTTACAGCGTACAGTTCCACACTGATGTACAGTGACACCCAGCAGAGTTTCTAGTTACAGTAGTGACGCGTGAATCGATAGTCCTAACAGTGTTTATTATTAAGAGTCAGATAGTCCGCACAGTGTTTATAGTCCTAACAGTGTTTATTAGTAAGAGTCAGATAGTCCTAACAGTGTTTATTATTAATTAACGTCATAAACCACATATCCGTTGTAGAAGCCCTTCAATGACAGCGCTCTCATATTTTGCGAATGCATAAACTATATCTTAAATTATGGCTATGTGTCTAATATGGCTGTCGCTTATCAATGACTTCGCGACAGCCATATTAGACACTCACTGTACATCAGTGTGGAACTGTACATTGTAACGTTATATGTTATTTCACCCGTGGAGGCTGCTGAAGCGCCAGTGGGGCGACGCAGTGGTTTGTCCCCGGCTTCCGTGCGCCGCCCGCGGCTTGACTCGGTCCAGCTCCAGCAGCAGCAGCGGCCGTGCTGCGTGAAGCCCTTCAATGACAGCGCTCTCATATTTTGCGAATGCATAAACTATATCTTAAATTATGGCTATGTGTCTAATATGGCTGTCGCTTATCAATGACTTCGCGACGGCCATATTAGACACATCGCCATAATTTAAGATATAGTTTATGCATTCGCAAATATGAGAGCTCTGTCATTGAAGTGGGTGGTGGCAGCGTTACTAACAGTAGAGCTGCCGCGGTATTGATTATTTCCTTATCGCACAAATTTGCAAAATATTTCCTACCGCCGCGGTTTTTACCGCACGCACACAAAAAATTAAAAAAAAAGTTTGAATGCATTTTTTTTTTTTAGTAGTAGTCTACTCTTTATAGCATATAGCCTGCCTCTAGTCTAAATGTCTATCTTTAGAGGATGACTTTGCAGCATGAATATTGTTTGGGATTCGGCAAGCACGCATTAGTTATTGAAAGTGAAACACGGATGCGCAGTTCACTCGTGTCGCGGGCACCCCCCCGACCCTTTCTTATTATTATTACTATAAAGTTACTACTTTATAATAAAGGCATTCGTTTTGTGGCATTGACATTATATAGTTATGCGTTCAATAACATCAGCGTATTTACCGGACCATAGCAAGCAATACTCTATTCATATCTCAGTTCCTTTCTTTGCTCAGAGCGTGCTGAGTTGTCCCATTCTGCGGTCTGTTAATAAAGTTTTCAATCAGACAAGTGTATAGAACGAAGGGCTTTTATTATAACATTCGTTGCAGACAGTAAAATCATTATGTCTCGTTTAGTACTCCTGAAGAGCGATGATAGTCCACTCCGGCGGAGAGTTAAAGCTAACGTTATTAGCTGTTGTGATGAACTGACATTCAGGACGTAAAAACGTGTGACGCGTCTCTCTTCTGACCAATCAGTGGTCTGCAATGTTTCACGTGACTTTTCTGGTACCCAATAGGGTCGCTTGGAACCTCGATAGACGAGTAGGGTATATCTGCAGAGCCGCAAGCCCAACGAGAGGAGGGTAAATTATTATTATTATTATAAAAAACAGCGGTGACGCGGTATTCAGCCTACTCTGCGGTGGCCGTGATGTAACAGCGATACCGCGGTAATGCGGTAATCGCGGCAGCTCTAACTAACAGTAGCGATTTTTATTGTTTTGTCAAGACCAAACATAATCCCAACATAGATAGGAGGTGTACTGTATGTCAAATGTCGGTCATGTGGTGGAAGAGTTTAGTACAGTCACACAACAGAACACCAGTGTTTCTAGTAGATATGTTTATTAATATAAATAAACACCTCTGTCTGAACTGGTTCGACCAGCGCGTCTGCCGCGTCTCTCAGCGGATAAGGGCGTGTGCTAGGGCGGTCACGTGGCCGTGTGGCCAATCAGAGAAACGCTGAACGAAAAGCTGAACACAAGTTGGTTGCCTTTAATATTCATGCGGCCCGGTCACCCCCATGGTGCAAAGGTGTGTCCTGTGTATGGGTTTAAGGTCGCTTTCACACAGGGGCTGTTTGGTCCGGACTTTCGGACCAGAATTCGGTTTTTCGGGTTTGTGTGAATGCGCGTCGAACTCGGTCCGTGGACCAAGCAGGCGAACTCTGGTCCGCCTGAAAACGTAGGTCTCGGTTCGGCTTCATCGAACCAAACGTAGGAAGTCACCTGATAAACCATCTTTGGTATATAATATTACCGCGGCGCGCATTCACTGCAAAACAAGCACACTGCATCTATCTATCTATCTATCTACTGTGCATCTTGGGGTAGAACAAGGAAGAAAAAAAACACAGCTGTTATTATTATTAATATTACCACGGCGTGCTGTAACATGCGTTACTTTATGAAGAAGATGTCAATGTGTTGATAAATGAAGTGTGGGCCCAATATGTTAGGATATGCCAATGTCAGCATATTTGGGTCCCTTGACCTTTAAGATTCCAGGTATGGGTGTGGTTAGGGGCGGTCCCAACCATCAAGGGGCCATCTTGGATTGGAATCATGGCCTCATGGAGTTTTGTTTGCTTACTGCTATTGTGGGAGGAAGGGGGGATTTTTCCAGGCCTCCTAAAAGATTCTCCAGTAACCAAGGACAGTTCAGCTACAGTGGTTTTTCCCAGTGGATTACTTCTTTTTCCTTTCCTTTTCTAAGATGTGGATCAACCCAGGACTTATCACCTTTTGGACACTCAAAGGTTTGAGTGTTGTTGGACACTACTAACTCTACCATGCAGGCTGCATGGTCTGGTAGGCCTGAACATTATACATGGTAACACACATGGTAACATTATACACGGTACATTATATATGGTAACATTGTACATGGTAAACATACATGGTAACACACATGGTAACATTATACACGGTACATTATATATGGTAACATTGTACATGGTAAACATACATGGTAACACACATGGTAACATTATACACGGTACATTATACATGGTAACATTATACACGGTACATTATACATGGTAACATTATACACGGTACATTATACATGGTAACATTGTACATGGTAAACATACATGGTAACATACATGGTAACATTATACACGGTACATTATATATGGTAACATTGTACATGGTAAACATACATGGTAACATTATACACTGTACATTATACATGGTAACATTATACATGGTAAACATACATGGTAACATACATGGTAACATTATACACGGTACATTATATATGGTAACATTGTACATGGTAAACATACAGGGTAACATTATACACGGTACATTATACATGGTAACATTTATGTTGGGGCTAATGGACTGTAAAGCTGACAGGACCGTTCTTATTGGTTTGAGATGATTTTTGTCGTACCATACGTTGATATGGGGTGCCCCATTTATTTTGATCCTCTTTTTGGTTAATACAACACTTTGAATTTAACACTGTTCCAGTACTCTCATTCTTTATAGCTGAACAGGTTTGTTACAGAAATGGCAACCACGAAGGGACCTTAAAAAAAAATAAAAAGGAAAAAAAACAGTGTAAAATATTCTCTATGTTGTTGTTAAGAGCTTTTGTTTTGTTTTGTTAGTTTGGGGTTGCTATACCATGGCTACATCTATGCATTCTCCTATTCCAGGGAGTATTGTTGAAGAAGAGGTTGCCTCAGACCAAGAAGAGGTTGCCTCAGACCAGGGAGAGGGAGAACTTGCTGAAGCTCTCATAGACTTCACGGCTGGCCCTTTTGTGACAAGGAGAGATCCTGTACAGGATCTAGCTGAGACTCTTAATGACTTGTATGTGAATGATGACTGCTCTGGGGGTAGTGAGGAACAGCAACCTGAGGTCACTGTTATCAATTCTGGCGCATTATCTACCTCTGGGATGGGGGAAGCCAAAGTAGCTACTGACATTACACAGCTTCAGTCACGCTTGAGTGCTGTGGAAAGAGAGATCCAGGCTTTCCATATAAATACAACTAGACAAGATGACATGCTCAGGTATTACATTGACCGTAAATGTCAACGACTACAACAGACTTTTCAGAGCGATATTAATAACCTCCAACAGTCAATGGTGGAGTGTTTGAAAAGACGAGACAAACAGCTTAATGCCCAACCACAAAACCCCATCAGGAGGACTAGCACTCCTGTACGGGATGATACACCGTCTGTTCACTTTTCTGTTTTCAACCCTAGGAGCGAGTCTGCTGAGTTCAGAGGGAGCTCGAGGAGAGAAATGGGAGCACCTGTTCACAGCTACAAACTGCCGGTGAAAGTCGAGTTTCCTTGCTTTGGTGGTCCAGAGGACGACACTGATCCGCTGTCATACATAGAGAAGTGTGAGGAGTTCCTGGCCCTTCATCAGCTGACCCATGAAGGTATTTTGGCAACCCTAAATACTGTGCTAAAGGACACCGCCAAAGATTGGTGGCGGGTGGAAAGGTCAAGGGTCAAGACATGGGCACAGTTTAAGTCATCATTTCTGAGGTCATTCCTCTCAGAAGACTATGAGGCGGAAGGAGAGAAAAGGCTTCGGGATCGGATTCAAGGCCAAAAGGAGAGTATTAGAGACTTTGCATTCCAATATAGGGCGTTGTTTATGCGTTGGAGGCCAGGTTACAGTGAAAAGGAGATAGTCAATCTCATTTTGCGCAACTGCAATCCCAAGTTAGCTAGTAGTGTTAGAGGAACCGCCCACACAGTTGATGAGCTGGTGAGAATCGGGACTCTCATTGAAGCTGACTGGGCTAGTCAGTCTTCCTATTGGGATAAAGTCAATGCTAATGCAAGTAGAGACAGAGAGTGGGGAAAGAGACCCAAACCGAGTAAGGATTCCCCCCAGCCAAAGGAGAGCTACAGGGGACTAGGACCAGGGTATGTGAGCACACTCATGCATGACTCCCCTAGTGACTCCAGCATTCAAGGACACCAGAGTAAGATTGTAGTTCCAATATTGGTTCGTGGAGTGAGGTGCAATGCATTGCTGGACACAGGAGCTACATACACCCTGCTGCAAGAGTCTCTCTGGACACACATAAAGAAACCTCAGGAATCCTTGACATCAAGTCCAGAGCAATCATTCCTCCTGGCAGATGGAAAAGTTCATCCTGCTTGGGGGCGGGCTAAACTTTGTTTTGAGTTGCATGAGGACTTATGGCTGATGGATGCCTACGTTATGAGCAAAGAACACTTGGCCTTCCCAGTTGTGTTAGGGCTTGACTTCCTGTTTAAGACAGGAATCCAACTTGACTTTAAGTCGGGGACATATGGGATTAGGCATGGAGGGAAACTCCAGTTCCATCGCTTTCTTCAAGAGGAGGTAGGATGGGAGGCTGGGAGGGTCACTTGGATGAAAAGAGGAAGCCCTTGGTGGGGCTGTACTTAGCAGCAACCCCTGTAGCCCAGCAAGAAGTCAATCTCCAAGTACTTGTCAGCAAGGCTAACGTGGATCAGTCCACCAAGGAAGCCCTACATCACCTTCTACTCCAGTGGCCAAAGGTCTGTTCAGAGCAGCTTGGGCAAACAGAGGTGGTGACACACACCATCCAAACGACAGATGAGCAGCCAGTTCGAAAAAAAGCATATCGGGTCTCACCGAAGAAAAAGGCTGTGGTGGATAGGGAAGTGAAGTCCATGCTGGAAAAAGGAATTATCCAACCTTCCAAGTCTCCCTCGGCTGCGCCTATGGTAATCGTTAAGAAAAAGGATGGAGGCGATCGCCCCTGTGTGGACTATAGGGGTCTCAACTCCAAGACCCCTCTTGATGCCTACCTTATGCCAAACATTCATGAAATCTTGGAATCGCTGAATGGTGCAAAGGTGTTCAGCACCTTAGACCTCAAAAGTGGCTACTGGCAGGTGAGGATGGATCCAGCCAGTCGGCAGAAAACTGCCTTTGTGACCCATGCCGGACTCTTTGAATTTAGAGTCATGCCTTTTGGCTTGAAGAATGCTGCTGCTACATTTCAGCGCTTAATGGAAGTGGTGCTAGCCGATCTTAAGGGAGTCACGTGCTTTGTTTACATAGATGACATTATAGTCTATTCAAAATCTGAAGCACAGCACCTTCAGGATCTGGCTGATGTTTTTCTCCGCCTGCAGAAGGCAAACCTCATCTTGAACCTCAAGAAGTGCAACTTAATGCAACACCGCTTGCAGTTCCTTGGACACATTGTGACTACCGAGGGAATTGTCACTGACAACCAAAAGGTTGAGGCAGTCCAGGCCTTTCCTACTCCCAGGACACTACCGGAGGTCGCACATTTTCTGGGAATGGTGGGCTGGTACCATAGGTTCATTCCTAGGTTTGCAGAACGGTCTGCAGCCCTTAATGCCCTGAAAAAGAAAGATGTAAAATGGCAATGGACACCAGAGTGCCAAGGCGCATTCGAGGACCTCAAGGCAGCACTCCAGTCAGCTCCTATCTTGCAACAGCCAGACTACAGCCTGCCATTCACACTGCAGACCGATGCTAGTGGGATTGGCTTAGGAGCCGTACTGACCCAGCAGAGAGACGGACAGGACCATGTTCTTGCTTTTGCCTCAAGATTGTTGAAGCCAGCTGAAATCAACTACTCTGTCGCAGAGCGAGAATGTCTTGCTGTTGTATGGGCCATGGAGAAGTAGCGGGCCTTGATCGAGGGTCAACGGTTTGAAGTAATTACCGACCATGCTGCCCTTGTTTGGGCTTTCAACAACCCCAAACCCACATCAAGGCTCATCAGGTGGACCATTCGGCTTCAGGATTTTGATTTCCAGGTGGTATACCGGAAGGGAAAATTGAATGTGGTACCTGATGCTTTGTCACGGGCATTCACAACCCCAGACTCCATCGCTGCGGCCTGTGTGACCAAGCAGAACAAACGTGATTCTTTGGGATGAGATCTACCAGCGGATTGGGCAGAGATTGCTGACGCCCAAGCTTCTGACGCAGAATCCCAAGCGTTGATGGAGGAGATAGAAAAAGGAAATCCTAAAGCAGGTCGGATAGTCTATGTTCTTGAAAATGGAATCCTGTTCAGACAAATACCTGGTCAAACTCTAGGCCACAAGTTACAGCTTTTCGTGCCTAGATCACTAAGGGAGTCCTTTCTGAAGTATTATCATGACAACCCTCTTAGTGGTCACATGGGAAGGCTGAAGACACTGTTGCGACTGCTGGAGGTAGCCTACTGGCCTCAAGTCAGGAATGATGTGTGGGCCTATACAAAGAACTGTCTCATATGCCAGCAGTACAAACCTGGGTGTCAGAAACCGGCGGGTTTCCTTCAGTCCACCACGGTCAGCGAACCAGGGGAGATGTTGGGGATTGACTTGATGGGTCCTTTCCCCAGAAGTAAGAAGGGGAATCAGTATCTTCTGGTTATAGTAGACTACTGTTCTAAGTGGGTGGAACACTTCCCTTTACGAGACTCCAAAACACCAAAGATAATACATATCCTCAGACAGGAGGTCTTCCTTCGCTGGGGAACCCCAAAGTACCTCTTATCTGACAGGGGCCCACAGTTCACCAGCCATCTCTTAAAAGAACTCTGTCGCCAGTGGGGTGTAGTAAAAGAACTGACCACAAGCTACCACCCCCAAACTAACTTGACCGAGAGAGTCAACAGAAACCTGAAGACCATGGTGGCCTCTTACGTCAAAGATCAGCATCAGGATTGGGATCTGTGGTTGGGTGAGTTCCGCTTTGCCATCAACACCGCCTACCATGAGAGTACTAGGTTCACTCCCGCAGAGATTGCGCTGGGAAGAAAATTGAAAGGACCCCTGGAGCGACTTCTATATCAGCCTCCCAAGCCGGACCAAAAGGCCTACTCCATGTTAGAAAGGCAACAGCACATCCTGCAACAAGTTCAGCAAAATGTGGCTCAGGCCCAGGAGCATCAAGCTCGAAGCTACAATAGAAGGAGGTCTCCTGTCACATACCAAGTAGGAGAGAAGGTATGGGTTAAGCTGCACCCACAGTCTGATGCCAAGGCCATGTTTATGGCAAAACTTACTCCAAAGTGGAGAGGGCCAGCCACAGTTCTCAGACATTTAGGGTCAGTGAACTACAGGGTAGCCATGGATAGCAGTCCCACCACCCATGAAACCTTGCATGTTGAGAACATGAAGATGTTTTATGGCGGTGGTACTACGCTTGGTGGGGGGGATGTGTAACATGCGTTACTTTATGAAGAAGATGTCAATGTGTTGATAAATGAAGTGTGGGCCCAATATGTTAGGATATGCCAATGTCAGCATATTTGGGTCACTTGACCTTTAAGATTCCAGGTATGGGTGTGGTTAGGGGCGGTCCCAACCATCAGGGGGCCATCTTGGATTGGAATCATGGCCTCATGGAGTTTTGTTTGCTTACTGCTATTGTGGGAGGAAGGGGGGATTTTTCCAGGCCTCCTAAAAGATTCTCCAGTAACCAAGGACAGTTCAGCTACAGTGGTTTTTCCCAGTGGATTACTTCTTTTTCCTTTCCTTTTCTAAGATGTGGATCAACCCAGGACTTATCACCTTTTGGACACTCAAAGGTTTGAGTGTTGTTGGACACTACTAACTCTACCATGCAGGCTGCATGGTCTGGTAGGCCTGAACATTATACATGGTAACACACATGGTAACATTATACATGGTACATTATATATGGTAACATTGTACATGGTAAACATACATGGTAACACACATGGTAACATTATACACGGTACATTATATATGGTAACATTGTACATGGTAAACATACATGGTAACACACATGGTAACATTATACACGGTACATTATACATGGTAACATTATACACGGTACATTATACATGGTAACATTGTACATGGTAAACATACATGGTAACATTATACACGGTACATTATATATGGTAACATTGTACATGGTAAACATACATGGTAACATTATACACAAGTTTCTCAAGTTCAAGTTTCTTTATTAGTTGACATGCAAAGATACAGAATACCTTCACATGGAATGCTTTTTTCTGTTATGCTCCTATGAGGATCATAGGACGCTTGGATCATACACATACAGCTCATTACAGTAATATTCCACAATTATTACATTTTAGATAGTAATAATGGTACAGAGCCTTGAGACAAACATATGCATATTCACCACCGCAAACAGACTGGCAGCCGTCATAGGCAGCGCCATTTATGGAAGGAGGGGGGAGTGGGTTGGGGTTGTTACAGGGCTATAGGGGGGGGGGGGGAGTGATCCCTCACACGAGGCAGCCGACAGTGCAGCGCCAATGCAGAGGAAGGGGGGGGGGGGGGGGGGGGGAGGTGGGGGGGAGTGCACAAGCCAAGTCCTGGGTGGGGGAGGTAGGGATTGCGGGTGGGGGAGCCGCTCGCCACTCTTATCTCCCAGAGGGCCTTCGCCTCCAGCAGCTCCCTGTTTCGACCTTGGTCCAGGAATTTGTTTTGGCTGACTGACTGGCCCATTTATCCCAGCCACGTCACTTTAAATTTGATTTGAATAGAGTGAAATATAACTATTGATTTGAGTGGAGTGAGTTTTAACAACTCCGTCCAAATGACTGAATGCATTATTAGTCCAAGTGTCCAAGTGTCTTATCAGTTCATTTTGGTAGATCCTGTGCGCGGTAAACAGATCCAAAATCTTCTTATTGCAGTCCAAAAGCTTCGATAATCCAAAAATGACCACGTCTTCAAGTTGGTATCCCGATTATGATGTCCCAATAGGCAGAGAGGGTTAGCCTTATTCTGCTTCTTGAAGAAAATATGCAATTCACTGATTAGATCCATTTAGAGTTGATTTGAGTATAGTCCGGCCACCGGCACGAAGCAGAGCATAGCAGCGTCGGGCTCCATGGAGCAGTAGAGGCGGCGGTAGGAACGGCCTTGAAGGCCTAGGGAGAGAGGAAAGAAATGCGACTTGTCTCTGCAAGAGGTGGGAGGTGTTACACGGTACATTATACATGGTAACATTATACATGGTAAACATACATGGTAACATACATGGTAACATTATACACGGTACATTATATATGGTAACATTGTACATGGTAAACATACAGGGTAACATTATACACGGTACATTATACATGGTAACATTTATGTTGGGGCTAATGGACTGTAAAGCTGACAGGACCGTTCTTATTGGTTTGAGATGATTTTTGTCGTACCATACGTTGCTATGGGGTGCCCCATTTATTTTGATCCTCTTTTTGGTTAATACAACACTTTGAATTTAACACTGTTCCAGTACTCTCATTCTTTATAGCTGAACAGGTTTGTTTATTATTATCAAGCTTGTTACAGTGCATTCACTGCAAAACAAGCACACTGCATCTATCTATCTATCTATCTACTGTGCATCTTGGGGTAGAACAAGGAAGAAAAAAAACACAGTTGTTATTATTATTAATATTACCGCGGCGCGCATTCACTGCAAAACAAGCACACTGCATCTATCTATCTATCTACTGTGCATCTTGGGGTAGAACAAGGAAGAAAAAAAACACAGCTGTTATTATTATTAATATTACCGCGGTGCGCATTCACTGCAAAACAAGCACACTGTGTAAACATGTCTCGTGGACAGACTTGGGGGGCTGAAGACCAAATAAAACAGCTGCTTGTGGGGAATGTGGGCACTCACAAAAACAACGAGGTGTACAAGTTGTTTAGCGAGAGGATGGCGGTAATGGGAATTATAATCAAACGATGGATCAATGCCACGTCTCTGCTACTATCACGCTCACGCAGTTTGTGTTGACGCGCATTTCACTTCCTGAAAGGGAGGGATTTCCACTCTCCATTGTGTCCAATAGACGAGCGCCCTTTTCGACCGCGTGACATTGTTCAGATAGTTCGGTGCATAGGGTACGCCTCACAGATTTTAGTGTGAACGCAGGCGAACCAAATGAAGAATGCAACAATGTTGCAACTTCACCACCAGAACCGCACCGAATCCACCAAAACTATATGTGAAAGCGACCTAAGTGTGTTTGAGTATCCAGAGCGGAGGGAGTGGGTGGAGGTTGGGGGAGCGATGAGTTCCTATAGGCGCTTGTTACACGGACTGTTTTTGTGCTCGTTTTTATACGTTTTTGAATACGTTTCATGTCCCTTTTACACAGAAATGCGTTTTTTGGCGTTTTTTGGCGGATACGTTGTGGCCCCTACTGAAACGCTAAATTGTGTTTTCCGTTTTTGAGCAGCGCCAAAACTCGCCGACAACAGTCGTGTAGCCTTCACGGAGCCGTTGTTGCGAAAACACCCATGCGCAGTAGATACCATCTGCGTGCCCTTCTGGTGACAACAGAGTTTGTGTGTGTGGGTGTGTGTGTGTGTTTGGGACAGAGCTCCGTGTCCCTGTGTCCCAAATAGCTGCAGCTACCATGTGTTGTCAAGTTATTGTTATAGTTAACAGTCTGCATTCCCTTAACAATTGTTTGTATTGAGCCGTATTGTATTGCACCCATTATGTAATATGTTAAATAAAGTTTACATCCATTCATTCTGCTAGCATTACCACTGGCTAACATGAGCTAGCGTTAGCTATCAGACCCTGTTAGCTCAAAGCTCCTCTTTCAACTTAACAAGCATTAAACAAAATGGCCCAGTCATCTATTCACCTTTGTTTAATACACACAGCGTTGTCTCTAATGTTATCTAGCTACTGATGGCTCCCGATATCATCAGTTTGGTGCTGGCTAACTAGCGTGAGCTAACGTTAGCTTCTAGCCACAATGCTATACGGTTATAATGGCATATTCCATTGACGTTAGCATGCAGCTAACAATGTAGCTACCGATCTTTTTTTAGACTAAACTATCCGCTCTTGGTGGTCACTTGTGTTGATGTTAGTTTTGTTTCATCAACAAATGACAGGCAGAACACACAGTTTTGTTTATTGCACTTTTATTAGACTTTGCTGAAAAAGAAGTGCTGCAATGGGTAAACAGGCAAAGATTGTTGACTTTCTTTGCAGGAAGTGTATTGGCACATTCAAGTTCTGATTGGTTGAAATTGCCTTCATGTTCGCCACCTACTGCCACCTACTGCTTTGGCAGTGTACTACATCACTGTGCTCAGGTGACAAAAACGAAAGTGTGACTCGAGGCTGCTACGTTGCGGCGAAAACTCATCTGACAATGAAACGAAAACGAAACTAAGGTGTAACCGGCGCCTTAGATAGGAGGAGGGGTTGTTGCTGTGGATGCACTGATGGGTGAGGAGGGAGACCTTGTATTCAATTCTGAAGGAGATCAAATAGAAGGAGAGCCTGAAGGAGAGCCAGTGTAGGGAATGGAGTATGGGTGTGATGTGTTCATATTTCCGCACTCTTCCTGTTCAAATGTCAATCTAGAGTGACGTAAAAGTCACAGGACTATGTTCAGACTGAGATCACGTCGCAAAAGAATCAGACCTGTATCTGATTTATCAGAATAGAAAAGATCAGATTCCATGTGATTGGTGCTGTTCACACTGTCATAAAAAAACCCAGATCTGAGTCACATTATGAGAAAATAAATTGGATTGTGAGTGTAGTCTAAAGGAACCAGATTCAGGGGGGTCTGCAGCAGACGTGTCCCCCTCAATATTGAAAAGAAGGTACATTTGCCCCCCCCTAAGAAGAAGAAGAAGAAGAAGAAGAAGAAGAAGAAGAAGAAGAAGAAGAAGAAGAAGAAGAAGAAGAAGAAGAAGAAGAAGAAGAAAAAAAATAAGAGATATATACACTCCAGCGCGAGGCCTCCAACTCCATCTCCGACCTCCTCACCATCCCCCCCGCATCAGGCGTTCCACACTGGGAGACCGAGCTTTCTCCGTAGCTGCCCCCAGGCTGTGGAACTCCCTCTCCCCCTCCATCCGAGGCTCTGACACCATCAACCTCTTCAAAACACACCTAAAAACACACCTGCATTCACGCAACACGGCCCTGCTCCCAAGTAGCCCACCCCCTTCACCCCCTGACTCTTTTCTTTTAAGCCACAGATCCTGTTGATTTAGTTTTTGTAAAAATGTTTGTTACTGTTTCGTCCAATTGGACAGCACCTTGCTTCCTTTTTTTATTATTTAATTTGTTTTATTCTTTCCTGTTGTTACTATATATATATTCATATTTTACCCTTTCTTTTATATAGCTTCTCTCTCTTTGTAAAGTGTCCTTGATTCTGAGAAAGGCGCTTCTCTCTTTAAATCCAATTTATTATTATTATTATTATTATTAATAAATTATTATTATTATTATTATTATTATTATTATTATTATTATTATTATTATTATTATTATTATTATTATTATTATTATTATTATTATTATTATTATTATTATTATATACAGTGAATGCCTGAGAGCCTTACTGCATTATATTCCATTATATTTGTGTCAGCGGGTGTACCTGAATGATGTCTTTTCCATTACAAATATAAAGACATTTCCACCATAAATTGATGCCGAAAAGGCACAAATTGGTTGCATAAAAGTACCCCAGAGTGCAGGAAGTGTTCCAACCCTACGCCCTCATTGTGTACGAGGCTGCAACGACAAGCCTGTCTCATTCTCATTTAGCTGAAATCGATTTCCTTGCGTGTAGAAAATCAGGAAGAAAACATGTCACTATAATGTGTTTTGTTCACAGCTTCAAGTTGGAAAGACTACACTGGCTCGTATTGGGAGGGAGATATTCTAATAGTGTCTATTGTATTGCTGACTCTGTACAACTAGCCAGTGAGGACCTGCGGCTCTTATTTAATGCTCTGCAAGATGTGCTTATCGGGCTTAGGTTTGTAATGCAAGCAAAACAGAATTCATGATGTTCTCCAAGGCTAGCGATATTGTTTACAATCATTTGCATATATCCACGGTGAGTGGGACTGTGGTCGAGAGAGTTTCAGAATACAAATATCTTGGCATCGTGCTTGACGAGATGTTTACATTTAAATAACCGTATAGATAGACAATATTCTGGCTTCTTGCACAGGAACAGAACCAGCTTCCCAATGAGGCAGAAAGAGGGTCGTTGAAGCAGTTTGGGTTATGGAGATGGGATTTATAGAAATTCTGCTCCTCCACTCTGAAACCTCTAGACCTCAGGAGCAGTGTTGGGACTAACGCGTTACAGAAACGAAGTTACTTTTTGCCGCAACTAGTACTCTAACGCATTACTTTTGAAATTCAGTAACGCTACTTACGTTACTGAATGGTTCGTCACTGCGTTATTTGCGTTATATACGGCGTAGATTGATAGCGAGCGGTAGTGATTATTATTATTATTATTATCCTCATCCCCACCCGCGTAGAATGATACGAGGCGAGTCTGGCCACTGGCCAATCAGAAGTGCGCAAGAAATGCGGCTACGGAAAGAAATAGACCCTCTCTATTGTAAACAAAACAAACGCTCGCTATGAATCTATATAAAAAGAACGCAGTAACAAACTAACAAACCATTTAGCAACTACTTGGAGAGATAATTAATATACAACATGGAAACGAGATAAAGAACATGTTTGAGGCGCTGCTGGAGTCAACTGGACTAACGTAACGTTACTACATCTCAACCACCGCAGACTTTGGTGAGTCAGTGCAATGTGTTCACTGAAACTCAAGTTGATCAACGGATTTTGACTGTACGAAATCTGCCAGGGAATCTCATAATACTAATCAAACAATATAAATATAGTCCTTTCATGCACAATTGATATCCTAACTATTCTAACGTTGCAATGCTTTGATTGATATCTTAAACAACGTTGCAACTTGCAAGATGGTGAATGAATGAATGAATGAAAACTTTATTTAACAGATTGCAGAATGGGTACAATACAGTACGGCTCAATACATACAATTGTTAAGGGGATGCAGACCTGAGAAAGACGTTTGTCTTGTTTCCATCAGGGTCCCCCATTTTCAATTCATATAGACATTTATGACATACACAACATACATGACATTTATGGCATAGGGACATATAGGTATTTAGTACTGATACATTTGTGACATAAACGGTATTCAAATATACAGTACTGTTACCCCTAGCTTTGGGTAGGGCGTTCCACATTGTTGTGGCATAATTGCGAAACGTGTTTAGTCCCTTGTTTGAGCCGAATCTGGGTTTTACATGATTTGTTGAGCTTCCTCTGGTGTAGTGGTTGTGGTATTCACTGACCTTTGGGAAGTATTTTGACATGTACATGGGTACCCCGGTCGTATAGTGTATCTTGTAGACCAGGCCCATTGCAAGTTGCTGTACTCTGTCGTCTACTCTAAGCCATCCTAGGTTGTCAAAGTGGGCAGGGGTGAGGTGGGTTCTGGGGTTCAGGTCAAGTAGTAGTCTGACCAGTTTGTTTTGTGATGTTTGTAATTTTGTTTTAAGCGCCTTTGAGGTGCTTTGGTACCATGAGGTGCACGCATAGTCGTAGTACCCTTGAATTATAATGGTTATAATGAAACGCTCCGGCGACATCAAGGCTGTTCCTTCAACCGGCGCACTTCTTATTATATGACTCGGGACAACATTTGTTTGTGTCAGATTTGTGTTTGTATCTAGACCACATTGCTTAGCAGAGTTCGGTGATGTGAATGGAAACTGTCAAGTTGATCAACCGATTTTGAGTACTATAGGGCATGGGACTCGGGAGCAATCTTTTTTTTTAATCTTTTTTTTAAATAACTAAATAGTTACTTTTCCCAGTAACTCATTACTTTTGGGTGTAAGTAACTAGTACAGTAACGAAGTTACTTTGAAATGAAGTAACTAGTAAAGTAACTGAGTTACTATTTTTCAGTAACTAGCACAACACTGCTCAGGAGAGAGAACACTAGATATTTTTACAAAATTTGTGTACTGCACTGGTAGATTATTTTACTTGTTTCAAGGACACATTTGCTTAAAACTAGTTTTTATCTCTCTATTTTTTTTTGTCAGACCATTTACGCAGTGTGGAGTTCCCTCTCCTGATTTGGATAAAGTGGGATACCAGAACATTTATTTTCTGTTTACTGCAGAGCGGAGGGACTGGGAGACCCACGTTACTGACCAGACACTCTATATCAGTGATGACTGTTTACTGCAGAGTGGAGGGACTGGGAGACCCACGTTACTGACCAGACACTCTATATCAGTGATGGCTGTTGGGAGTGTAGAGCTACTATTTTAACATGTAGATCACTTATTTTCACAAACAAAAAATACCACTTACAGCACCTTTAATGCAATGGCATCTTTTTAAATTGTCAAATAAAACTAACATGGTCATCATTCTACTCTCAGATCTATTACTGGTGATAGATATGGTACTCACCACTGCATCCTGTGTGATAAAGTATGTTGGTCTTATCTGGCAGAGCGGTGAAATAAACATCGGTATCTGTTTATCTTTAATGCCATTGTTGGGAAATTACTAGGGCTGACCCCTATTAGTCGATTAGTCGACTAATCGGTCGAAAGGAGCCGTAGTCGACTAACCAACCTCTTAGTCGAATAGTAAAAAAAAAAAAAAGATAAAAAAAGAAAAGAGGCCTAGAAGCGTGGCTAACGCTAATGCCACGCATACCAGAGGCTAACTGCCTACGAAAACAGGCACAGAGGCACTGAAAGAGGATTTCACCCATCTAATGAACACACTAGACTAGACAAATATCAAGATGTATCCATCAGTGGACCAATTGCATGCTTTTGCAGAGGACAAGAAGCCTTCAGTCGACTCCTTCAGACATTAAGCACCCCCCACAGCCCAAATGGAATGATAAAAAAAATACAAAATTAAATAATAATTTTTTATTTTATTTTTATATTATATATATTTTTTTTTTGTCGACCAATAGTCGACTAACGGCAAATTTTGGCCAATCATAGTCGACCATCCAAATCCTTAGTCGGGGACAGCCCTAGAAATTACCACCATATATCACAACGTTGCTTGATTGTAACTATGACCCCTATCTGACCTAAATGACTGATGCTTAAGGACCCCAGAGTGCAGACTGAACTTGGAATGTCAGCCTTTTGTTTTAATGCCCCGGCTTTCTGGAATGATCTTCAACTCTCGCTAAAGATCAATACTCCACTAACCTATAGACATTTTGTGTTTTATTTTTGTCCTATTTATTCAATGTCTAATTGTCTAAGCTGATTTTTCATTCCCTTATCTTAATCGTGTTTGTCTGTTTTTAATAATAATAATAATAATAATAATAATAATAATAATAATAATAATAATAATAATAATAATAATAATAATAATAATAATAATAATAATAATAATAATAATAATAATAATAATAATAATAATAATAATAATACATTGAATTTGTATTGCACTTTTTGTTCACTGAGATCCCAAAGTGCTACAGGGTTAAAACATAGTTAAAAAAAATTAAATACAGAATAAAAATAAGATAAAAATAGAACATACGCCTGTAATCCCGTGTAGGTAAACAAAGGGAACCTCAACTGCTTTTTTTTTTATCCACTTTTTCTCCTTCTTTTTCCTGTTTTTCTCCCATCCCAATTTAGTCGTGCCAATTCCCCCCTCCCCTGTCTTGATCGTTGCTCGCATGTGCCCCCCCACTGGTCGTCGTAGGGAGGGTTGAAGAATCTATCGCATGTCCCCTCCGATACATGCGGAGTCAGCCAGCCACTTCTTTTCACCTGCCAGCGCGGACTCTCATTGGCGAGGTGTAACGTGTGGGAGGCTCACACTACCCTCGACATATCCTGTCCTTGCTGTGCAGGCGCCCTGACCGACCTGTAGGAGTCGCTGTTTACAACGATCAGATTACCACCCATCGACTCCCCTCCCGCTGACTCTGCCAATTGAGTCAGTATGACGGCCGGCCAGAGCCGGAGGCAACGCTGACGGCCGGATTCGATACCGGTGTCTCACGCGTTGGTGACAAGCACTTAGACCGCTGCGCCACCCAGCTGCCCTCCTCAACTGCCTTTTCAAGTATATAAATCAAGGGTTGAATTAATATGGACCAGTTTCATTTTCATTCAGACCTCATTCTGACCTCCGACAAGTCCAAGATCTCCAATAAAGGGGTTATAGCATGCGGGTTAAGTGATCATTATATGATATTCTGTACCCGCAAAAAACTAAAACAAAAGGCTGGCTGCCACAAAACAGTCACATCTAGAGACCTCAAAACCTACTCTAGCGAGGCCTTCAACCTTGAACTGGAGAGTCTGGACTGGTCAGATGAACTCAATGGTACACTGGTTCAGTGGCGGCCGGTGGGTACTTCGCCACTAGGGGCGCTATACCAAACATTTTGCAAACATGTACAGTACAGTACCACGCAACAGACTCATGGCAAGACGTGAGCGATTCGACTCACGCTCACGGCAATGAATCGGCTCTTATGAACGAGTCGCTCAGCTGTTACTACAACAACACACAACCAGTCAAATAAAGTATAGTCTAGACTCTAATTCACAACTTGAAACACAATATATAAATAGAAAAGTTAGAAACAAAACTCGCCCGTCTCCAAACACAGGCAGATCTCTCCCTCTCTCCTTCTCTCTCTCACACACAGCGCGACGTGGAATCGATTCGTTACACAATCAGACCTATTATATACCAAGAATAACTTCAGTATGAGTACAGGGCTGTACACATATTTTGCATATTGTTAAACGAGCCAAGGCTAGCTATTAAACTATCGATATGAATCGAAAATCTGGGACCCTGATGTAAACAAGACAAACGTCTTTCTCTGGTCTGCATCCCCTTAACAATTGTGTGTATTGAGCCGTACTGTATTGTACCCATTCTGCAATCTGTTAATAAAGTTCTCATTCATTCATTCATTCAAACATAGACGATATTGAACAAGCCATAATCCACGTATTTTCAATCCGAGAGAGCTGCAGTAGTTAAATCAATGAGCCATCGACATAGTCAGTGTGGTAACGTTATTATTGCATCCAAGATTGATACACGGCTGGCTAGGCAGTTGGTAGTCATAGTCTTGTGTTATAAAATAAATAAACAATCAGCAATGTCTCGCTTCATGAATGGCCAGCAGTAGCCTAACAGTACTGCTCCTAAAAAAAACTATTTACAAACGTTAACGTTAACCACAGAGAGAGAGAGAGAGAGAGAGAGAGAGAGAGAGAGAGAGAGAGAGAGAGAGAGAGAGAGAGAGAGAGAGAGAGAGAGAGAGAGAGAGAGAGAGAGAGAGAGAGAGAGAGAGACTCACTGTTTAGTTGAAACGTCCAGGGCAGGAGAGCTTGATAAACGTGTATAATCCACTGATGATGTATTCCAGACCACTGTCCACTGTAGTCTGTCTCCAGACTGCATCCGCCATATAGCTTGTTAGCCAAGTGTTAGCTCGTTAGCACAACACAAGTACATTCCTTTGTCCATTTCCGCTCGAACAGACTGCAAACTACCTGGCGTTCTATCGCCATGCTCTAAGACAAACTCTAACCTTAACCAACTTTGAAAGAGTGCCTAAGCTTAACAGTCTAAAGAACTTGCAGTCACGGCACGCTCGTCTAAGACAAACAGCTGCCTGCATCATTCTCACAACAACACAACTATCTCCACCGACCAACCTAGGAATAACCTAGAATTGGAACATTAGAAATTGGATTCGGCCAATCAGAGATCGTCTCTGTGAAATTCTGCTACGGAAAAAAATACTGGCGTCGGCCAATCAGAGAGCGTCTCCGCGAAATGCGGCTACAGATATTCTTGACGCTACTGGCTAGACCGCTTCAAATCGCGCCCGGATTCCAACATAATAGTCATATTTCAACGCACAACGCGTTATGCACTGATTGGCTGTGACGGATACAGCGATCAAACTGTGACGCGCACTCAGAGCGCTATCGCGTATAGCCCGGGCCGAAAAAAAAAAAAAAACGTGATGTCACTTCCTGCTCTGGAAAACGAGTGTTTTTTAATTGCGATAATAACGTTATATTGTGCATTGGAAATACAAACATACTTAAAATGAGTAAATATTATTCATTTTAAACATGTTTATATTATTTATAGGGCTATAAAACTAAAAACTAAAAACTTATTTTTCTTGTTCTCTCATATAACCAGGGTAGTTCCTGAGGGGGGGCGGCGCCCGAGCGCCCCTAGTGGCGAGCCGCCACTGGACTGGTTGAAGAAACATGGCTTGGTTTCAAAACCAAATTCTCAACAATACTAAACGACATGGCCCCCCTAAGAACCACCAGGGTAAAAAATCGCGCTGAGCCGTGGATGCACTCCGAAATACTGGCCGCTATGAAAACCAGAGACAAAAAATGCTCTGAGTTTCGTAAAAGTCAGTCAAAGCTTAATAAAAGCACGAGCAGTGAACTCCAAGCCCACGTGACTGAACTCAAACTAGAAAGAAACAGACTAAGAAACGACGTAAACTCCATGATCAAAACTGCAAAAAAGAATTTCATCAATGACAAAACTGAGGAAAACAAAAACAAACCACGTGAACTTTGGAAATTACTCAATAATCAACTAGGATGCAGTAAAAAACTTAAAACCAGATTCTCAAACATAAACATAAAAACGGACAACACGCTCATCACAGACAAGCTGGATGTAGCCAATTACTTAAACATTTTCTTCACAAACATAGCCACAACACTGGTAAACAAACTACCCTCCCACTCAGGGCTTTATGGGGTAGAACACATAGTAGCTTACTACAAAAACCTAGGGGTCCGCAAGGACGACTTCAAGCTGGAAATGGTAACAACAGATGAGGTACTCAATAAACTGAGCGCCCTCCAACCTAACAAGGCCACTGGCCATGACAACATCCCCTTCAAATTCCTCAGAGACTCAGCAGCCGCCATCACCCCAATCATCACACACATAATAAACCTCTCCATAAAACAGGGACACGTCCCCAAGGACTTCAAAATTGCGAGGGTGACCCCTCTGCACAAAAAGGGCAGCAAATTAGACCCAGGCAACTACCGCCCTGTTTCTATTCTCACCTCCATCTCGAAAGTCATGGAAAAAATAGTCTATGAACAGGTCGAAAAGTACCTAGCGGAAAAAAATCTAATCTACGAATTCCAATCTGGCTTCAGAACATCCCACTCCACTGACACATGCCTTCTCTATTTGAATGACCACATCAAACAAGAGGTGGACGCAGGCAAATACTGCGGCATGGTCATGCTGGACCTACAAAAGGCCTTTGACACGGTCAATCACTCCATTCTGATTGACAAGCTAAAAGCAATTGGTTTTGATAGTCTATCAGTGAGCTGGATGCAATCCTACCTTGAGGGGAGGGAACAGATGGTGGAGGTAAACGGTACCCTATCCCCCCCCCCCTCACAGTGAGCTGTGGTGTTCCACAAGGAAGCATACTAGGACCGCTACTGTTCCTAATTTATGCAAATGACATGTCGTCAGCTTGTGACTGCAACTTGTTCCTGTTTGCGGACGACTCAGCCCTGCTGGTCTCTGACAAGAACAAGTTACAGGTTGAAAAAACCCTCAGCTCGGAACTAGGCAGAATCTGCATATGGCTCGCTGATAACAAACTATCATTACACATGGGCAAAACAGAGTCCATTCTCTTCGGTTCAAATAACAAACTCAGCAAGACCGACGGCTTCTCAGTTACAGTGGGTGACAATATTGTCACAAGGAAAGATGAAATTACCTACCTGGGTTCCATCCTAGAGGCTAATCTCTCCTGTGACAAAATGGCATCCAATGTAATAAAGAAAGTCAACCAACGAACTCGATTCTTGTACCGGATCTCCTCTCTGGTAAACAAGAATACCCTGAAGACTCTGGCAGGAGCACTCATTCAGGGGTACTACGACTATGCTTGCACCTCATGGTACCAAAGCACCTCAAAGGCACTAAAAACTAAATTACAAACATCTCAAAACAAACTGGTCAGACTACTGCTTGACCTTACTCCTAGAACCCACCTCACCCCTGCCCACTTTGACAACCTAGGATGGCTTAGAGTAGACGACAGAGTACAGCAACTTGCAATGGGCCTGGTCTACAAGATACACTACACGACCAAGGTACCCATGTACATGTCAAAATACTTCCCAAAGGTCAGTGAATACCACGATCACAACACCAGAGGGAGCTCCACAAATCATGTTAAACCCAGATTCGGCTCAAATAAGGGACTAAACACGTTTCGCAATTATGCCACATCAATGTGGAACGCCCTACCCAAAGCTGTAAAGGAATGTGGATCACTACCCACTTTCAAAACCTCTCTCAAGGGACACCTACGGGAGACTGCAATTCAACACTGGCCCCTGTAAATATCCTAACCCAACCCCCTCCAATGTACAGTCATTTACCTAGTATGGTTTTGTCAATAGTCCAATGTACAATTTTGTTTGTTTGTACAGTGTCCCCCCCCCCCCCCTCAATGTACAGTTTTGCTTGTTTATACAGTGTGCCCCCCCCCCCCCCCCCCCCCCCAACCACCTCCAATGTAGATTACCCAGTATGGTTGTCAATATCCCAGTGTACCCAACCCCCCCCACCCAACCTCCTCCAATGTACAGTTTCTACGTCAAATGTATATACTCCCTCTTCCTGACTCCTTCTGTATCACAAACAGTACTGTATTTGCAAATCTGGTATGTCATAAATGTATAGATGTAGCAGTACTGACTATCTGTATGTCATGTATGTCATATATGTCCTGATGAATTGAAAATGGGGGACCCTGATGTAAACAAGACGAAAGTCTTTCTCTGGTCTGCATCCCCTTAACAATTGTGTGTATTGAGCTGTACTGTATTGTACCCATTCTGCAATCTGTTAATAAAGTTTTCAATCAATCAATCAATCAGTAAAACAGGCTGTGAGACGCTTCTCTCACTCAAACCTTTCAACGTTTCGACTCAAGTCGCTTGTTTGCTTTCCGACTCTGTGCGTTCAGTAGAAAGCTGCTGAAGAGAAAACGGCTGCTGAAGTGGATACGAACCGCTAGCCCTAGCTTAAAACTTGTGTTTTTTGTACAACAGCTAGGCCACTATAGCTTTCTACTGAACTCACAGAGAGGAAATTGGTATCGATCTTCTTGTCAGACTCCGGAGAAGACGGTAAGCACATTTCCCCCATAAAGTTGACGTGTTCCTTTAAGACCTTAGTTCAGGAGATTCCATTTCTAACCTCGAAAGATGGGTTCTTGGCAAAAAAAACTCATCTTTTGTTTTGTTCTGGCTTCATCACACTCAAGGGGGCGTGAATGTAGGTCTTCAGTGGTTGAATAATCAATTATGAAAGGTTTCTTTAAGGCGGGAATAAAATTATCTGTGTATGTGTGTGCGTGTGTGTGTGTGTGTCTGTGTGCGCGTGCATGCTCGCAGGTTTCGCCTCTTTTCCCGCGCCCGACTCTCAGCCCAAAGTCCCTCGTCCGATGTCGGTGAACCCATTCACCGTGAGTACCCCCCATTCACACACAGCCCCGCAAACAAGTGCCACCAAGGGTTTTCGGAAGCCAGGCTACACTGAAGGAGGTGGTGGGGTGGGGTGGGGTGGGGTGAGGTGGGGTGGGGGGATGGTTAATTGGTATTTTTTTCTTTTGCAAGTTCCCATTGACTTCTGGAGACACCGCGAGCGTAGTAACTTCCCCTCTCTCTCTCCCTCCTCTTCTCGCTTTCTTTCTTTCTTTCTTTCTTTCACTCTCTCAGGGAAACGTTTACCCCAGCAGAGGAACGTCGCGGAACCCTTTCATCTGATACGGGGCGCCCCTGGGCCCCCCCCAACCCTCTGGGAATGGAGGGAGAGAGAGATGAGGAGAAGCAGGAGGAGAGAGATGAGGAGGAGAAGGAGGAGGAGGAGAGAGATGGGGAGGAGGAGGGGGAGAGAGATCAGGAGGAGGAGGGGGAGAGAGATCAGGAGGGGGAGAGAGATCAGGATGAGGAGGGAGAGAGATGAGAAGGAGGAGGGGGGAGAGATGAGGAGAAGGAGGAGGAGGGATAGAGATGAGGAGGAGGGAGAGAGATGAGGAGGAGGAGAGAGATGAGGGGGAGAGAGATCAGGAGGAGGAGGGAGAGAGATGAGAAGGAGGAGGGGGGAGAGATGAGGAGGAGAAAGAGGAGGAGGGAGAGAGATGAGGAGGGGGAGAGAGATCAGGAGGAGGGAGAGAGATGAGAAGGAGTTGGGGGAGAGATGAGGAGAAGGAGGAGGAGGGAGAGAGATGAGGAGGAGTGAGAGAGATGAGGAGGAGGGGGAGCTGATGAGGAGGGGGAGTGAGAGAGATGAGGAGGAGGGGGAGAGATGAGGAGGAGGGGGAGAGATGAGGAGGAGGGGGAGATGAGGAGGGGGAGAGATGATGAGGAGGGTGAGAGAGATGAGGAGGGGGGAGTGAGAGAGATGAGGAGGAGGAGGAGGAGGGAGAGAGATGAGGAGAACTTGAGGAGCTGCTGCCATTTCAATGCCTCTAATTGTCACCCTCTGAGAGAGGGCTAATGTCCATGCAGACCCCCCCTCCCTTTCTCTATCTATGTGTTTACATGCTCTGTGTGTTTGTGAGTGTGTGTGTGTGTGTGTGTGTGTGTGCATGTGTGTGAGTAGGTGTGCACGTGTATGTCTGTGGAAAAGATTTGTGCAAACCTACTTATGTGTATGACATTTTATGTATACTGTATGTGTGTGTGTGTGAGTGTGAGTGTGTGTGTGTGCGTGGGTGTGTGTGTGTGTGTGTGAGTGTGTGTGTGTGCGTACGTGCGTGTGTGTGTGTGTGTGATTGTGTGTGTGTGTGTGTGTGTGTGTGTGTGTGTGTGTCCACCTGCTGTGTTCGTACCACATGCTGTCTATCAAATGTGTTTGTGTGCTGATACAAGCCACCTCAGGGCTCTAAGGGAGTCGGACCAGAAAGACACACACACACACACACACACACACACACACACACACACACACACACACACACACACACACACACACACACACACACACACACACACACACACACACACACACACACACACACACACACACACACACACACACACACACACACACACACACACACACACACACACACACACACTACTGCTGCTGCTACTTGTCCCCATCAATCTGCTTCTGTGCGTCACCTGTCCCGTCAGTCGACACGACACGCGTCAGCGCCATTCCTCTGCTTTGCCTTTTCGCTCGATCTCCCAGGTTGAGCGAACGTCCCAAAAAAAGAAGAAGAAGAAGAAGAAGAAGAAGAAAAAAAACTGTCAAACACTAGCCACCTGAACCTGTCCATGTTTACTGTGTAGGGGACAGAACAATAGACACTTCTTCGTAGAGGCTTGGAGAGAGACGCAGAGAGCCAAAATCCGTCCATTTACGCCGATCTTAGCGATGGCTATACGACAGCCTTAATGAGCCTCCTGATTGCATGTGAAGAAGAGTTTTAAAAAGAGAAGACGGGCTCATCTCTCCGCCGTGCGTGCGTGTCTGTGGAACATGTTTGTACCGGTTATATATGTGTCTCAGGCTGCATGGGCTTTGGAGGAGGGCTGAATAGGAGATGCTACTGAACCTCTAAAACACAATTAAAAAGAAGAAAAAAGATAAATAGATGTGTTATTCATCACTCCATGTAATGGACCAAAATGTTTCTCGTGTTTTTTTCCCCGGGTGAAACTTGGAGGGGGAGGCTGATTTCTTTCTTTTTTCTTTTGCGAAATGACAAAAATAAAAGAGAACCATGTAAGAGAGTCTTTGTAACAAGAAGTACCCATGTTCATAAAAATCTGTTTATTGCTTCTTTAGTCCGTTTTGGCTCTGTTTATTGTGTGTGTGTGTGTACCGAACTTACAAACATTTATCATATTTTTATATTCAGATCAAATTCTATTGCCTATATTTATGTCTTTCTACTATTACCCTGCCCATACCTGTACTGTACGCCCCTGCTATGACGCCCACATTTCCCCCAAGGGAACCAATAAAGGGATATCTTATCTCACCTTTATCTTTATCTTTATTAGGGATCCCCATTAGTTATCACCGCAGCAACAACTAGTCTCCCTGGTGAGAGAAACGGGGTTTATTCAATGTATGTGATGTATAGATTGGGGGGAGATGGTAGCATGTAACAATGCCAGAGAGGTCGAAGTGCATGCTGACGGTGGAGGCAGGAGACGGTGGTTCAGTAGAGCAGGGTGACTGAATAGCAGCACACTGAGCAGGGGATGTTGACATTCCGATCTAAGACACAACATTGATAAGAGCGAGTGTGGGCCCAGAGAGCAGGAGGGAGAGGGGTGACATCCTTAATGAAAACAGTAGAAACTGCGTTTTGATGTGTGTAAAGGTTAAACGCGGTTGTCATGACATCGCGTCGCATGACAACCAGGAGAGGGGCGGGGGCTATCGTTGCTATGACGAAGATCCTATAAAGCGGACAGTGGTTCCGGGTGTAAGCCAGACCAAGAGCGGCTAAGGGCAGACTACAATCTGACTAGAGACTCTATCCTCTCATCACGGAGTGGGGGGGGGGGGGGGGGGGGGGGAGGAAGAATGACACATCATCATTAGCTTCGGCTAACGCGAGGAGGGTTTAGGCTAAAGACCAGGCCTGACCACCATTGGACTGAATAGCAGAAGAACGATAGACTGAACACACCGAAAGATCATTAGAATAGACTTTTCAAATTGCGTTCGTCACCAACCCCGGAGCTGTGAGCTGGATTCGCCTGTTCGTTGTCACCAGCTTGGCTGGCCGTTCACACTAATACAATTGGCTGTATTAGAGGGTGGGAGAAGTTGGCGGGGTGGGTCCGGGTCGTTGTAAACAGCGACTCCTACAGTTCGGTCGGGGCGCCTGCTAAGCGCGGATAGGACCTGAGGGGGATAGTGTGATCCTCCCACACGCTACGCCCTCTCAATGAGAATCCGCGCTGCCAGGTGAAAAGAAGCGGTGATTGGCTGGACGTGTGTCGGAGGAAGCACGTGGTAGCCTCCACTCTCCCAGATGATCTGACTGTGGGGGGTAAGTGCGCAGCGACCAGGAAGGGACTGGGAATTGGCATACGACTAACATTGGGATGGGAGAAAATCGGAGGAAAATGGAGGGGGAAAAAGATCAATAATAAAAAAAAAATAGACTTTTCAAGGACAATACAATCTGTTAACATCTGAGCTGAGGCTTCTGTTTATATCAATAAACAACGCTTTTCCTTGTAGGGTATTACGCTGTGTCAAAGTGTCGAATTCTTACGAAGGTGGAGAATTATTATGGTTTGCGGATTGCACTAACGGGGAGAGATAAGGATTATATCAGCCAGTGTATGAGACGTCAGGACCATTAAAATTACACAACGCAGAGGAATTGGATGGAGAGAGGATAACACAAGAAGACGTGATACTGGCCAGATTGATCAGAATCTAACACTGGGGTCCACACACCCAACAAAAACAGTACATACATACATAACATTATAGTAGCATACATTTAAAAATATATTCCAATATTCCTACATATAAAAATTCCAAATAGCATTACAGTACACAAACAGAGTATCAGATCACAGAAAATACAATAAAAGGGATGCAACTCTCAGACAGTCATATCTTTACAGTGTAAACTACAGTATCTGTGTTTTTCTTGTAAACTAATTTATTTTTCTCTCAATGCTTTTTTCAAATTATTTTTAAAACGTATCTTACTGGTTATCTGAGTAAGATGTACTGGCCGTTTATTCCAATATGACATGGCTCTATATAACACAGTTTTCTTCACCTTATCTTATCTTAAACACAAAGTCAGACGTCACTTATTTATTTATTTCTTTTCCTGCTGGTCACAGAGAGTAATTGTGTGAACAACCAGCAGAGGGCGCACTGTGTCAAATCTTTTTCCAACCTTGTGCAGAAGGTTACCTCTGGGTTACACATTGCATAACCTCAGAAATATGCATTATTATTATTATTATTTAACAGGCATCCAGTGTGCAGCGATCCGAATAAGCATAATTGAGATGACGGGTCATTTTTTATGTATTGAATAACCACAATTGAAATGCACATTTCTTTTAATGGTAATAATGGAGTTATTAATGTGGGTTATTGTTTATCATTTCCATCCAATCAGGGACGGGAATCTTTCTAGACATTGGAATTTGTAAGCAGCGTTCCAGGAATTTGAATGGCAGCCTTGTGGCAAGTTGCATCCTGTCACATGCATATGATATGCAGTCAGAAGCCAATAATAAAACGAATCATCTCTCATCATCGGCTCATAATTGTGCATGTAGCTAATGTCTCTCTGATATAGAATCTCAAATGAAACGAGGTTTAATTTATTAAAAAAACATAAAAGTCACTACTATAATCGAGTTTGAAAGTCACATTTCCAGTGCACGTGTGAAAAAACCTTTTCTTTTTTAAAGACCGTCGAATGTATTGAACTGGGTCTGCAGCACGTGGTTTATCAATATCTGCAGCACGTGGTTTATCAATATCTGCTGCACGTGGTTTATCAATATCTGCTGCACGTGGTTTATCAATATCTGCTGACTGCTGCACGTGGTTTATCAATATCTGCTGCACGATTCGACGGAGGATCCGGGAAATGTGACTCCATTCGGCCGCACTGACTGCACTCACACTCACACAGAAGCTCCCCTCTCCGGTACAGCATGCTGCTGTTATAAACGG
>NC_140168.1:141629708-141667208 GCF_963971535.1 Notolepis coatsorum | reverse complement strand
TAACATGTGCATCTCTGGGGCAGACAGTGTGAGGTCCCTATCCCCAGTAACATGTGCATCTCTGGGGCAGACAGTGTGAGGTCCCTATCCCCAGTAACTTGTGCATCTCTGGGGCAGACAGTGTGAGGTCCCTATCCCCAGTAACTTGTGCATCTCTGGGGCAGACAGTGAGGTCCCTATCCCCAGTAACTTGTGCATCTCTGGGGCAGACAGTGGGGTCCCTATCCCCATTAACATGTGCATCTCTGGGGCAGACAGTGGGGTCCCTATCCCCATTAACATGTGCATCTCTGGGGCAGACAGTGGGGTCCCTATCCCCATTAACATGTGCATCTCTGGGGCAGACAGTGTGAGGTCCCTATCCCCAGTAACATGTGCATCTCTGGGGCAGACAGTGGGGTCCCTATCCCCATTAACATGTGCATCTCTGGGGCAGACAGTGGGGTCCCTATCCCCATTAACATGTGCATCTCTGGGGCAGACAGTGGGGTCCCTATCCCCATTAACATGTGCATCTCTGGGGCAGACAGCGAGGTCCCTATCCCCAGTAACATGTGCATCTCTGGGGCAGACAGTGGGGTTCCTATCCCCAGTAACATGTGCATCTCTGGGGCAGACAGTGGGGTCCCTATCCCCATTAACATGTGCATCTCTGGGGCAGACAGTGGGGTCCCTATCCCCATTAACATGTGCATCTCTGGGGCAGACAGCGAGGTCCCTATCCCCAGTAACATGTGCATCTCTGGGGCAGACAGTGGGGTTCCTATCCCCAGTAACATGTGCATCTCTGGGGCAGACAGTGGGGTCCCTATCCCCAGTAACATGTGCATCTCTGGGGCCGACAGTGAGGTCCCTATCCCCAGTAACATGTGCATCTCTGGGGCAGACAGTGGGGTCCCTATCCCCAGTAACATGTGCATCTCTGGGGCAGACAGTGGGGTCCCTATCCCCAGTAACATGTGCATCTCTGGGGCAGACAGTGTGAGGTCCCTATCCCCAGTAACTTGTGCATCTCTGGGGCAGACAGTGGGGTCCCTATCCCCAGTAACATGTGCATCTCTGGGGCAGACAGTGTGAGGTCCCTATCCCCATTAACATGTGCATCTCTGGGGCAGACAGCGAGGTGCTTATCCCCGCCACCACTCCACCTTATCATACTTCTGCTAAACCTAGATATTTGTGCCAAAGATATTGCTCAGAATTAGAAAACGACTTTTTTGGGGCCTACGCCTAGGCTGTGCTTGTAACTGAACCCAAATGTGTGTCAATCAGGTTGGGCCTGTGTTCCCAAAAACACCCAGGGAGCTTGCTTTGTTCACTTTGAATGTTCTCCCTTTCTGCCGACACGGCAATATTCCCCGCCCAGGCATTTATCCCAAGGATGGGACTTATTTTTATTTTTTTTATTTGATTTGATTTTTATTTGGAAATTACAAACACAATCATAAAAACAAACTATCATGACAAATTTGTATCACCCAAAAGCATGAATTAAAACACTTATTTCCAAAGTGGTCCTCCTCAATGGAAGACATAAAAAACATAAAAACATAAAAACACAACACAGCACATAATAGCCTACTAGGAAGAACTAGAGTTTCAGTACCCCCTGTCTACTCTATAGCCCTGGAATCTGATTGTCTGCCCTATGGCTGCTGAGCCATTTGCTCTTCCCATAATTTTGCCTTTTTACCTTTGTTTTAAAAATGCTTTTGGTTTGACTTTGCTTGGTAGGCAGAGGTAGTTCATTCCAAACTGGCACACATGTTCCGGGAACAAGTATAGGCATCCCTGGCTGCTCAACCGCCATGCTATTGGTATAGTATTGACTGTTGCTCAATACTAACCATTACATCATTCACCTGTGCTTATTAATCAGGTCAATATCTTTTTGATCAGTCATCTTTTCGATCGGTTGCTCTGTGAGTATTAACGATACTGCTGGGTCATCGTGCTAGTTTGCAGCAACCCGACCCCCCCCCCCCCCCCCCCCCCCCCCCCCCCCCCCCCCCCCCCACCCGCCCACCAAAAAAAAATCGCCCCAGCGAGGATTTCTCAAAGTGTGTCTGTGTGTGGAGTCTTCGCAAACACAGCTGTCGGAGCCAATCGCTGGCGAGCGCAGGAGCTCCAGAGAGTCACCTGTTTTCACGGTCCTCCTGTCCTGTCCTGTCCTGTCCTGTCCCGCCGTGGGAGACTGTCCTCCAGCCCCACCGCGCCGAGGCAGGGGCCGGACACATGACGCAAGCTTGGCAAACGGAGACATGGGTTCAAGGTGCTCACACATGACCCGCCGCTCTCGGTTATGTAAAAGGGACTGATTAGCCGGCCCGGCCAGGCACTAAAACAAGTGTTAGAACTGGTCTGAGGTCAGTGAAGGGGGGGGGGGGTTGTGTCCTCTGCCAGGCACTAAAACAAGGCTCTGCGACGTGCAGCGGAAAAAGCGGCTGGCGTGACTTGGTTGTATTTGATGCGTATATATATAAATATTGTCTGCTTTCTTCCATAGCGACGGGGAGGGAAACTTGCAGTAGTACCTGCTATCTTATCGCAACAGGAGGTTGAAAAAGTAATATGCATGTTGAGGGAGTGTTAGAACTGGTCAGGGGGGGGGGGGTTGTGTCCTCTGCCACTGCTGAGCCAAAAACGTTTGTCCCCCAGGAAACTATACTATCATGGCGGTTCACGGTTTCTTGCTGCTGCTACCATCATTTTAGATTAGATCGTACTAGGGCTGGGCGATGCGGCCTCTAAATGATATCACAATATTTTTTGGCTATATGTCACGATACACAATATATATCACGGTATTTTGACATGTCCTCTAAAGCACTTAAAAATGCTTGATTTTAACCCTTTGATGCATAGTCACGCCAACATGATGATTATAATAGTCCCTGCAACATATGTCTGCATTAAACCATGAAGATGCTTTAAAAAATAATTAAATTAAAAGTTTCTAAAAATCTAAAAGAGTAGTCTACTGACACACTAATACAGACAATTTATATAAAAACGATTGGGTGCCTAAGACAGTACTGTGTTTTCTATCCACTTTAGCCAAAAATACACACACACACACACACACACTACTGTGAGAAAATAATATAATTTTATTTTCAGCAATGTTATAACATCCTACTGGTAAACAAAACTTTACTTTACTTTTTATTGCATGAAACATTATGAAGTATTCTCTTTTGCCGCTTTTCCACGGTCTGCATGGTACTGCCCAGTGCCCTTGTTTATACTGCTTTATTGTACCACGGTATTGTTTGAACGGCTAAATTGGTACGGTGGTTGTACCACGGTGAATGATTCATACAGTGGCCGGTAACCATGGTACAACTGGAATCACCATCTAACTACCGGGATACTATTTTCAGATTTAGATCCAGATTCAGCTTTATTGTCGCATCTTCTTCATATTCACATAAAAAAAGAGCAAGATTCTTGGGTCTTCTTGCCCCCTCGACCTACAGCGTGGCAATAAAATACACAATAAAACAATACAATACACAAAAACACAATAAAAACCAGCATAATAGTGATGTATGAGAAAGTGACAGTGCTGATTGATATAAAAGTGCAAGAGTAGAATAAAATCAACGTAAAATACTTAAAAATACTAATACTATCGTTAAAATCTGAATGACTGAATAGTATTCATGAGTCTGATGGCTTTTTTGGTAAGGGTTGTGTGTGCGTCAGTCTGTCTGTCTGTCTGCTGTCTGTTTGTCAGTCTGCCTGAACCACAGGGAACACCTCTTGGTGGTCTGTCTGAACCACTCTTGGCTGAAGAGCTTACTTGGAAAACAGACAGAAATGTGTGCAAATTAATGACACTGTGTCAGGATTTAGGAAGGTCACCCCAGGGATCTGTGATAGGTCCAAAACTTTTTATACTTTATATTAATGATATTATGTGCAATGTTGCTGAACTGTTAAAGTTTGTTATTTTTGCAGATGATACAAATTTATATTGCTCAGGAAGTAATTTAAAGGAACTTTTGTTTGATATTGAAAGAGAGCTTGAAATTCTCAAAACGTGGTTTGATGTTAATAAATTGTCTCTCAATATTAAGAAAACAAAATTTATGGTTTTTGGTAATCGAAAAGAAATAGACGGGGATATTGAGTTAAAAATATGTGATGTAAAAATAGAAAGAGTTTCTGAGATAAAATTTCTAGGGGCAGTTATTGACCAGAAATTAACATGGAAACAACATGTTAACTATATACAAGGACAAATATCTAAGTCAGTAGCAATATTGTATAAATGTAAGGATATATTAAACTACAGTACAAAGCCCATTGCACATCATTTACTGCTCACTTATACTTCCTTTTTTTATCTACTTTTTCTCCCCATTTTTTTTCTATTTTTCTCCCATCCCCAATTTCGTATTGTCCAATTCTACCCTCCCCTGTCTCGAACGTTGTTAGGCCATGCCTCCCACAAGCCGGCTGAAATGTGGACGAAGCCTTGCATCACGTGTCCCCTCCGGTACTCGAGGAGGCAGCCGTCGCATCTTTTCACCTGCACAGCACGATCTCTCAGCGGCGAGGGTCTGCGTGGGAGGGACACGCCGCCCTCGTCGCTTCCTGATTCTACTGCGCAGGCGCACCAACCGACCTGTAGGAGTCGCTGTCCACAACGTCCGATCCCCACCCACCAGCTTCCCTCCCCCTAATACTGCCAATTAGGGATGCCCCCGATCACGTTTTTGCCACCGATCACCGATCGTCTTGAGCCATATCGGCCGATACCGATCCGATACCGATCGTTTTTGATTAATAAAAAAAAAAAAAAAATTATATATATATATTTTTTTTCTTTTATAAAATATATATATTATATAATTAGACTTGTACTTGTAGTTGTATTATCTGCGAGACAACGCCACCACGCAACAAGTCAAAATGCTCGCTATCTCCACTGTCTGTGTGTATACTCTTGCTTTGATCAAATCACATTCGGTTCTGCAGATTTTACCCTAGGGCTCTGCAGATATACCCTACTCCCTCAGCTATCCCCGTTAGTGACTGCGACGCAAGCCGGGCTTCGAATATGCATCGAATGAGTGTTATAAGACATTGATATCAGGAGCTGTCTGTAGCTACTGCTAGCCGGAAATATAACGTTAAGACAACGCCTCAGTGAACTATTTAGTTGAATGGGACATTTCGTTTTGAACAGTGAGCTAAGCTAACGTGAGCTAACAGAGGTATCATACACTAGTACTAGATAACTAGACTATTGCTGGAGCATTTGTTGATATCAGGAGCTATCAGTAGCTAGCCGGCTAGATACCGTTCAGTTAGACAATGCCTCATCATGTATTAAACTAAAAGTGAATAGTTGACTGGGTCATTTTGTAACGGTAGCTAACGTTAGCTCATGGAGGTCCCGTCCCACTAGACTAGACCCGTGTTTACATGCGTGCGGGAGGAGCTGGAGGAGGAGCAGACGCGCAAGCACTGTGTGCAGCTCCCGGTGTCTGAGACAGAACTCAGCGAGTGAGATCTGTTTTGACGATCGGCGAAAATAAAGCATTATCACCGATCACCGATCGCATATTTATACTGATTATCGGCCGATAACGATCGGTGGCCGATCGATCGGGGCATCCCTACTGCCAATTGTATTGTATGCGAGCGCCTTGCCCACTGCGCCACCTAGCCGCCACTTACAGTATACTTCCTTACATATCTTACTGTGTGGAAGTATGGGGGTCGACATTTAAAAATACAGTAAATCCAATAGTCTTACTGCAAAAGCGGGCCATTCGGAACCTTTTCAAGGCTGGTTACTATGAACACAAATCCATTGTTTATAAAGTCTCATATTATGCAATTTAATGATTGGTTTATTATAAAACTATGCAAATAATGTACAGAGCTAAAGCAAAGTTACTCCCAGACGGGATGCAAAGGTTTTTTTCAATACATGAAAGAAAATATGATTTGAGAGATATTTGTAAATTTACTGTTCAAAAAGCTAAGAAAGGGATTAAAAGGAGGTGTATTTCTATTATTGGGGTTAACTTGTGGAACAATGCTGATATACAGTTAAGAATGAGTAATTCGCTTTTGGTTTTTAAGAAAATGGTTTGTAAAGCTATTTTTGAAAACTACAAGGGTGAATAATACTGTTTTTTTTGTGTGTCCTCACTGTCTCCTCACTGTGTCCTCACTGTCTCCCTCACTGTCTCCTCACTGTGTCCTCACTGTGTCCTCACTGTCTCCTCACTGTGTCCTCACTGTCTCCTCACTGTCTCCTCACTGTCTCCTCACTGTCTCCTCTCTGTCTCCTCACTGTGTCCTCACTGTCTCCTCACTGTCTCCTCACTGTCTCCTCACTGTGTCCTCACTGTCTCCTCACTGTGTCCTCACTGTCTCCTCACTGTCTCCTCACTGTCTCCTCACTGTCTCCTGTCTCCTCACTGTCTCCTCACTGTCTCCTCACTGTCTCCTCACTGTCTCCTCACTGTGTCCTCACTGTCTCCTCACTGTCTCCTAGGGCTGGGCGATATGACGATATTATATAAATATCGGGTACAGTTCATTAACGATACACTTTTTAAACGTATCGTGGATATCGTGATGTTTTGCCCAAGAGGATTGTGTCGCGTCAATCTGGTCACACGTTGAAACTTTTGAACAGCGCGGCCCCACACACACACTACTGCATCAAAGTTACTACTTATGATAACAAAGGCATTCGTTTTGTGGCATTAACGTTATATAGTTACACGCAGGGACCGAAACTAAAGCCTGCCGCCCGCCAGGGGCGGTCTGTTTTTACCTTTGGCGCATGACACTTAGAGGGCTGCCCGCCGTGTGGCGTGTAGACGTGTAGTTCATAAGCAGGCCCCTAAAAATATTTGTATGCGAACGGTAAAAATCAATTACGCGCACGCTGTGCGAATACAGATTATAGCCTCTCTCGTCTTTTTTTTCCTCCGCTGCGAGATCGTTAAAAAACTACAAGTCCCACATTGCACTCAAGCCAACGGTCCAATCACAGTAGAGTGAAGTGACTGGTTTCATGGGAAATAAAGCAAATGACCAATCGGAAGCTCTAATTTTTCTTGTTTACTTCCTGAAACTCCGCGATCAGGGCTCTCGTTTTCCGAGACACCAACTTATTATAGTCTCTCTTACCAATAGCAATAGATTTTAGAACACCTAGATTTATCGATAGCAATAGTAATATAACGTTAATGCAACAAAACGAATGCCTTGCTTTGTTAATCATAACGTTGATGCAGTAGCGTATGTCGGTGTGTTGGCTGTAACGGACATGACAATAACATAACGTGTACACATTAAAATTGCGATAATCTATTCTAACATTTTCAAATCGATGCAGTTGAATTTCCCCCTTAGGATCGATGCATTGTTACACCCCTACACCAAAGTCACTGGCCCACTGTGTATCTGTGTGTATAATAACTTGGCTAGCGTTATCAACAGCAGAGGTGGGCAATGGGTCCAGCTGCAGCACCGGAGTGCAAGCGATGTGATGTAATTGGCAGACTCGACTGTCAATCAATGGTCTACCTGACACGCAAACTCAAACAATGTTTCTGTACTGGAGGTGTGATTGATTGATTGATTGAAAACTTTATTAACAGATTGCAGAATGGGTACAATACAGTACAGCTCAATACACACAATTGTTAACACTTTGACTGCCGGGAGCCGTCTTTAGACGTCTTTGCTGGCCATGCTAAAGTTGCCGGGGGACGCTGTACGTCGTCTTTATATCAATATTTCAAAAATCTGCGATCGGATTCATAATGTCCCTCCGCTGGCCTGAGATACACCAGCAGGACCCACTGAGCTCTCTGGCGGTTCAGGAGCGCCATCTGGTGGCCGATCGCGCAACCGCTTAACAGGAAGCGCAGTAGAGGTTGTGCTAGATGTCCGTATTGCTTCCGGCCACTCGGGATAGGTTCCGGCACTCTAGCTCGTCACACTACATAGCGATCGATTGCCAATAACTCGATAAACAACATGATTTGGACGTATATACCATTATACAAGCTGGAGATGGACCGGGTAATAATATATCCCATAATGATAAAATTTCTACTCGACGATGATCGCCCAACGGCGCGCGGAGACTGGGGTGAGTTTCAGCGTGTAACGTTACCGTCTTCGATAATAACTGATATTATCAACATTTGACCCACATTAGATGATTGGTATAACGCTGCCCACGGAATTATAAACGCCCCCTCGCCCATCCGGTCAACATCAGATGACGTGTAGTAACTTCTAGAAGTACGTCTAGTTGGAATTTTTTATATCGCGCTGATTGCCATCAAACTGTATTTCATCATCAATATAATGCATTTGGGGCTATATATCACGTTCTGGAGAAAGCTGCAGAAAGAGATGAAAACATACTTATACATTAGACCATACTTTACTATGAATATGTGAATGAAAAAGTTTAACGTTGCTACACAATGAACAATACATATAGGACTTTGAATGGGCCCTAATAATGGCAATGTAGCAATAGAATTTAAAAAGTTATAGCCCTGCAAAGAAGGGGACTTTCTCCATAGACAAATAGCGCTGGCAATCTATGGTATATCATTAATTTAACCTTAGGCAACCAAAGTGTTAAGGGGATGCAGACCAGAGAAAGACTTTCGTCTTGTTTACATCAGGGTCCCCCATTTCAATTAATCAGGAAAGTGTACAGTAGGAAAGTGTACAGTATTTCAATAGGCAACCCTGAAAGGATTATTTTTCTAGAAGAGCAACACAGCCAAAACAGACAGTGGAGCTGTTTGCAGATAGCAAGCATTTTGACTTATTGCGTGGTGGCGATGTCTCGCAGATAATACAACTACAAGTATGATTATATAATATATATTTTATTTAAAAAAAAAAATTGTATATATAAAATATATATTGGCAGGTAAGAAATATGCTTGGCGGGTAGACTCTTCCCATCTACCCGCCACTGGCCGGTGAGTCAAAAAGTTAATTTCGCTCCCTGGTTACACGTTCAATAACATCAGCGTATTTACATAGCAACGTCCGAGGTCGACCTAGATATAGCAAGCATTAGTCGTTCATATCTCAGCCCGTGCTGACTCAGTTGTGCCCATTCTGTGGTCTGTTAATAAAGTTTTCAATCAGACAGATGTATGGAAAGGCTTTTATTATAACATCCGTTGCAGTAAAATCATTATGCCTCCAGTCGTTTAGTCATCCTGCGGAGCTAAAAGCTAAACGTCGGCCGCGGGGAGCTACCGCTACCATTGTTGTTGTCATTGAGCTCTCCAATGGCGGAAGTAAAAAATGAATACGCACTTGCCGATTGGTGCTAAGAACAGCAGGGCGGGTGCAAGCTGTGTGACGTAATTGGCAGACTCGACTGTCAATCAAAATGATTCTGTTTGCCGTCTGAATGAATGAAAACGTTATTAACAGATTGCAGCATGGGTACAATACAGTACAGCTCAATACAACAACAGTGGACTGGAGGATGCAGACCAGAGAAAGACTTTCGTCTTGTTTACATCAGGGTCCCCCATTTTCAATTCATCATATTTCATATCTAAATCATATAATATCTCATTGCTAAATATATGCAATATATAATCTAATAATCCAATAATCTAAATCTAATATATAATATAAAAATGCTAAATGCATGGGTATTTTATTTTGTCTTTAATGTTAGCTTGCAAACTCAAATACTGTCTTGGTAAGCCTCATAATGAATTGTTTGGGGAAAAAAAGAAAAACATCGTGATGCGTATCGTGTATCGCCGAAAGGTCAGAAAATATCGTGATATCATATTTAGGCCATATCGCCCAGCCCTACGTGTCTCCTCACTGTCTCCTCACTGTCTCCTCACTGTCTCCTCACTGTGTCCTCACTGTCTCCTCACTGTCTCCTCACTGTCTCCTCACTGTCTCCTCACTGTGTCCTCACTGTAATTTTTGTTAAGAATATAGGACAGGCATATATAAGCATTATGCTTCAGTCTGTACCTTTTCAGTCACTGTAAAATCAAATATTGTTAAATGATGGTGTATATTGTATTGTGTGAGATGATGACTGAATAAACTACTACTACTACTACTACTACTACTACTACTACTACTACTACTACTACTACTACTACTACTACTACTACTACTACTACTACTACTACCTCGTTCCTACATCTGTGTTTACTGGGAACCTCTCCCGGGCCAGAACTGGGATCGTAAGGCTGTGTTCACCCTGCAGACGAAAATGGCCCAAATCTGATCTCTTTGCTCATAATGTTGTGACTCAGATCTGATTTATGTGTGTGAACGGCACAAATCACATGGAATCTGATCTTTTCAATTCTTTCAAAACTTTCGTATATGTGGTCCTAAATCAGATACAGGTCCAAGGGCTTTCTAGGGCTGACCTTCGAGCCTATTGCTTATTAACAGCGAAGGAGTGCGCCGAATGCTTCCGCGTTTTCCCTGATTGGCTGCGACACGCCCCGCGGCAGGCACGGCAACCGCGGAGCGGAGCGGCAGAGCTTGCGGCATTATTTAGCCGTAAACCGCCATGATTCTCATTCGAAGCTTAGCTCACCTGGCAGCGCGGCGGTCCTGCGGTCCGTTGGTTTCAAGTTCGAATCCCATAAAAAAAAATTTTAACGTATATTCTTTCGCCGGTTAAGGTTAGGCATGGTTAAGGTTAAGGTTAAGGTTAGGCATGGTTAAGGTTAAGGTTAAGGTTAGGCATTGTTTCGGAGTTGGTTAAGGTTAGAAAGGTTACGTTTAGGCGCTGTTAAGGAGCTGGTTAAGGTTAGAGTTTGTCTTAGAGAATGGCAATATTCTTTCTATGGTTAAGGTTAAGGTTAGGCATGGTTATGGTTAAGGTTAAGGTTAGGCATTGTTTCGGAGTTGGTTAAGGTTAGAAAGGTTAAGTTTAGGCGCTGTTAAGGAGCTGGTTAAGGTTAGCGTTTGTCTTAGAGAATGGCAATAGACAGCCTATTTCCGCACTGCCGCTCTCTCTCGCTGCCGCGGTCACATTGTCACATTCTTGCACTCCTCCGCTGTTAAAAAGCAACACGCGACCTTCGAAGCTTTTTTTGGCAATCGAAGCTTCGGGGGGCCGATATATATATATTTTTTTTATCTTATGTTGTGGGACTTGTACAGCACTTTGGTAAACTTTGTTGTTTTTAAATGTGCTCTATAAATAAAGTGGATTGGATTAACAAGGTTTCACTCGGCTGCGCTGCCTGGGTGCAGTGGGGCTGCTCTCACAGCCAACGACATGACATTACATAATTATGTTGCAACCTTCGTCTATCAAGCAAACAATTATATTATATTTAATTTATAATTTATAATTATATCAGACAATGCACCTACAAAAGCAGATGATTACAATTAAATTAGCCAACTTGGTAACACATTAGTCATAGCAGCATAGGCATAGCCTTATTAATGTTTTGTCGTGTACAACTCCAAGGAGATGCATTTTGGAGGGGGGGGGGGGGAACACATATATATATTTATTTTTACACTTCGATTTTTTTTTTAATGTTCGAAGCTCATGCCATCGAACGAAGCTTCGAAGTATTTAAGACAGCCCTACCGATTTCTTTTTTCTTTGCAATGCGACCTCAGTCGGAACAGTCGGGCGACTTTCATGAGACTTTCATGCAACCCTGCAAAATGCTTTCACTGGAATCTGATATTGGCAAAAAAAACAGAACAGCCAAACAAACAAAAAAAACAGATCGAGCATTAAATCAGAATTGAGCATTAAGACTGGGCTCAGTTCTGGGCTGGGACTGCCAGGGTGAGAGAGAGAGTGAGAGAGAGAGGGGGGGGGGGGGGGGGGGGGGGTGCACCCAGTTGTCGGCAATAAACCAATCCTCAAAGCTAGCGTTTAGCCAAATAAACGATCGTTGTCCACAGCCTACAGGTCCCATTTGGTGGAAACAGTTTTAACATCTGTTTGGTTACCGATGACGTGCCTGAAGTTACCGGGCGGTTTGTAGCGTTATTGGACGGGGCGGCTGTATTACTTGCCGGTGTTTCGGTGTTATGTTTCCCTGCGTTAAATCATCTACCCTCTCTCTCTGACAAAAGGCTGTGGCTGTGCTCGCAGACCTCCGAACGGCAGCTTGTTTCCTTGTGGTATGCACAGATTGCACGCCTCTCCTATACCGTGTCAGGTCCCAGGCTTTTCCACGTGTTGATTGAAGGGAACTCACTGGCACACACACACACACACACACACACACACACACACACACACACACACACACACACACACACACACACACACACATGCACTTAAGCACGCACGCGCGCACACAGAATTCCAGTTGGTATGCCAGTACAATAAGGGGGTGTGTCTATGCTATACAGTATGTGGAGGGAAACGTTGACACATGTTGTCATAGGAGCAGCGTAGCACAGCCGCAGGGTTTCAGAGTGCAGCTCAGAAGTAGGAATGTGTACTTTTTCATGTCTGTTAGCCGGTGGCTGGGTTTGAACGGGTAACCGAATATTCGGCGCATGCTCACATTTACAGAGGCTAGAGTGTGGATGAAAGAAAACAATTCCCACCGCGACATCTGGCGCTCTTCCCTAGAACTTGCGCTCAACACGCGAGGCTAATTTGACTAGCCGTCGTCCTCGCTTGTTGCACAAGGCAAGCGGATACTTTCTTTCAACGAGTCGGCCTTGTGGACTTGGTTCAGTGGGTAGGACAACGAGCTGGCCTTGTGGACTTGGTTCAGTGGGTAGGACAACGAGCCGGCCTTGTGGACTTGGTTCAGTGGGTAGGACAACGAGCCGGCCTTGTGGACTTGGTTCAGTGGGTAGGACAACGAGCCGGCCTTGTGGACTTGGTTCAGTGGGTAGGACAACGAGCCGGCCTTGTGGACTTGGTTCAGTGGGTAGGACAACGAGCCGGCCTTGTGGACTTAGTTCAGTGGGTAGGACAACGAGCCGGCCTTGTGGACTTGGTTCAGTGGGTAGGACAACGAGCCGGCCTTGTGGACTTGGTTCAGTGGGTAGGACAACGAGCCGGCCTTGTGGACTTGGTTCAGTGGGTAGGACAACGAGCCGGCCTTGTGGACTTGGTTCAGTGGGTAGGACAACGAGCCGGCCTTGTGGACTTGGTTCAGTGGGTAGGACAACGAGTCAGCCTTCTGGACTTGGTTCCGTTGGTAGGACAACGAGTTTGCCTTGTGGACATGGTTCTATGTGTAAGGACAACTCCGGTCCACGTGTCCTCGACTAGACAAAAGTTTTGTTTGGTTTTCTTGAAGTATGACACAGCTCGTTGCTAAGTTGCAGCCAAGCTACAGAGCCAAGAAAGGATAACAACACGACGATGCAGACACAGCGCTCCAAGCTCAAGTTAATGACACAACACTCCCCCCTAGTGGCTGAAATTGAGAATAGCTTTTCAGTCAACACGGTTCCACCAATGCAATTCTCATTAACCTGCATATAAAAAAAAACGTTTACAAAAATTACAAAAGCCGACTCTGATCCCAGCGAAGGATTATTCAGTTATTCTGTTTTTATGACTCATCCCTACTTGGAAGTCGACAGTGAGCAGAACATTTATGGGGTAACATGAAGCCCCCCCCCCCCCCCCCCCCCCCCCCCTCCCCTACTTGTCCAGTTGAGGAGACTGAGAAATTCACACCCTGCTAACTGGAACAGGGAAAACCAGAGGTGGGGGGGGGGGTTTAGCCGCATAGCAAGCAACACACGTGTTTCCTATGGATTGCTCGTCTCATTTCGATACTTATTCCGTGGTTCACGACGCCTCTTCCAGGTCCTGTCCTCCGTGCTAGGGTTGCAAAATGGTCGGTTGCTTTTTGCACGCTACGGTTTGAAATTGAATCAGGGTTTGGGCCCCGAAGTTGGTAATAATAATTGGTTTTCTTTGAGTTCACACAGCAAGAAGTTCCTTTAGTTGGCTGTAGTACAGTAAGCGGACTTGGTGCATGCAAAGACGTTTACCTGTGTACATAGATACACACACACACCACACACACACACACACACACACACACACACACACACACACACACACACACACACTCACTCACTCACTCACTCACTCACTCACTCACTCACTCACTCACTCACTCACTCACTCACTCACTCACTCACTCACTCACTTACTCACTCACTCACTCACTCACTCACTCACTCACTCACTCACTCACTCACTCACTCACTCACTCACTCACTCGTGAAAGTATAACAAACAAGACGGTGGTTGTCCATGTTGTTGCCACAGCCAAGGTTTAAATGAAATGTCAGTCTCCCATGCTGTGCCTGCCGTGGACTCAGGGAGCCTCGCCTGAAGCAGCCCAGGAACTGTCCAATATCCACACAGAGCCTCCCCTTGAGCCAGCGGTCGTTACACAAACACAGGCCAGCTGCCATGCGGGGTGATATTGGGATCTGAGTTATTTATTCACCTGAGTCCAGTTAGGCTCTTTTGGGCAGCGGGTACAGTATCAAGCTTTTAGGGAAGCTATTTACTCAACTATTAGGAGTCAGTGGAGTGTGGTAAAGGCTTAGGCTAGACGGGGGGGGGGGAGGAGGAAGAGGAGGAGGAGGAGGCGCGGCAAGGCAAGCGGTCCCATAGCTCCCAAGCGCGCCACCTGAAGAACTGTTGACCCTCGTAAAACAATATACGACTGTGTGAAACTTAATTGTCGGCGATGATGGGAGCGGGGCCGCTGTCAGCTCAGGTGCACACACACACACACACACACACACACAGACACGAGACGTACACACACACAGACACGTGACGACGTGCACACACAGACACGCGACGTGCACACACACACAGACACGTGACGTGCACACACAGACACGCGACGTGCACACACACACACACACACACAGACATGAGGCGTGCACACACACACTCGTGCACACGTGACACGAGGCATGCACACACACATGCGACCTGCACACACACACACACACAGACACGAGGCGTGCACACACACACACAGACACGTGACGTACACACGTGATGTGCACACACACACACACACACAGACATGAGGCGTGCACACACACACACACACAAACCCAAAGGGAGTAGATATGGCTCACGAGGCGTGCACACACACACACACACAAACCCAAAGGGAGTAGATATGGCTCACAGCTGCAGTTTGAAAACACAGCCTTCAGTTCCGCCTCTTTGACACAGACGGGGCGCCTTGCCACTAAGGCCTAACAAAATTAATAGTTGGTTTCAGGTTGGTTGTCAGTTAAGGCCATGGGTAGGTAGGGAATTTATTTTATTTTTTATTTTTTTTTATTCTTTCCCACGGCGACTATGGATAGGGAATTTCTTTATTTAATTAAAATGTTCACAACAACATGGATGCATGTACTCTGCCAGCATGTTTAATATCCATAATACTAAATGTTTGACTAAGATTTCTATGAAACTTTATTAAAAAAAAAAAAAAAAAAATGATTTTTTTTTTTTTTATAATTTTTTCTAAAAACTCATAAAATATATTGGGTCGCACCTAAATCGGCAGGGTCGGTCGGCAACCTGAAACCAACTATTAATTTTGTTAGGCCTAAGCGGGACTACGGCCGGGCAAATGGTTTACCGAGAAATATAATTGAATAATAACTGTCTGATAATCATTAACGGTTATCAATATGTATGGCTGAATCACGTTCATCATGAGCCTTTTACGTTGCACAAATTAAAATCCGTACATTAGATTACATCAAAATGTGTTTTCATCATACAGCACAAGTACAGTACAGTGAAAATAAGTTTGGTGTCCAACCAGAGTGCAAATGTAACAGTAAAGTGCAACAGTAATATACAATGTGCAGGTGATTAAACTGGGTATACAACATATAAATTAGTACTACTGAGTAATAGTGCTAATCAGATATGTGTAGAGAGTGGTAGTATTAATATGTACAGTGATACAGGTATAAAGACACCATGGTATAGTGTATACTGTATACTTTACTTACTCATAGTATATATTCATATATATATATATATATATATATATATTCAGATTCTAAGTGTTATTGATCATATTATTTACTGTATTGTATAATATAACTGGCATACAGACCCTCATCTGCACCTTTGATTACACTGCCTATTTGCTCAGATGCGTATATTCAGAGTTAACTATATTATTTACACTGCCTATTCTTTACTTTCCTACTGTACTATAATTTTATTGCCTATATTTATGTCTTTCTACTATTACCCTGCCCATACCTGTACCCCCCCCCCCCCCCCCCCCCCATGCTGCTATGATGCCTGAATTTCCCCCAAGGGGATCAATAAAGGAATGAAGTTTATTTTTCGGTCTTGTTTACAGACAAATCAAACACACCTGTGTGTACTTACAAAAGGAAAAGAAAAAAGAAAAAGAAAATCACAAATGTACATATTCAAGGCAAGTTCACACACAAAATCCAAAATCAACGACCGGAAAAAAAGGAATAGGCTGAAGCACATGCTTATTTTTGCCTATCCTTTACAAATTCTTAAACTATATTTTAATATAAGAAAGAAAAACTTAAAAGGGATCAATAAAGGAATATATCTTATCTTATCTTACAGTTCCACGGTTATCTGGCTGATCCTGCTCTGAGAAAACACACCCCTGGCGTACCGTAGTTTTAAAGCCACCTGACTGTAGATCAGGGACCTCTGCCGGCCCGGTGCGTCCAGGTCGACCCGTCTGTGGCACGGCGCCGGCGGTAGTACTCTTTACCACAGCCGTTCCATTTGGCCCGGTCTGCCTCTCGGGCCAGGGAGATCTGGATTTCGTCAGTGTGTCCTGCTGAGCCCTGGCGATTACATGTTAAACCCTGCTTAAGCGCAGTTCATCTTCCTTAATTAGTCGGTAATTATTGTCTCGGGATCAGCCCCTGACGAGGGCATCTGAGGCTGTGTGCTGTACCAAGGGGGGGAAGGGGGGGGGGGGGGTGTAAATGGTGCCATCATCGCAGGCAGCCAGAAGTAAGGGGTTTGACACATGTGCAGCCGCAAAGATCTAACAGTTTAGCTCAATCTGTTCCATTACGACGAGGCTTTAACGATTTATTATCATCATAAGGCTTATCAAAATAAATGGTTTGGTTCCGGTTGCCGACCGACCCTGCCGATTTAGGTACGACCCAATTTATTTTATGAGTAAAAAAAATAAAATAAAAAAAAGTGAAAATAAATGTTTAATTATTATTATTTTCTTTTTTTTTACAATAAAGTTTCATAAAAAGCTTAGTCAAACCTTTAATATTATGGATATTAAACATTCTGGCAGAGTACATGCATCCATGTTGTCGTGAAAATTTTAATTAAATAAAGAAATTCCCTATCCATAGTCGCCGTGGGAAAAAATTTAATAAAAAATAAAATAAAATAAATTCTCTACCTACCCATGGCCTTAACTGACAACCAATAGGAACCAAACAATTTATTTTGTTAGGCCCCATCATCGCAGGCAGCCAGAAGTAAGGGGTTTGACACATGTGCAGCCGTGAAGATCTAACGGTTTAGCTCAATCTGTTTCATTACGACTGCGTTAAACGAGGCTTTAGCGATTTATTATCATCATAAGCATCCCGTGCTATAGTTGTATTTGTCTCAAACACGTCCCTTTCTTTGTCTCCTCATGCCGGGACCATCCCTGGACCTGTTTTGTACCTTCCCAGACACAACCGCTATCGTCCCTACAGTTAAACGCGCCACTATATAGATTACGACGACCCCCTTTTTCTGGCTCCCGGTGACAATCCGCTCTTCCGCTTTACGTCTAGACCGGAGCTAGCCTAAACCTACCGCTATTTTGGCTCCTGGTAAATCCCGGGCGAGGAGCCGGTGAGCTGGATCAGGATCCACCTTTAAGCCCCGGGGTCATTTCCTCTGCGTAAATAGTTTACCCGCGTTAACACCCTGTAATTTAATTTAACGCGACGTTGAGCTAGCCAGCCGGGCTTTTAACAGGGCCATATCTGGGCCATTGTGCGGGCTCACCGCCAGCTCCTTGCCCGCCTGCCGCCACAGCGAAGGTGAAACGTCAACTCGTACGAGACGTTGTGTGTGTGTCTTTTATTTACATGCCACAAGCTCACGTCACCGCCGAAGCAGCCAGTCAATAGGGTTCATGTGTTGCCCTGGCATTGGAAAACAAAGGCAGGCGAGTGCTACTTCGCTGTAAGTGGTATTTTTTGGTTTGTTAAAATAGGGGTCTCTACACTCCGACAGCCATCACTGATATAGAGTGTCTGGTCAGTAACATGGGTCTCCCAGTCCATCCCACTCTGCAGTAAACAGATAATACATTTTCTGGTATCCTGTTCCCACTTTATCCAATCGGGAGACAGAACTTATTGTGTGTAAAAACAATAAGAAATAAAAACTAGTTTTTAAGCAAATGTGTTCTTTAAACAAGTAGAATGATCTACCAGTGTAGTTTCGACCCCAGGAAGAGTAGTCTCACCTTGGTGTGTAGACTAATGGGGATCTACAATAAAACAATAAAACAATAAAGCATCTGGCTTGGCGAGATTTCTTGAAATCAGTAAAAAAAAATATCTAGGGTTCTCTCTCCTGATTGGATTAAGTGGGAAGGGATACCAGAACATGTATTTTCTGTTTACTGTAGAGTGGAGGGACTGGGAGACCCATGTTACTGACCAGACACTCTATATCAGTGATGGTTGTTGGAATGTAGAGCTATTTAACTCTTATTTTACAGCACCTTTAAAGGCCAACTTGCAGGTTGTATTTTTGTTCAATAAACAATGTGACTAGGGCAACGGTGACTTTCATGAAGAGGGGGAATTTTTTTTTCGAAATTGACTCAGTTTTAGCGTTTTTATCAAACATTTTGTCGACCAAACCACAACCTCCACGCACATGCATATTTTAATCCATGGTTTCATAGTGTGCGTGTGTCATCTTAATGATGACGTCACACTGGGTACAGGGCAGCAGGGGCTCTGAGACTCACAGGCAGACGGCAGAAAGCAGAGAGCCTTCTTGTTACTACTAGCCGAGGAGCTAGTCTCTGTTTCACCTAACACTATTGCTCTGCGATCATAGCCATTCATCTCTAAAGCGAACCACTATTTGTAAAAGTCACAACCACGTTACCATATTTGTAATAATGTAAATCATTGTGTCGTTGTACATATTGTGTATATAACGTTAGTAGCTAGCTAAGTTAGCTAACGTAGCTTAGCTTGGTAGCCAGAATTCTCGAAACTCACACAATGCCCGATTTAAAATGGTTCTCTCCTCTTTGTATACCTTCGTCCTCACAAGTATTCTGCAAGGGAACTTATGGACATGACAATAGTAGTAGTTATAAGGTGTTTGAGCTTGTAACGTTAGTTAGCTCATAGCTATCGTGACTGATGCACCGAGTGGGGCTGCATCTATTCGAATCCCAACCGGTTCATGCTTATCAACATCGAATCCCAACCGGTTCATGCTTATCAACATGCCGTGACGCATAGATTGCTAGCCGGCATGAATGCCCGATTTAAAATGGTTCTCTCCTCTTTGTATACCTTTGTCCTCACAAGTATTCTGCCAAGGAACTTATGGACACGACAATAGTAGTAGTTATAAGGTGTTTGAGCTTGTAACGTTAGTTAGCTCATAGCTATTGTGACTGATGCACCGAGTGGGGCTAAAATCGTATCAACATGCCGGGACGTGTAGCTTGCTAGCCGGCATGATGTGTGTGCAGTGCTTTGCCCCACAGGTCTGAGAAGAGGACCTGCACATTTTACTCGTTCCCCAAACTCTTTTGCATGGCCCGATTTAAAATGGTTCACGACAGTAGACATAATGCTAACGTTAGCAGGAGCCATATAGCCATATAGCCAGCCCAGTAGTACTATGACCCGGACGGGCATAAGGCATATGTTGCCCCGAGTGACGTCACGGCCGTGCTAGCGTCTGATAAGCTTTTTTGATTCGCGCGTGCATGTTATTCGTGCATGGACCTTTTTAACCCTTTCTGAGTGGCATTTCCGGCGTCAAATGGAAAAAAATAAATAATGAAATTAGATACCAATGATGTAAACTACCCATAATTGAAGAGTAGGGTTTAACCTGCAAGTTGGGCTTTAAGCCTCATAGAGGAAGGGATAGAGACATTTTGAGTTGTCATGAGTCCCGCAGTAGAGCTTCTGTTGTGGTCAAATGTCAGAACCGGGTGTCAGTATGTTAACAACTTGGCCAACGGTCAGTGTCTTAAAGTGCTGTCAGCTCAGTACGGGTGACTTGAGCTGCGTTTGGGAGAGAGGAGAGAAGAGAGAGGAGATAAGAGAGATGAGAGAGGAGAGAGGAGATAAGAGAGAGGAGAGAGGAGAGAAGAGAGGAGAGAAGAGAAGAGAGGAGAGAAGAGAGGAGAGAAGAGAGGAGAGAAGAGATAGAAGAGAGGAGAGAAGAGATAGGATAGAGAAGAGAAGAGATAGGAGAGAGGAGAGGAGAGAGGAGAAAAGAGAAGAGAGAGGAGAGCTGACTTTCACAGCCACTTTCACGTGTCCACCGGGAAACAGCAAAAGTTGGACGTGCCACGATTTTATCCCCCCCTTTGTTTTGAGTGTGTGTGTGTGTGTGTGTGTGTGTGTGTGTGTGTGTGTGTACTCCCTTTATAACAAGAAACACGTGTGAAATCTACTTTGGGCAGATGCCGGTGGTGTGCGACTGTTGTTTCTCCCACTGTGGCCCCGAAGAGAGGGGAAGTAGAAGAGGTAGAGCAATGGAGAGAGACAGAGAATGAAGAATTAGAGAGATGAATGAAGAGGTAGAGAGATGGATGAAGAGGTAGAGAGATGAATGAAGAGGTAGAGAGATGAAGGAAGAGGTAGAGAGATGGATGAAGAGGTAGAGAGATGAAGGAAGAGGTAGAGAGATGAAGGAAGAGGTAGAGAGATGAAGGAAGAGGTAGAGAGATGAAGGGAGAGGTAGAGAGATGAAGGAAGAGGTAGAGAGATGGATGAAGAGGTAGAGAGATGAAGGAAGAGGTAGAGAGATGGATGAAGAGGTAGAGAGATGAAGGAAGAGGTAGAGAGATGGATGAAGAGGTAGAGAGATGAAGGAAGAGGTAGAGAGATGGATGAAGAGGTAGAGAGATGAAGGAAGAGGTAGAGAGATGAAGGAAGAGGTAGAGAGATGGAGGAAGAGGTAGAGAGATGGATGAAGAGGTAGAGAGATGAAGGAAGAGGTAGAGAGATGAAGGAAGAGGTAGAGAGATGGATGAAGAGGTAGAGAGATGGATGAAGAGGTAGAGAGATGAAGGAAGAGGTAGAGAGATGAATGAAGAGGTAGAGAGATGAAGGAAGAGGTAGAGAGATGAAGGAAGAGGTAGAGAGATGAAGGAAGAGGTAGAGAGATGAAGGAAGAGGTAGAGAGATGAAGGAAGAGGTAGAGAGATGGATGAAGAGGTAGAGAGATGAAGGAAGAGGTAGAGAGATGGATGAAGAGGTAGAGAGATGAAGGAAGAGGTAGAGAGATGGATGAAGAGGTAGAGAGATGAAGGAAGAGGTAGAGAGATGAAGGAAGAGGTAGAGAGATGAAGGAAGAGGTAGAGAGATGAAGGAAGAGGTAGAGAGATGGATGAAGAGGTAGAGAGATGGATGAAGAGGTAGAGAGATGGATGAAGAGGTAGAGAGATGGATGAAGAGGTAGAGAGATGGATGAAGAGGTAGAGAGATGAAGGAAGAGGTAGAGAGATGGATGAAGAGGTAGAGAGATGGATGAAGAGGTAGAGAGATGGATGAAGAGGTAGAGAGATGAAGGAAGAGGTAGAGAGATGAATGAAGAGGTAGAGAGATGAAGGAAGAGGTAGAGAGATGGATGAAGAGGTAGAGAGATGGATGAAGAGGTAGAGAGATGAAGGAAGAGGTAGAGAGATGGATGAAGAGGTAGAGAGATGGATGAAGAGGTAGAGAGATGGATGAAGAGGTAGAGAGATGAAGGAAGAGGTAGAGAGATGGAGGAAGAGGTAGAGAGATGGATGAAGAGGTAGATAGATGAAGGAAGAGGTAGAGAGATGGAGGAAGAGGTAGAGAGATGGATGAAGAGGTAGAGAGATGAAGGAAGAGGTAGAGAGATGGAGGAAGAGGTAGACGGATGGATGAAGAGGTAGAGAGATGGATGAAGAGGTAGAGAGATGGAGGAAGAGGTAGAGAGATGAAGGAAGAGGTAGAGAGATGGATGAAGAGGTAGAGAGATGAAGGAAAGGTAGAGATGGAGGAAGAGGTAGAGAGATGGATGAAGAGGTAGAGAGATGGATGAAGAGGTAGAGAGATGAAGGAAGAGGTAGAGAGATGGAGGAAGAGGTAGAGAGATGGATGAAGAGGTAGAGAGATGGATGAAGAGGTAGAGAGATGAAGGAAGAGGTAGAGAGATGGATGAAGAGGTAGAGAGATGGATGAAGAGGTAGAGAGATGAAGGAAGAGGTAGAGAGATGAAGGAAGAGGTAGAGAGATGGATGAAGAGGTAGAGAGATGGATGAAGAGGTAGAGAGATGGATGAAGAGGTAGAGAGATGGATGAAGATGTAGAGAGATGAAGGAAGAGGTAGAGAGATGGATGAAGAGGTAGAGAGATGGATGAAGAGGTAGAGAGATGAAGGAAGAGGTAGAGAGATGGAGGAAGAGGTAGAGAGATGGAGGAAGAGGTAGAGAGATGGATGAAGAGGTAGAGAGATGGATGAAGAGGTAGAGAGATGAAGGAAGAGGTAGAGAGATGGATGAAGAGGTAGAGAGATGGATGAAGAGGTAGAGAGATGGATGAAGAGGTAGAGAGATGGATGAAGAGGTAGAGAGATGAAGGAAGAGGTAGAGATGAAGGAAGAGGTAGAGAGATGAAGGAAGAGGTAGAGAGATGAAGGAAGAGGTAGAGAGATGGATGAAGAGGTAGAGAGATGAATGAAGAGGTAGAGAGATGGATGAAGAGGTAGAGAGATGAAGGAAGAGGTAGAGAGATGGAGGAAGAGGTAGAGAGATGGATGAAGAGGTAGAGAGATGGATGAAGAGGTAGAGAGATGAAGGAAGAGGTAGAGAGATGGATGAAGAGGTAGAGAGATGAAGGAAGAGGTAGAGAGATGAAGGAAGAGGTAGAGAGATGGATGAAGAGGTAGAGAGATGAATGAAGAGGTAGAGAGATGGAGGAAGAGGTAGAGAGATGGATGAAGAGGTAGAGAGATGGATGAAGAGGTAGATAGATGAAGGAAGAGGTAGAGAGATGGATGAAGAGGTAGAGAGATGGATGAAGAGGTAGAGAGATGGATGAAGAGGTAGAGAGATGGATGAAGAGGTAGAGAGATGAATGAAGAGGTAGAGAGATGGATGAAGAGGTAGAGAGATGGAGGAAGAGGTAGAGAGATGAAGGAAGAGGTAGAGAGATGGATGAAGAGGTAGAGAGATGAAGGAAGAGGTAGAGAGATGGAGGAAGAGGTAGAGAGATGGATGAAGAGGTAGAGAGATGGATGAAGAGGTAGAGAGATGAAGGAAGAGGTAGAGAGATGGAGGAAGAGGTAGAGAGATGGATGAAGAGGTAGAGAGATGAAGGAAGAGGTAGAGAGATGGAGGAAGAGGTAGAGAGATGGAGGAAGAGGTAGAGAGATGGATGAAGAGGTAGAGAGATGGATGAAGAGGTAGAGAGATGAAGGAAGAGGTAGAGAGATGGATGAAGAGGTAGAGAGATGGATGAAGAGGTAGAGAGATGGATGAAGAGGTAGAGAGATGGATGAAGAGGTAGAGAGATGAAGGAAGAGGTAGAGATGAAGGAAGAGGTAGAGAGATGAAGGAAGAGGTAGAGAGATGAAGGAAGAGGTAGAGAGATGGATGAAGAGGTAGAGAGATGAATGAAGAGGTAGAGAGATGGATGAAGAGGTAGAGAGATGAAGGAAGAGGTAGAGAGATGGAGGAAGAGGTAGAGAGATGGATGAAGAGGTAGAGAGATGGATGAAGAGGTAGAGAGATGAAGGAAGAGGTAGAGAGATGGATGAAGAGGTAGAGAGATGAAGGAAGAGGTAGAGAGATGAAGGAAGAGGTAGAGAGATGGATGAAGAGGTAGAGAGATGAATGAAGAGGTAGAGAGATGGAGGAAGAGGTAGAGAGATGGATGAAGAGGTAGAGAGATGGATGAAGAGGTAGATAGATGAAGGAAGAGGTAGAGAGATGGATGAAGAGGTAGAGAGATGGATGAAGAGGTAGAGAGATGGATGAAGAGGTAGAGAGATGGATGAAGAGGTAGAGAGATGAATGAAGAGGTAGAGAGATGGATGAAGAGGTAGAGAGATGGAGGAAGAGGTAGAGAGATGAAGGAAGAGGTAGAGAGATGGATGAAGAGGTAGAGAGATGAAGGAAGAGGTAGAGAGATGGAGGAAGAGGTAGAGAGATGGATGAAGAGGTAGAGAGATGGATGAAGAGGTAGAGAGATGAAGGAAGAGGTAGAGAGATGGAGGAAGAGGTAGAGAGATGGATGAAGAGGTAGAGAGATGAAGGAAGAGGTAGAGAGATGGAGGAAGAGGTAGAGAGATGGATGAAGAGGTAGAGAGATGGATGAAGAGGTAGAGAGATGAAGGAAGAGGTAGAGAGATGGATGAAGAGGTAGAGAGATGGATGAAGAGGTAGAGAGATGGATGAAGAGGTAGAGAGATGGAGGAAGAGGTAGAGAGATGAAGGAAGAGGTAGAGAGATGGATGAAGAGGTAGAGAGATGAAGGAAGAGGTAGAGAGATGGAGGAAGAGGTAGAGAGATGGATGAAGAGGTAGAGAGATGGATGAAGAGGTAGAGAGATGAAGGAAGAGGTAGAGAGATGGAGGAAGAGGTAGAGAGATGGATGAAGAGGTAGAGAGATGGATGAAGAGGTAGAGAGATGAAGGAAGAGGTAGAGAGATGGATGAAGAGGTAGAGAGATGGATGAAGAGGTAGAGAGATGAAGGAAGAGGTAGAGAGATGAAGGAAGAGGTAGAGAGATGGATGAAGAGGTAGAGAGATGGATGAAGAGGTAGAGAGATGGATGAAGAGGTAGAGAGATGGATGAAGAGGTAGAGAGATGAAGGAAGAGGTAGAGAGATGGATGAAGAGGTAGAGAGATGGATGAAGAGGTAGAGAGATGAAGGAAGAGGTAGAGAGATGGAGGAAGAGGTAGAGAGATGGAGGAAGAGGTAGAGAGATGGATGAAGAGGTAGAGAGATGGATGAAGAGGTAGAGAGATGAAGGAAGAGGTAGAGAGATGGATGAAGAGGTAGAGAGATGGATGAAGAGGTAGAGAGATGGATGAAGAGGTAGAGAGATGGATGAAGAGGTAGAGAGATGAAGGAAGAGGTAGAGATGAAGGAAGAGGTAGAGAGATGGATGAAGAGGTAGAGAGATGGATGAAGAGGTAGAGAGATGAAGGAAGAGGTAGAGAGATGGATGAAGAGGTAGAGAGATGGATGAAGAGGTAGAGAGATGGATGAAGAGGTAGAGAGATGGATGAAGATGTAGAGAGATGGAGGAAGAGGTAGAGAGATGAATGAAGAGGTAGAGAGATGAAGGAAGAGGTAGAGAGATGGATGAAGAGGTAGAGAGATGGATGAAGAGGTAGAGAGATGGATGAAGAGGTAGAGAGATGGATGAAGAGGTAGAGAGATGGAGGAAGAGGTAGAGAGATGACCCATGGTTTTATAGCTGCTCAGCGGCTTAAGTACACACACACACGCACGCACGCACACACACACACACACACACACACACACACACACACACACACACACACACACACACACACAGAGGGACAGCTGTCTCGTATCCGTCTACGCTGGTAACTCAGTATGGCAGCGGGGGGTGGTGTTTTGGGGGTAGTAGGATAGCAGGGGAAAAGGGGTATAAATGATGGGTTTTGGGCCTCTGAGGGTCCAGCCTGCTGTCTGCTGTGTGGAGGAGTATCATGGAGCTGAGCGGCGCGGGGCAATGAGGTCACACGCTTGAAACAGAACCCAGTGGGAACCAGCCATCTCACTGCCAGGGCAGCTCTCTCTGATTTACCGGCTGCATTAGCTAACTAAAAGGAGGAACCCTTCTTTTTTTCTTTTTCTTGAAGTTGCAATAAACTTGAATTAAGACGGGGTTTCTGGTAATTTATGCTTTTAGTTTATGTGTGTGTGTGTGTGGGGGGGGGGGGCACACACTTAAAAAACTAAAAAAGAAGCGTGTCTGATATTCGTCACAGAATACACCACTTTGGGGTTGTCACCGCGCCATAACCTCAGCGGGATACGAGCTTCAGATCGCAAAGCCGAGCAGATAAGAGACGCAAAACCCGCTAACTAGGGGTGGACGGTATGGTCCTAAAATGTATATCACGGTATAATTTGAAGCATAGACGGTAACGGTATATATCACGGTATCAGTGTTTCCGTTAGAATAATTTTTTTTGCCTGATAGGCAGGCTATATAAAGAATGACATCCTCAAGGCATGTAGATTTATAATATTTTAACTTAAAACTAGGCTACTTTTGCGTATAAAGTCATTATATTCCAAATAAAATAAGTCCCGAGTCCGTGCTGCTCCCATTGCAAACAGCCGGGCTGGATGCTGGATTTTGCTAGAAGCATATGTAGCTGCAGAGCCACAGAGCCAGCGGCGCTTTCAGGTCTGGTCACAGCTTTCAGCCGTTGGGTGGGGGGGCGCTGTTGAGCGGACCTGACCTGAAAGCGCCGCTGGCTCTGCGGCTCTGCAGCTGCATGCTATTCGCAAATCCACTGCTGCCGCCGTCCTCCCGGCTCCCGCTGCAGCCGTCGTTATCATAACACTACACGCATATCATAATGTTTACAGCAAACTGTAGTTGATCACCAGGTATGTTTTATTAACGTAGAATAATTCATATAAGAAAAACGATAGGGACATCTCTTACCTTTCTCCACTGGTTAAAAATGCCAGGAACTGAAATTGAAACTTGCTGTGCGCCGCGGTGATATGTGTTTATTATGAAATGACAATTGCGTGTTGACACGCCCACTGCGCGAAGCCTCCTAAATAACTTTTTCCAGTTTGCACATATCTATTATCTATGACTAATTCTATCTATTTTTAGGGGCAAATGCGATTGAAATAGTCGCGCTGTGGTTACATGACGTCATTGCTATTTTAGAGCTGCTCTACCGGTTACACGGTATAGTCAAAATCCATACCGTAGAGTAGGGCTGGGCGATATGGAAAAAAATCATATCGCGATAACGATATGATAATTTTATTTTATTTCTCGATATCGATAATTATCGAATTGTTATAAGTATAAATTTTTAAAAAATAAAATAAAAACTTTTTTTTTTTTTTTTTTTTTTTTTAACAACAGATGTATGTTTATTTTGCAGCAATTCTTTGTCATTGCCGCCATCTTTAGTGTTACATCCCCTCACACTCCAGTTCTCAGGCTGCAGCTGGTTTAAAAGCTAAAGTAAACCGGCTTCTCTGCTGGCTGTGGCTTCAGAGGAGTTGAACAGTTCTGGCTCTGCTAGTTTATTTTCGATCTTTTGGCGCTTTTTTGGTGGACAAACCACCGCACATGTGCACTGTGACTCGTGACTGGAGTCTAGTTCTGCTAGCACACATAGCCTACTGTGTACAGACGGTTTCAAAATGTATTTTAAATTAGAAAGCAAACAAAATAAATGGACAAGAGAAAAAGAAATCTGAATTTGGTCAGTATTGTCATTTGGACAAGCAAAGCCATTACTTTAAGTTGCAGGCAAGAAAGACAAGTCTGTCCACTGTCTCTGGTTTTAAAACTGCCCTGTTGCAGGTATAAAAAAAAAAAAAATTATATAAAAAAAAAAAAAAAAAAAAAAAACGATTATTCGATATCGATTATTAAAATATAGCGCGATATTTATCGTTATCGTTATATCGCCCAGCCCTACCGTAGAGCAAATTAATACCGTTTATACCGTATACCGTTTATACCGTCCACCCCTACCGCTAACCCTCTGTGCCCCTCCGCATCCGGATCGACACGCGAGCTCCGCGTTTGGCAAAGTTCAACCTGAACCCATTGAAACCGGGAAACACATTTTGTGAAGGCTAGCGAAGGCTATATAATGCATTCTTAGCACGCGTTTTAGGTCTAAATGGGTGAAAACCCCCACAGAGCGAGAATCACACACACACACGAGGGCTGCATTCGAACGGCCGCGTTCGCTAGTACTTGTACCAGGCAAAGCACTTTACGATGGAACCAGGGCCCGAAAATTAAAGCCCGCCATTGGCGACCAGATTTTCGGTTTGGCGAGTACCACTGAGAGGTCTGTCCGCCATGTGGCGGGTCACAAAATAGTCATGTAAAATAATTAAAACTGCAGTGTGTTTTGGTCTTACGACAGGCCTAATTTGTGGCTTGTTTACCGATGTCACATCCACTACTCTTCTGTCCTGACTGCCCGTGGCGCCTGCTTGCACTGTAGGGAGCTAACTAAGCTAAGCTAATTAGCGTTAGCTGCTAATCCTGGAAACGCTCAAAGCACCGTCAGCGAGTCCACAAAACCAGTTCCATTAGTGAGGAAAGGGGTTATATTAACGAGGCTTGACAACAGGGGTTCAAAGATAACTTCACATTTATTGGCTATTGGTTTATTTATATCGCTTCATGCATCCACCAGGCTTCGTGTGTTCTGTTGACATGCATCTCCGTCTGAGTCGCGTAGTTGATGATGTCACACACACTAGACTAGGGTCCAGCTGCAGCGCCGGAGAATCCTTGCATGCTGAATAGGGGTGGGAATCACCAGTTTCATCATGATACGATACGATATCGATTCTTTGGACAACGATACGATATTTGCCGATATCACAAAGTCTCTCACGATACAATACGATACGATTAGATTCAGGTGCCTGCGATCGATATGAGATGATATCATATGCCCATTTAACACAATCAGTTATGAGACTCGCCACAGGATTTTCAAAATAAGAGTATCGATATGAATCGATCTTATTACATCGCATCGATCCGATTCGATCGTTGATAATTACATCGATGTATCGATCTGGATCGATGTATCGTCCCACCCCTAATGCTGAATGTAGAGTATAGGGTCCAGCTGCAGCGCCACACACAGACAGTGGAGCTGTTTGCAGATAGCGAGCATTTTGACTTGTTGCGTGGTGGCGATGTCTCGCAGATAATACAACTACAAGTATGATTATATAATATATATATTTTATAAAAAAAAAAATAATAATTTAAATGTGGCTGGTAAGAAATATGCTTGGCGGGTAGATTCTTCCCATCTACCCGCCACTGGCCGGTGAGTCAAAAAGTTTATTTCGCTCCCTGGATGGAACGACCGCATGAATCTTTCAGCGCGGGGCGACTCCAGTGGGAACAGAACCCCTGACTCTGATGGAGGGACCGGCGGGTTCCCCCTGAAGGTGCACGGGACCGCCGGGTTCCCCCTGAAGGTGCAGCGCTTCACTAACAACACCCTGTCGTTCACACTGTGCCCCAGAACCACCTGTAGACTAGGGATGAGGCACGAGTCATGTCGTCCCAGATCCAGTACTTGAATTACTCGAGTAGTGATCGAGTAATAGGGAGGTGTAGTGGTTAAGTCATTGTTGTTTCCGGCCGGTCCACTTCGCTTGAAATTACAATGTATTTCCAATGGACACATTTCCAAATCGTCTCATTTAAAACAAATAAAGCATGAACATTGGCATGGTGTACATTTCTGTGTGTATTCATCCACAATCTATAGCTCAACATGAAACAATTAGCAATTAATCGTAAAATAATTACGTATAATTTTATCTTATCCAAAAATGCTTAAACAATAATGTTAGTGATAGAAGGGAACTCATTTTGTGCAAAAATGGAAAGCTTGCCAATGTTCATGAGGCAGAATTATTAGCCGATAATAGATTTTCCCAATGATAAATCCCTATACGGGTGGGCCGCACGGGAAGCTAAAGTGACGTCAGACTACACCTCCCTATTGTTAAGCGAAATCTATTTTTTAGAACACATCTTAAAGAGCGTTGCAGCGGCAATGATGATATGTCGCACGGAGTCACACACGCGCACTCCGCGGACATTAAAATTCACAGCAATATACCCAATGCTTAATGCGTATGTCAGTCAAAACTAGGGGTGCACCGATATATCGGTCGGGTATCGGTATCGGCCGATAAGTGCCTTGTTGACTGCTATCGGCCTATCGGCCGATAAGCTCAAATGTGCCGATAGCAGTCGCCGATAAATACCCATCAATTTGTGTAGCGTCAAAAGGCAAAAAAAAAAATTCACTCGCGACCTACCTGCACAACGCCCGCCGTCCCCCACACACAAGCTACTGCATCAAAGTTACTATTTATGATTAACAAGGCATTCGTTTTGTGGCATTAACGTTATATAGTTAGTGTTACACGGACAATAACATCAGCATATTATTATTACCCATAGCAGCAAGGCATTACTCCGAGTCCGTTCATTAGCTACCGGGAGATGCAAGACTAACGTTACTGGTGAAAATGTGATTTGCGTTGGAATACTCCTTTGCCAACTTGCTGTACTTTGCTTGCAGGTCTGCAGCCATTATTGCTGCATTATGAATAGCCCCAACTTTAGCCAAGGTAACGTTATGGCTAGGGATGTCCCGATCGCCTTTTTTTGCTTCCGATCCGATCCCGAGCATGTGATTTTAAATATCTATCGATCCGATCGTTTCCGATCCGATATTTCACATTAGTAATCAATTTTGACGCATTTGTCAGAAACTGGTGGAGCGAGACAAGCCCATCTGTTGCCTATATCCGGGGCGCGAGCGCGGAGGCGTTTGTTATTACATTCACCCTGAGAAATGTGCTTCTGCTTCATATGAGAAATATTAAAAGTTTCAATATATGTTTGCACATTAGTATACATTCAGTGTTCGACTTACGTAATGGTCCATTCTGGTCTGAAACGCCGACGATCATCCTCAGTCACGTAACGTTATCCTCCAAAAGTTAGTCTGAAAACTTCGCCTCCAGCCGGCTGTCCTCCTTGCAAACATTGCAACTGGCTTGACTTTCTATTTTTAAATGCTTAGTTCCAAACCTCTGACATTAAGTCTAGCTGCTCAAGTCAGTGGATATTAACCGTGTTTCGGGAGCGACGTGTTGTTGTTGTTGTGGTCGAGCCGCGTGTAGCGTGTAGCGTCTAAATTAAAGGGGTGTTTGTTGCAACGGTGAAAATTAAAGGGGAATGTGTTTGTTGTGGAAAATTATTCTGCTCTGTGTGACAATAAATACATTAATGATGATATATTATATGTAATTTAAAACCAAAACTAAGGCCTCCGTATGAGTTTAAGACGTGGACATGGTCATGTTTGTTGAATAAAAATTTTCTTTTTTTGACTGCCGATTTTTATTATTATTTTTTCCCGATCCCCGATACTCTGAAAAGCACGTGATCGACGCCGATTCCGATCACGTGATCGGATCGGGACATCCCTAGTTATGGCTAAACCTTTAACAATAGTTAACGCTAGCTTTCGGTTAGCTGTTCAATGCTATTAATAACACAACTCCCCGTCAACACCCTCTCTCGGGAAGATGGCATTTAAGAAAGTATCTGCTGTTAAAATGACACAAACATTCGTTTTGTGGCATTAACGTTATATAGTTAGTGTTACACGTTCAATAACAAGCATATTATTTACCCGAAGATAGCAGTAAACAAGGCATTACTCCGTTAGTCCGTTCATAGCTCGGTTCCATTCCGTTGCTCATTCCGTACCCAACTACACATTCTGCAATCTGTTAATAAAGTTTTCAACCAGACAAATGTATAGAAAGGCTTTGTTTTATTATAACATTTGTTGCAGTAAAATCATTATGTCTCATTTGGTCCGGCGCTCCATGCTGTGGAGCGCCGGTCGGCGGGCCGGGCAGCTAACGTAGCTACGTTAAGTGTGTTCTGCTCTCGCAAACAGAACAATGGCGGCATGCCCGAAAGTAGAAAAATGAATAAACGCTTGCCGATTGGTGGTAAGGACAGCAGGAGGTGGGTGCTAGCGGTGTGGCGTAATTGGCCGAATCGACTGTCAATCAAAATGGTTCCATTGCATTGGTTGAAAGCTCTGGTTGAGAGAATAGTATCCCGCTGCAGGCCGCAAGAATGGTTCCATTGCATTGGTTGAAAGCTCTGGTTGAGAAAATAGTATCCCTCTGCAGGCCGCAAGACGATACTGGGAGAGAGATAGTGATACCATAAACATATTTCTTGATGTTTCCTTTTTTTAAGTAAGTAAAGAGGCCTACAAATACAAACATACACATACAAATATACAGTAGTTTCATTAAAAAAAAAAAATAAAAAAAAAAAATAAAAATAAAAAAAAATAACAAATACTTATATACAAATATACAAATATCGGTATCGGTATCGGTATCGGCCGATAGTGTTAGTTGAACAATCGGTATCGGTATCGGCGGCCAATTTTCATATCGGTGCATCCCTAGTCAAAACAGTCAGTTACCATTTGTAATTATTACATTACCTCCCCTCTGTCTGCAACAGGTCTCCATTCATGGAACGGCATGTCCATATAAATACTAGTCTATGACGCAAAGTGGGCGACATGTTTGGAACTGCACGAACACGAACCGCTGTCTTTATCTTTTAGATAACTCTAAAGCTAGCTGTGCAACTAGGCCTGCCACGATAACACATTTTGCTGGGCGATTAATTGCCCCCGAAAATATCGCGATAAGCGATATTATTGCGACCGGTTAGAGAATTTTTTTTTGGAGAAATTTATTTCCCAAAACTTTTATTTTGAAGCCCACCGCTCCGTCTTTTCCGGTGTTTAAGACTTTTATTTTGAAGCCCACCGACCGGACCGGAAGTATTGTTGTGATTATTTCAGGTACTTTTTGGGTACCAGAAAAGTCACGTGAAACACTGCAGACCACTGAATAGAGACGCGTCTCTAGGATTTCATAATCATTATGTTTGCAGCAGGCACAAGTGCAATAAACAAAGGATACAGTCACTGTGTATTCTGCCTCATTTATTGATTAAACAAAACCGACATCAACACAATTTGCCACCGAGCGGAGAGTTTAGTCTCGCAAAAAGATCGCTGACTTGTTAAGGCTTGTTGTTAGGTTAGGTGCTAATGTTGTGCTAGCGTTTTAGCATGGCTATCGTACATAGCGTGATCAATATAACTCGCTATTGATTGTTTGTATGAGTAACGTTAATGCTAGTAGAATAGACACAACGTGAGGTAATCACCATCCATTTTAAACCGGTTATTACCTAATGCTAACGTTAGCAAATAGACGCGACTGGTAACGTTACAGCTTGTTAGCCTAATGCTCGTTAACGTTAGCATAGACAGCCTAGCTAACGTTATCGCTTGTAGAATAGACACAATGAGAGGTAACGTTAGCGTTAGCAGAATAGACACAACGAGGGTCTCGTTAATGTTGTTATTGATTGATTGATTGAAAACTGTGTTTACTCTGTTTGTATGAGTAACGTGCTGTAACTGTGCTGTGCTCTGTAGTAAAGCCAGCGGCCCGCCTCCCAACACGGACAGTGACTGACAAGGGGCACTGGGTCCGCCTCATTAAAACAAACGCGCAAATAGCAATTAATCGCGCCCGTCAAAATCATTGCATTCATTTTAATTATCGCGGCAATTAATCGATTTATTGCTTATCGCGGCAGGCCTATGTGCAACAAACCTTTTCGCGGTAACGCTAGCAAAGTGATGGATAGCTATTAGGGGTGGGAATCACCAGTTTCATCACGATACGATACGATATCGATTCTTTGTACAACGATACGATATTTGCCGATATCACAAAGTCTGCCACGATACGATACGATTCGATTCGGTTCAGGTGCCTGCAATCGATATGAGGCGATATTATGTGCCCATTTAACACAATCAGTCACATTTAGATCAACTAAAAAAAGGCTATGGAAATATCAATTGACGTTTTTATTCTTGAGCTCTTCCAGACATTTAAATGAAAAACAATCTATTGTTTTTAATACAAATAGACCTCCTGTTCACTGTAAAGTGCCACGTTTTTATATATTGAGCTTTAAAGTTTAAGTAAAATGTTTTGGAACTCACAACACGCAAGCTAAAACCCCTTCCTCTCCCAAACCGTTCCTACAATTGTTTTTTGTTGCATGATGATCATCAATACATTTATTATGTATTCATGTTTAAATATCAACATTATTTGTCCATCCTCAATCCGTCGCCGGATTTTCAAAATAAAAGTATCACAATATAAATCGATCTTTTTACGTTGCATCGATCCTATTTGATTATTGATAATAGATCGATATATCGATCTGGATCGATGTATCGTCCCACCCCTAATAGCTATAGGAGGACGTTAGCTCTCCGTGCTCCACAGCTGTTGTCTTCCTGCAACAACTCACGCCTTGCGGGATTTCAGAGCGAGATTTCCGTTTCGGTGGCAAAAAGAAATCGGTGGCTCCCTTATTAAAAACCAGTTGAGTTCCGTTGAAACGGAGAGTACTGGAGTAATGGATTACGCACGCCCACCCCTAGTAGGTGTGGAACTGTATAATCACTAGAGGAATGGCTTTTAATATCTCCCAGCAGCATGCAGGGGCCCCCGTGTTAAAGTGTGAATAACAAGGTGTTGCCGGCCAAGAACAGGCTCTGTTTAGCCCCGTCTGTGTGTCTGTAGACCAGTGGGGGAAGAGGTACACACAGTTCCTTTACTTACTGTAAGTAAAAGTTAAAATACCCAGATATAAATGAATACTAGTAAAAGTAGAGAAGTATTTGCTTCTATTGAATGTACTTAAGTATCTAAAGTAAAAATATGCATTCTACATGATGTTTGTGTATTCCAGTGCTTGGGAGCATTCAAACCTCTATCCATTGACCTCTAAAGGTTAAAGTGGTATGTGGTCCAGTTATGCTGCTTTAATTAAAGGTTATGATAAAGCGGTATGTGGTCCCGCTCTGCTGCTCTGATTAAGTCCTCTTGAAGTTGACAGGCTTCAAATGTGAAAGGATATAATCTTCAACCATTTTTGCCATGTTTTCAAGGCAAAACCCTTTTCTTCAAAGTAACTAGTAACTGATCGGTTCAGATAAATGTAGTGGAGTAAAAGTATAAAGTTCCGTGAAATGAAAGTTCCATTTTAAACATCAGTTTGCACGTACCACACTTAAACAGATGTGTCCTTCAGTTATTGGTGTAAAGTTGTGGAATTCTCTCCATAGCGAGCTTAAGGGATGTAATAGTATTTGTCAATTCAAAAAGAATTATAAACAAAAAAAATTTAGTCAGTATGAAAGTCAAATGTGATCTGAATAGTGAGATATTTTCTTTTTTTCTTTCTTTTATTCTTTATTCTTTATTCTTATAAAACATTTTCTTGTTTAAACTGTGGATTGTTTGTTTCTTGTATATGGTATAAATTATAATTTGTGTAAATTAGGTTGTACGCCAACCATTGAGTAAATACTTGTTTCGTTTAGGAATAAGGGGCAGGTAACTATAAGATTTATTCTTCTTCCTGCTCCTTTTGTCCATGGTATGATATTCATGATTGTGTATGAAGAACTCGGATTGTATTGATTCCATGTGGCAAATAAAACTCTGAATCTGAATCTGAATCTGAAAGTACAAGTAGCTCGAAGTACAGTACTTGAGAAAAAAATATACTTAATAGACTACATTAAACCCATGTTCTGGGTCTCAATACTGACAGCGAATCAGAGTGATCAGCGTGCCTAATTCTCCCTCCTAGCTCTTGGCGCCCCGCCCCCGGAGGATGCGTGGGGTTTACTGGGGGCACACGCAGGGGGGCGGCGGCTCAGTGGCGCGTAATATTATGTGTCCGTGTTGAATCCTTTGGTTGTGGTCTGCGTTCCCGTTGAAAACCTATAGCGTGCGCACTCTCTCTCGCTCTCTCTTTCGTCTTTTTGTCGCCCCCCCCCCCCCCCCCCCCCCCCCCCCCTCCTACTTCACTACAGTGACCACCACCGTGACCCATAACGAGTGACATCGATAAGCAGCAGCGGGGGGGGGGGGGGTACGCGGAGCCGGCTGCGCAGAACTCGATCCCCTACTCAAATTTAATATCCCTGCAGAGAGAGAGAGAGAGAGGAATGGGCTTCACTTTAGTGCGTATGCTAATGTCAGTCTCGAGGGGAGGCGGTTACAGCGCATAAAGGCATGTATAGACCGCTGTTCCCTCAGCCACAATTGCAACAGCGTTAAAAGTCGACGTTGACGCGTGACGTCATGCATGGTCTGCATTTCCGTTGTGTATACATTTAGCCGCCGCCACTTCAGAATTGTATCGGACGTCACAAAGTCGCAATTACATGCTGTCCGCTTCACCGAACTCAGACACAGGTGTTTTCTCTCGTGACGCGGATGTCGGGACACGGACATTTTCTCTCGTGGCGCGGATGTCGGGACACGGACCTTTTCTCTCGTGGCGCGGATGTCGGGACACGGACCTTTTCTCTCGTGGCGCGGATGTCGGGACACGGACCTTCTCTCTCGTGGCGTGGATGTCGGGACACGGACCTTCTCTCTTGTGGCGCGGATGTCGGGACACGGACCTTTTCTCTCGTAGCGCGGATGTCGGGACACGGACCTTTTCTCTCGTGGCGCGGATGTCGGGACACGGACCTTTTCTCTCGTGGCGCGGATGTCGGGACACGGACCTTTTCTCTCGTGGCGCGGATGTCGGGAGACTACGGTGTTTTCTCCTCAAGCAGAGCGACAAACAGGGCAGATGGGAGGATTACGTTACTGGAGAACAAGAAAAATAACGTAGATCGATTTTACAGTTTGAATAAACATTCACGATGTATTCTCTGTTGATGTTCATGGTGGCCAATTCATTATTATTCATATTAATATTAATAATATATAGTGAAATAATGCTCCAGCTAACGTGTGAAACACCGCAACGTTACTTCAACGATCATTGGTAAAATAGCTGCAGATGATGTTTATATAAGCTAGTAGGCCTAATATATTCAAATATTCCTGATTACATTTTCAGATGAGTTTGTTAAAATAATTTCTCCAAGAAAAGAAAGATGCCCCGTTGAGTAGTCAGTAGGGCTGTCTTAAATACTTCGAAGCTTCGTTCGATGGGCATGGGATTCGAATATGAAAATAAAATCAGAATATATAAAAAAAAAAAAAACTCTGCCTCTCTTTGTTTTTTGTTTGTCTAAGATTTTGTTTGTCTAAGATTTAAAAAGGTTTAAACTTTACAGCACTGACAAAGTTGAACAAAGTGCTGTACAAGTCCGACAACATAATTATTTTTTTAATTAAAAATGTTAAATTAATTTATACATATATATATTTTTTTATCTCGAAGATTCGAATTAAAATCGAATCTCGGCCCCCGAAGCTTCGAATTCCAAAAAAAAATTTGA
>NC_140168.1:141592208-141624708 GCF_963971535.1 Notolepis coatsorum | reverse complement strand
CTCTGACCACCCAGGACGTGTTACAGGGCGAGGGTGACGATGAGGGGTTAGACCAAGCCTCTGATGGCTCACTAGGGCTGCGAAAGCTAAACAGCTAAAGCATGCGGAGGCGGCACGTGTGCATGCGCGCGAGTTGGAGCGTGTTGACCGTGACCAAGCCGAAGCGGAGCGCACTCACGCGCGCATGCTGGAACTCAGGAGGCTTGGGATAGAGGCGCGCGCAGCACACCCTGAGGATAGGTTTGATGTAACAAAGTACCTACGTCTTGTACCACAGTTTTTAGAGAAGGATGTGGATAAATATTTCTCCATGTTCGAAAATGTAGCCACGACACTGAGGTGGCCGAACGAACACTGGACGTTGCTGCTCCAGAGTGTTCTTACGGGAAAGGCCCAACATGTATATGCATGGCTGGTGCCTGAGGCATACAGGCAGCGGTTCAGGGCTCTGAGAAAGGGCAGCTTGCAGACCTATGTAGAATTTGCATATGAGAAAGAGCTGTTGTTTGACCGGTAGTGCGCGTCGGAGAAAGTGGACACTCTACTTAAGATGCGAGAGCTCATGCTCCTTGAGGAGTTCAAGTCATATTGTTTGCCCGACAATGTTGCTATGTACATAAATGAGCATAAAGTGACTGAGTGTTCGGTGGCTGCGGGCCTGGCGTACGAGTTTGTGCTGACGCACAAGACACTTTTTGATAGACCAAGTTACCCTGTGCGCAGTGTGGAGAGTAGGCCGAGGTGGGGTTTCGGCGACAAGACTGCGGGCCCTGGGGGTATCAGTGGGGGCGAGGTGGTGGAGCGGGGCGCGAGGTCTGAAACACGCAAGTGCTTTAACTGTGGAAAACGAGGCCATATAAAGGAAAATTGTTTCACCCTTACTCGCCCCAGTAAGCAGATTTCGTTGGTAATGGCACCCACACACACATCGGTTGAGTACGACAAAAGGGGTCAGGATATTAAAGCTTACCTACCGTTTATCAGCGAGGGTTTTGTATCCTTGGCTAGCGATGGGGTGAGGGTCCCTGTGACCATATTAAGGGACACCGCTGCATCCCAGTCGTTTATTCTGAGGGATGTGTTGCCCTTCGACAGTGGTTCAGAGGGGGATGCTGGGATAACGGTTAGGTCTTTTGGGATGCATGTGATGAAAGTCCCGCTTCACATTGTCCACCTGACATCGGGCCCGGTCGTAATTGGGGTAGAAAGTTGCTTCACTAATTCTCGGGAACGACTTGGCAGGGGGTAGGGTCCTCGTGAAAGCAGATGTGACTTGTGTGCCAGCACAGGCTGGTGCCGTAGACCAGGGGTTCCCAAACTTTTCAGGCCGGGGCCCAGAAAATAAGGCGTCAGAGAGCCGCGGCCCAATGCACATCGTCTGGCTTTTCTTTTTTTTTTTTTTTTTGCCAGGCGACCGATTTTTTAAGCCAAATATCACTTCAATCCTATTAAGTTAGTTCAAGTTAGTTATTCATTTATATGTGCTATTTATGAGAGGGCTAACTTGTTGCAAAATAATAATGATAATAATAATAGCCTCATTAAAATACTATTGTTGCTTCGGTTGTTTTCAGCGTTTTATGTGCATAATCTGTTATTTAGTTTGAAATGTTCGTTGAAATAAGTAGATTTTTCGTTTTTGTTTATTTATTAAGTTAATATAAAACCATATAGTCACATTTTAGAATACAATAGAATAGAATTTTAGAATACAACTAGAAACACTGTCCTGGCCTGCTTCTAAGTTCAGTGGCCTGACAAAAAAAAAAAAAAAAAAAAAAATGTTAAAAAAAAAAAAAAAAAAAAAATTATTTTTTTAAAATCATCTCGCGGCCCATCCGTGGCTGCTCGCGGCCCACCTTTGGGTCGCGACCCCGACTTTGGGAACCACTGCCGTAGACGACCTGGCGGAGGCATATCCAAGGGTGTTCTCCTCATGTGGAGTGACGTGAGCCATGGTTGCTAGAGCTTGGGCCGAGGAAGAGGGCGATGTGGACTTGTTCGATACCATCGTAGCAGCTAACGACGAGGTGCCTGAGTTTAGTGGCCCACTTGGGGATGTTCTCCAGGCTGTGGTTCCACGGGAGCCTGAGGGGGAGGGGGCGCTCCAGGGGCAGCCTGGCTCGTTGTTATCGTCTCAGCTCGCTCCTGCAGTTGACCAACTTGAGTCTGGTAACGTTGTTTCTTCTGTTTCAGCCGGTCCGTTGCTGCCCACTATTTCCTCGGCTGAAGCTGCCAGTAGCGCGGCTGGGTTCTCTTTCGCTCGTGAGGAACTTATCGCAGAACAGGTTAGGGATTCAAGCCTGTCGGGGCTTTTTGCGTCCACTGTGGGAGAAAGAGAGAGTAAGGGCCTTAAAAGTTGTTATATCCTGGGAGACGGGGTGTTGCTGCGTAAATGGTCCCCTGATCCCGATGCGTCATTGGGGAATGATTGGAATGTGGTGACGCAGATTGTGGTTCCCTTTTTTTTTTTTACTTAAATTTTTATTAACACTTATAGACAAACAGCACTTACAAAAAAAAAGAAACTAACAACACAATAAAAACAAAAAAAACAGTGCACATAAATGGTCACATGGGTATCATGGTTAGTTGTCTGGTTCCACTACAGTTGTTTTCCAGGTACTTAATACAAAGGCTGATTGTGTACCTCCCTTAAACAGGTATAAAAATATAATTCCTACTCAAAGGTATTAAATACTGACTAAGGCATGCATGTGTGATATGGGTCCAGAGACCCTCCTTGAGCTTCTTTCTTCCCTTATCCTTCGTCCTTTTTTTTTTTTTTTTTTTTTATTAACTTTCACTTTGCCTTTTGATTCACCCATACACAAACCACATCATCCCTGAATATTAATATAACACTGTTAAACAGACATAAATAATAAAGTATAAAAACATAAAACAATTGTAATACCCCAAAAAAATAAAAAATACTAACTAAAGCATAGGTGTGTGACATGGGTTCAGAGACCCTCCTTGAACTTCTTTCCTCCTTTACCCTTCGCCCTCTTGTGTTGCATTTGGTTCTTCCTCTGTGATGTCGTTTTCGTTCCCTTTATAATCCTCCCACTTTCCCCATCTTTCCCCAAATTTCTCTTCCTGTAACCTCAGCATGTGTGTTATCCTCTCCATATCCTGTATTTCTTCCACTATTCCTACCCATTGTGCTATTGTCGTGGGTCTTCCTTGTACCACAGTCTCGTTATTGCTTTTCTGGCCGCTATCAACATTATCTTTATTAAATATTTGTCCCCCCCTTGTATTCCCTCGTGTGTCAGGTCTCCTAAGTAAAGCACCAGTCCTGTTTGTGGTAACCCGTATCCTAATATTCTGATCATTGCCTCCCCTATCTCCTCCCAATACCCCTTCAGCTTCTGACATCCCCAGAATATGTGCGTGTGATTTGCCCCCTCCTTCCCACACATCCTCCAGCATGCTCTTTGTGTTGGTGCATATTTTCCCTTCAGCTCTGGGGTTATAAAGAATCTGATTATGTTTTTCCATCCAAATTCTTTCCATATCCTCGATCCTGTTGTTGAATGTTGCACCTCGCATATGTTTCCCCATTCCTTCCCTGTTATTCCCATCTCTAGTTCTCTCTCCCATTTCTCCCTTATATAATCGGTCGTGTGTCCCTTGCTGGTCATTATAGCCCGGTACAGTGCTGATATTACCCATCCTTTCCCTCCTTCGTATGCCCTTACTATCATCCTAATTATTCCATTCTGTTCTTCTTCCTTGTCCCCTCTTATTTCTTTATTATAGTAATCTCTAATCTGTAGATATCTGAAGTGGTCCTTGTTTTCTAGTCCAAATTTCTCCTTTAATTTTTGTAGTGTTTGCATTTCCCCCTTCTCTATCATTTTGCATATCGCTGTTGCCCCCCCCCCCCTCTCCCACCTTCTGAATCCATGGTCTAACCTCCCTGGTTTGAATCTCTTGTCATGTGCTACCCATCTCAGGACCCCTGACTGCTTCTCCAATTTGTGTGTTTTTACTACTCTGTTCCATATGGTCAAGGTGCATTTGGTGATTGGATCTAATAGTCCCTCTTTTTCTTTAAATAGTTCCCTATCTCCCACCAGAGCTTGTACCTTGTATCCCTCCCCTTCTTTTTCAATGTCTTTCCATCTTGCCTCATACCTGTCGTTACACCAGCACGTCACTGCTCTCAGTTGTGCTGCATAGTAATAATCTTGTAGGCTGGGTACTGCCATCCCTCCCTCTTCCTTTGGTAGTTGTAGTGTTTTATATCTGACCCGTGGTCTTCTCCCCGCCCATATGAATCTCAATCTCTGTCTGTCCCACTCCCTGAATTGATTCTGTGGTATTTGTATCGGTAGTGACTGGAATAGGTACAGTAACCTTGATAGTATGTTCATTTTAATGACCTCTATTCTTGAATTGAAGTCCAAGGGCATTACTGTCCATCTCTCTAAGTCTCTCTTGATGTTCTGATTTATCTGTGTATAGTTCGCCTCAAACAGTTTCTCCACCCCTCTCGTGATGTTCACCCCTAAGTATTTAATCTTGTCCATGTCCCATCTTATCCCGTACTGTTCTCTAATTTCCGTCGTTGGGGTATAGTTCCATGCTAAGGTCTGTGTCTTTGTCACGTTTAGTTTGTATCCTGAGTAGTGGCCATATTCCTTCAGTAGATCCATCAGTGCCGGGAAGCTCTTGCCTGGTTGCCTCATGTATACTATCACGTCGTCTGCAAATAGGCCTAGTTTATATTCCGTTCCCTTTATCCTTACTCCCTTAATGTCCTCGGTCTGTCTGATCAGTTGTGCCAGTGGTTCTATGAAAACGGCGAAGAGCATCGGTGAGAGACAACATCCCTGTCTGGTAGCCCTCTCTAATCTGATTCTATCCGTCAAGCTGCCATTCACCTTAACCCTCGCTGTCGGTTCTTGATATAGCGCCTTGATCATCTTCATCGCCCTCCCGTTCAGTCCGAACCTCATCAATGTTTTATATAAAAATGTCCAGCTCACACTGTCGAATGCTTTTTCTGCATCTAGGCTAATCAGTACCGCGCTACCCCCTTGTTTTTGTATCTCCTCTACTATGTGTAATGTCTTTCTCACGTTGTCCTGTGTCTGTCTCCCTTTAATAAATCCAGTTTGATCTTCATCTATAATGTCTGGCATAAACGTCTCAAATCTCTTTGATATTATCGATGTATACATCTTGTAATCCACGTTAAGTATGGACACAGGTCTGAAACTACTACATAATTCCCTATCCTTCCCTTCCTTCGGTATCGTGGTGATTATGGCTTTCTTCCACGAGGGGGGCATTTTTCCCTCTTCCATCGTGTGTCTGAACGCCGCCCCTAACATGGGTGCTAATTCAGTTCTAAATGTCTTGTAGAATTCCGATGGGAATCCGTCGCTCCCCGGAGACTTGTTGTTTTTAGCTCTACTAATTGCCTCTTCCAGTTCTTGTTCCGTAATTATTTTATTTAATTCTTCATTCTGTTCTTTCCCTATCGATGGTAACTCTAGCTTCTCCAGATATGTTTATATTTCCTCTTCTCCCGCTGCTTTTGGCTGTGTGTATAATTTCTCATAGTATTCTCTAAATGTCCTCTATTTCAGCTGGGTCCCTCAATATTTCATTAGTCTTTGTATCCCTTATTGTGTGTATCGTGTTCAACTTCTGTTGCGTCCTAATTCTCCTAGCCAACAGTCTGGTCGCTTTTGGTCCCCCTTCATAGTACGTTTGTTTCATGAACCTCGCTTTCTTTTCTATTTCCGTCAATAATTCCCTATTTATCCTGGCCTTTACTTCTTTGATTTCTCCGAGCGTTTCCTGTTCTTTTGATATCTGGTGTCTCCCCTCTAGCTTCTTCAGCTTCCCTATCAGATTGTGATATGTCTCCGTTCTGGCCTTCTTCAGCATTGCTGTCTTCTCCATCAATTTCCCCCTTATCACCACCTTCAGTGTGTCCCATAGAATGTTCGGATCTACCGCCCCGTTGTCATTTTCTTCCTTATATCTGGCTATCTCCTCCTTGATCTGACTCACCACCCCCTTGTTATTTAATATTCCTACATTTAGTCTCCAGATCGTGTTCCTCCGTCTCCCTTCTAGATCTACTGTCAGATATATGGCACTGTGATCCGATATGTCCGCTACTCCTATTCTGCTCTCCCGTGCCCTGTAACTGTCCCCCATCGTCATCAAAAAGTAGTCTATTCTCGCATATGTCACGTGCGGGTGTGAGTAATGTGTGTATTCCCTGTCCATGGCGTGCATCCCCCTCCAAACATCTGTAATTCCCATTTCCGTCATCTGAATATTCATATATCTACTGATGTGTGCTCGTCCTTTTCTAGTACTCGTGGTGTCTAGGTCGTGATTCAGTACTACGTTAAAATCTCCCGTGCATATCAATATCCCTTCTAGTTCCATCACTATCATATCAAAAATGGTCTCATATAAATCCCTCTCACTCTCTGGGGGTGCATAAACATTCACTAACGTAACCATTTGGCCCTCCATTTTCCCCTTCACCAGAACAAACCTTCCCTCCTTGTCTCTTACTTCCTTGATCAATTCAAATTTGACTGTGTTTTTGATTAACGTGATTACTCCTCTCCTCGGGTTCCGTTTAAAGGAACTATAGTATGCATTTTCATATCCAAATCTCTTCAGTTTCTCATGATCCTGTGCTACCAAATGTGTCTCCTGCAGAAAAATCACTTCCATCTCACTTTTTTTACATTTCAACATCACTTTGCTCCTCTTTATCGCATTATTCATTCCATTAACGTTTAACGACATCATTTTTATACCTTTAACCATTGTCATCTTTCTTCTTCTTTCTTCTGTCAGTCCCCCCCATGTCACATTCATTCCCCCCTCCGGTTGGAGCCTCCGCTCTCTTCACCGAATATATATAATGATTAACATAAATAAAAAACATAAACTTTACATAAAGTGCTCCCAAGGCGTTCGAGGGGTCCCTGTGTCCCCCCCTGTCCCCTGCTGGTGGGTGAGGGGTAATTGCTCTCCTAGCGAGAGGCCCCCTCCTGACGGCTTGGGGGTTTGAAACCCTTACCCCCAATCGCTCGTCATATTTGTCCAGCTTTCTTACTGTTTTTTTTTTGCTGTCGAGCTCCTGGTCAAAAGCGCTCTGTCCTTCCTTCTGACCAAAGACCCTCTTTTCCTAGGTCCCTCTCAATGTGCCTCATATGTTTCAATGTCCCTCCTTCCTCCCAAACCCGTGTGCGGTGTCTCCTGTGTACCCCTTTTTACTTTCTTTTCCTCCCCTCTATTTTCTATGTGATGTCCATTTATCCCCTTAATCCCTTCCAACTGTGTTACTCGCAGCGTGTGTCTATGTATTTGTTTCAGTATGTTCTGTGTCTCGTCTATCATACCTAGTTATATTTCCATTTATTTCCTCCATCAGCATGTGTAATTTGTGTCCATGTATACGTTATGTTCATTTCTATATCCTGCCTCTACCTGGGAATGTGTGTTTATGCATATGTTATTTCAGTTCCTATATTTTGTCTCTATTTGGATAGTTTTTTCAATCTCTTGTGCGTGTACTCATCCGTTCGCCTCCTCCCGCCTCCTCTCCCCTCCTTCTCCGTCTCTGGCCTCCTCGTCCGTCTCCGCCCTCGGTCTGTCACGTTTCACCTCGGCCTTCTCCTCTCTCCTCCCTCTTCTCCCTGGTTTCGGTCTCCTACTCTGGTCCATCTGCGTGCCCCCTCCAATCTCTGCTGCAGGCTCCGCGTCTGGTCCTCCTGTCTCCTTCCTTCTCCGTCCTCCGCCATCTGCATCCCCCGTCGTCTCATCTCCTGCGCCGCCTCCCGTGCCGTCGCGTACGTCACTGTCCCTTCCTCCCAGTGAATCCTTAGCGAGGTCATGGGTGATTGGAATCTCATTCCGTTTTCTTTCAGAGTTTTCTTCAGTCCCGCGTAGGACCTGTGTGTTATTGCTACCGCTGTCGAGTAATCGTGATCAAACGATAGTCTTTTCCCTTCGATTTCAATCTTCTTGGTCCACGCGGTTCTGAGTATCAATTCCTTAATCTCAAATCTCAGAAAGTTAATAATCACCGCTCTCGGAGGTCTGTCCGGTTTCGGTCTCGGAGCCAACGCCCTGTGGGCCCTCTGAATCCGTGACCTCCCCTCCATGTCCGACATCTTTGTCTCCATCTGTTCTTGTTTCTGAATCGCACATGTTAATACCTCGTGTATCTCTGTGTTCCATTCCTCCGCTTGCGCCGTTCTAGTCTGTAACTCGGTCACGTTTCTGTCCTGTTCCACCATCTTCTCCTCCACCCTTTTGAGTTCTGTATTCATTTCACCTCTGAAGTCCTCCTGTTCCTTCCTCAATTCCTCCCGTAGCTTCCCAATATCATTCCTTATCGTGTCCGTGTTCAGTTTTATCGCCGCTGTTATGTTCTCCAATATCCCGGCCTGCATGACCACGGCCCATCCTGGCATTCCCGTGTCGGCCTCAGCGGGACCTCCCCCTTCTTCCGCCTGTCTCTTCTCGGCTTCGCTTCGGGGACTCTGTTTCTTCGAATTCTCCTCTTCTCGTGTGTTCTCCATTTCTCTTTCCTTCACAATCGTTGTCTCTTCCTTACTTCTCGTGTGCATTTTCATTTTTAATCACTTTTCTACGTGTCAAGTGGTGGGGAAACCTAATGACGTCATTCCACGGGCGCCGCTCTATCCTATCCCGGCAGTGGGGGAACCCTTTGAGAGGATTATTATTCATTGTGTGGGTCCGCTCCCTAGAACGAAGGCAGGTAATAGTTTTCTTTTTACCATTATGTGTGCCAACACACGCTTTCCCGAGGCGATTCCGTTGAAATGGATAACGGCCAAGACAGTGTCACAGGCCTTGGTGAGGTTCTTCTCTGTATTCGGTTTACCTCGCGTGGTCCAATCCGATCAAGGTACGAATTTCTTATCTCGTATCTTCTCGCAGGTTTTGAAACAGCTGGATATATCACATAGCTTCTCTAGCCCATACCACCCGGAGTCACAGGGGGCGTTAGAAAGGTTCCACTCCACATTAAAGACTATGCTTCGGGCGTTCTGTCGTGACACAGCGGATGACTGGGATGAGGGGGTTCATTTGATGTTGTTTGCCGCAAGGGAGGTGGTGCAGGAATCCTTGGGGTTTAGCCCTGCGGAATTGGTGTTTGCGCATTCAGTGAGGGGGCCGCTCAGGTTGTTGAGGGATAAATGGTTGGGGGAGAGCGAGCCGAAGAAGCTGTTGGACTATGTCTGTGGTTTTAGGGAAAAGCTGAAGAGGGCATGTGATCTGGCAAGAACAAATCTGATTGACACACAAAAACGGATGAAGGGTTGGTATGATAGGAAGGTTCGGGATAGGACGTTTGTGCCAGGGGAGAGGGTCTTGGTGTTGCTTCCGATAACGGGGTCCAGTCTACAGGCTCGGTTTAGTGGGCCATATCGGGTTAGGGAAAAGGTAGGGGAGCTGAATTACCTTATTGAGACACCGGATCGTGGGCGGAAGACTGTGTCATATTAATATGATTAAGCCATTTTATACAAGGGGTCCTGTGGCCAGCACTGTTGTGCCCGCTATGCCGGCGTCGGCTTGTGTGTTGGCCCCATCTAGTGTCGATGTGAGTAATGACAGTCTTTTTCTTTCAGACGGCGCTGATGGGTTGGAGGATGACGTACTGTAATTATTCCATCTAAAGCGGTTGTGGAGGGCCGTCTGACAAACACGGAGTCTTTGGTCACACTCGGCGGTCGTCTGGGTCATTTATCAGAGCTACAGCGAGCTGATATCATGAGTCTGGTCAGGACTCATGGGGGGCTTTTCTCTGATATCCCTTCGCGCACGAATGTCTTACACCATGACATCGACGTGGGGAGGCCTTGCCCATTAAGCAGCACGCGTATCGCGTGAATCCACACAAACGCGCACGGTTACAAAAGGAAGTGGAATATATGCTCGCTAATGGCATCGCTGAGCCCAGCTTCAGCCCGTGGAGCTCGCCTTGCTTATTGGTGAATAAATCTGACAAGACAGATAGATTTTGTACTGATTTTCGCCGGGTAAATAATGTGACTAGGCCGGATAGTTTCCCATTGCCCAGGATGGAGGACTGTGTCGACAGGGTGGGGGGCGCGTCTTTTGTAACTAAGTTGGATTTGCTAAAGGGGTACTGGCAGGTGCCACTTACGGACCGTGCTAAACTAATGTCTGCGTTCGTGACACCTGACAGTTTCCTGCAATACACGGTGATGCCGTTTGGGATGCGCAATGCGCCTGCGACCTTCCAGAGGTTGGTGAATCATGTACTGTCCGGCGTGGGTAGTTGTGAGGCCTACCTCGACGACCTCGTCATTTACTCTGGCGATTGGGAGGGTCACATGGCTAGATTACGGGAGGTGTTTGGACGGCTGGTTAAGGCGAACTTGACACTGAATCTGGCCAAGTGCGTGTTCGGCAGGGCGACCGTCACCTATCTTGGCAAGGTAGTGGGGCGGGGGGAGGTCCGCCCTGTCCATTCTAAGGTGGAGGCTATACTTGTTTTCCCAGAGCCAGCTTCACGTCGGGATCTTCGGTGCTTTCTGGGGATGACGGGATATTATAGGGGGTTTTGTAGGAACTTTTCGGCGGTGGCCTCTCCCCTTACAGATCTGCTGAGTCTGAAGATCCCGTTTCAGTGGACGCCTAGGTGTTCTTTCGCGTTTCAACAGTTGAAGTCCATTCTGGTCAGTGCCCCTGTCCTTGCAGCGCCTGTGTTCACAAGGCCTTTTAAGTTGGCTGTGGATGCTAGCGAGTTGGGCGCTGGCGCAGTGCTCTTGCAGGATGATGACGGGGGTATTGAGCACCCAGTGTCTTACTTCTCCAGGAAGTTTAATATCCACCAGAGGCGCTACCTGACAATCGAGAAGGAGGCCTTGGCTATGGTTCTGGCCCTCTCCCATTTTGAGGTGTATGTCGGCTCCTCTCCATCACCTGTTAGAATCTACACGGAGGTGAGAGGTGGTGTTGTTTTTCTTTTGTTTGCTTTTTGTTGATTTTGCTCTGTTTTCCAGGAGTCGGGAGTGATGAGGAGTAAGGCTGAGGCTGCCCATTCTCCTTACCTGGTTGATCGAGGATTTTATTGACAGATTGCAGGGTGCAGTGCAGTGCAGCTCAATATGCACCGTTGTTGAGGGGATGCGGACCGGAGGGCGACTTTCGTCTTGTTTACATCAGGGTCCCCCATTTATCAACCACAATTTTTCCCATTTATTTATTTATTTATTTATTTATGGTTTTCCTTGTTTATGTCCATTTCCCCATTTCACTTTGGGGTTATGGCCATAAATTTGAGGGGGGGGGGGGTGTTATGTGGGGGTATATGTTTGTGCCCTGATCAGGCACTCCTAATGTGAGTCGTCATGTCTAGATGTAGTCCTCTGTCATGGTGTGTAGTCCCTATTGTTTTTCCCCCAGGTGTATCCAATTACCCTTAACCCAGGTGTGTGTTGTCTCGTCATCCCCTTGTGTATAAGTATCCTGTCATCCCTTCCGTCTGGTGCTGATCCTGTCTGTATAGCTCTGTGTTTGTTTGTCTATTATCCTATGTTCTTTTGATTGCAAAATCCATGGTAATTATACATTAAATATTCTTTATTAAGTTACTTTGGCTACTGTCTCCTTATTATGTATCATTGACCAGATAACGAGCTTTCCTGTAGTCAATGGTTACGTAATAAACGCCAACAACGTCGTATGCCGTTTTTGAAATCAATATTTCATTTTTTCGCCATGTCATTCATAATTCATCCAGCCAACCTCCGGAGCTGCAGCGGGACCCTGAATGAGATTGCAACGCCTCAATACCGCCGCCTGGTGGATGGTCGGGCGAGTTACACTCTCAAAACCGGAAGTTGTGATCGGTGCGTAGAGGAAATCCCTCCGGCAGTAATATCTTGCTACGGGACTACAGACAAACACTGGCGTGCATTTGGATCGCTTCCATAACGCAATAATCGATATGATTTTGGCGTTTATTGCGCCATACAAACCGGAAATGGATCTAGGCGATCGGCGTCAAATAATTGGGATCTTTTTCTTCCAGTCTCATCGGCGAACGGTAACAGTCACGGGCCTGCTCAAGAAGGCCCAGGGGAGGATGTTCTTCCTCCGGCAGTTGAAGAAATATAAACTGCCGAGGACCATGATGGCCCAATTCTACACGGCCATCATTGAGTCCATCCTCACCCACTCCATCATCTCCTGGTTCCCCGCTGCAGCGGCAAAAGATCTTGCCAAGCTGCAGCGGGTGATCGGCTGTCCCCTGCCCTCCCTCAGGTCCCTGCACGACTCCAGGGCGCTGAAGAGGGCGAGGAAGATCATGGCCGACCCATCCCACCCCGGTCACGGCCTCTTCACCCTGCTCCCCTCTGGGAGAAGGCTGAGGATCCCAAAGGCTGTGAAAGCTCGACACAGACTGAGCTTCTTCCCCTCAGCCGCCAGGCTGATCAATGCCTCAGGTCCCCCGTCCCCCCCCCCCCCCCCCCTCGGTACCCCCCCCCCCCTCTGCCCCCAAGTGACACTGGCACAATGACATTGACTGCACTGCACTAGTCCGTACTGGATCTCTGCACACTTCACTTTATATATATATATGTATTTTATTTATTGATTAATCCCCCACTGCACTGTTTTCGTTTCTTGTCTGTGTTGGTGTTTGTTTACTGTGAAAAAAGAAAGAATGCATACACTGTATTGCTGCAACAATTACCAATGTGTTTTACACAAATGGCTCAATAAAGGAATCTGAATCTGAATCAGTAACGTTATTTTCAGCCCGTGCGTTTCTTTGTTTGCAAACAGTCTGATCAATATATCAACCCATACTACATAAAGCCTTTACTGGCGATAAAGGAATTATAGACGACCCGCCCCCCCTTTCCTCCACGCATGATGAAGCATAATGTATACCGATCATATGCATTTGAATTTTTGAATATAGCGTGTATAGGAAAGAAACGGCAATCGATAATCTATCATTATGCGTTTGGGCCTATAACTAGCATTTTTGGAATTACAGCAGAAAAGCTTATAAACATACTTATATTCAAGACGGTATTAACACAACAATGTATGAATGAAAAAATATAACGTTCCCACATCCGGAACGATAGATAATTGATGTTGAATGGGCCATAGTAATGTCAATATAGCAATACAATTTAAAAAGTGATAGCCCTGCAAAGAAGGTAAACATCTCCATAGGCTTTCAACGGTGGCAGACTGGCTATATTGATGGGTACAATGGCTGGCAGTCAATGTGTTAAGCAGGTGTTCCAATTCAATCAATCAAAAATCTATATATATATTTTTAGATGTGAACAGCTTAGGAGCCGCTCTCGCCAACGTCGATAAAAACAGATTTAATTTATATTATGATGCCAGAGAGATAACGTGTAGGCTGGATGAGACCGTGAGACGGGTGGATGAAGGCAGTGGTTTAGGCCGGGGCCTTCGAGCGACGGAAAATCCACCGTAAAAAAACAAGATTTATGGCTCCTGGATCCCGGAGCGTCGAGAAACATCACATTTCTTTCAAAGCGAGAGAGTCCTGACTCATACTATCAAGTAGGGGTGTGGGAAAGAAATCCATACAGCAATATATCATGATATTCTGCGTGCCAATATCATATCGATATAATGAGGGAAAGTTTGCTTTTTGCATTTGACTGCAATAAAAATGACTGGCCCCCAAAAAAAGTTTATAAATATCACGATATATTGCAATATCGTGATATTACAACACGTGACTCTTGTCGTCTCGTGATAATATCGTATCGTGGGGTCTCTGGCGACCCCCCCCCCCCCCTACTATCAAGACAAGGCTTCTGTAGCTGCTCCATTGACAAACTGGACCGGACAGTGAGAGCTAGACTTTGACAGCGTTGTGACTGCACTTAGGTTGGTTACTTGGTATTACATAGTGTGGTTTGGAAACGGCAACAATAATATTCAATAAAACGGACATTGAAAGATACAATTTCCTTTTTTTCTTTTATACAAGTTTACAATATTTTCTCAACTCCTTGTAAAAAGGAGCAGTCCTAGTAAACGACTCCTGAAGACTGATCACAGTATCCATTTTCTTTTTTTTTGTGAGATATTATGCTAAGTGGAGAAATGTTGAAACTCAATGAAAAAAACGTTATTTCAACTCATAAAACATTGAGGTTTCCCTCATTTACAGCGACGACGAGCTTACAAAACAAACTGTTTATCAGCAATTCCATACATATAGGCACAATAAATAAGAATAAACAATACAAAATCAGCTAAGACAGTTACAAGTCGACACACAGATCATACTCTTTTTTTTTTTTTTTTTTTTTTTTTTATCTTTTTCCCCCTCCTTTTTTCGTCCGATTTTCTCCCATCCCAATGTTAGTCGTTATGCCAATTCCCAATCCCCTTCCTGGTCGCTGCGCACTTACCCCCCACAGTCGGTCTGGGAGAGTGGAGGCTATCACGTGCTTCCTCCGACACACGTCTAGCCAATCAACCGCTTCTTTTCACCTGGCAGCGCGGACTCTCACTGAGAGGGTGTAACGTGTGGAAGGATCACACTACCCCCCTTAGATCCTATCCGCGCTGAGCAGGCGCCCCGACCGAACTGTAGGAGTCGCTGTTTACAACGACCCGGACCCACCCCGCCAGCTTTCCCACCCTCTAATACTGCCAATTGTATTAGTGTGAACGGCCAGCCAAGCTGGTGACACGCCGGGAGCTGGATTCGAACAGGCGAATCCAGCGTCTCCGGCGTTGGTGACGAACGCAATCTCCGCTACGCCACCTGACCGCCCCGGAGATCATACTTTTAAATGCAGCGACAGCTTTTCCCCGAGATTGTTGAAAGAAGTTTATATTTCTTTACATATATTAAAGGTGCACTATGGTATATTTAAATTTGTATTATAAATATAACTATTTGTTTATATTATATATCGGTATATTTTCACAACTGAATTAACAAACGGTCCTCAGAGAAAAAACTGGATCCCTGGGAAAGCTCAAGTTTTGTTTTATTTGTCACATATAAGGTACATGTACATTATAGTGAAATGCTTGGTTCTTCTGTATGACCCTCCTGAGATTGTGCTTCATAAATCAAATCAAATCAAATCAAATTTATTTGTAAGGCCCGACAACACACGTTAATGTCCCCATGGGCAGGGACAGGGGTTAGAGAGTTCCCATGTTTGTAGTGCTGCGGAAAAGCAGAGATGGGAGAAAATAGACATCCTAACTAAACTAGACAGATTAATCTATAAAACAGTAAAATACCAAACAATATACAATATACAAAACTAAAATGTACAAAATGCTAAAATGAGGTAGAAGAGGTATTCACAAATGTATTCACAATAAAGTAATGTAAACTACTATAATAATAATAATAATTCATTTAATTTATATAGCGCTTCTCAATAACCCGAAGTCGCTACTACTGTAGTATGTAATGTCAAAGTGAGCGCAAATGTGTAAGAATAAATAGATAAAATACGGTGTAATGTTTAAAAAGTGTTTAACATGTTTAAAGTGAGTGTGTGCATGTGGATGTTGTGTGCAATGAAAGGTACCTGAAAAGTTACTATTTCACTGCTGTCGTTAAACGTAGGCTTTTGGTTCACAGTGCCAAACGATTCTTTTGTTTTCATGAGATAGAATAATGGGTGGGTGGGGGAAACTGTACAACTGTACAAGCAAAACTGTACATTGGAATATTGACGAAACCATACTTGGTTCCAAGAGGAGGGTCTCGTGTATTCTTGGGTTAGGTCATTTACTGTACATTGGAGGGGGTTGGGTTAGGACATTTACAGGGGTATACAGGTGAGTTTTGAGCTTAGATTTAAAACACTAGATGGAGGGGGCAAATCTGATGGACGTGGGGATGCTGTTCCAGAGGTCATGGGCTGGGACAGCAAAAGCACGCCCCCCCCCCCCCAACCCCTAGACTTGAAGTTGGACCTACGGGTGGTTAGGAGACCCTTATCAGCAGATCTGAGGGCCCTGACGTTGGTATAGGGGGTGAGGAGGTCTGCTAGGTAAAAGGGGGCCTCACCATTTCACTTTCATTGCCAACGACGCTATATGTCGTTTGTTCATGCCGACCGTTTATTGCCAACGACGTGATATTAGGGCTGGGCGATATATCGAGTATACTCTATGTATCGCGGCTTGTTCTACATGAGATGTAGTAAATTACTATATCGTGAACATCGAGTATATGTTGTCACGTTGCGGCTGAGATGAGACTTGCTTTAGCGCAGAGCTGTCCTCTCATTTCATTATAGACACATGACCAGCGCGGACCTTAAATTACATGCAATTGTAATTTCATTAGACAGACCAGCGCGGACCTTTAATGACATGCAATTTAATTGACACAAGCAATGGGCTAATGTTAGCTGCTAACCAAGTTATCTCTTGCGCGTTCTCGCCCTCTCTCTCTCTCTCGCTCTCTCTCTACATTCAATGATTTAAAGTAGCCAAACGTTACAGTATAAATACTAACTGGATAGTTGATGATATAAACATTTAATTTCATTATCTGAAATATTCTAAAATCATTAAGTCTGTTATAAGCCATTATCCCTTTGTGTGTGATTATTATTTTCTCACAGTAGTGTGTATATATATATATATATATATATATATATATATATATATATATATATATATATATATATATATATATATATATATATATATATATATATATATATATATATATATATGTGTGTGTTTGGCTAAAGTGGATAGAAAACACAGTACTGTGCAAAAAAAAGGCACCCAAGAGTTTTTATATAAATGGTCTTGTGAGGATTCGCCTGTTCCCTGGACCTTTATTCCCTGTCTCCTCACCTCACCAGCCCCCACCTTTGGACTTTCCCTGTCTACTCTCCTCAACAGCCCCCACCCTTGCGATGTTTTACTCTCCTCTACTCTTCACCAGCCCCCACCCTTGGACTACCTTTCGCAGCTGTCATAGTTTAGGATTAGCGCCCCAGAGGGCTTTAAATACCTGGACCTCCCTCCAGTCCTGGTCGGGTCGTTCTTGTTACTACAATCTACTGCCGCGTCTCCGGCGTGAGACGTCGTGCCACCCCTGTACTTCACCACCTGTCGCCGTTTGCCTGGAGTGGGACGCCGTCTACGCTCTCTAATTGTCTACGGGAGGTTTTCCAGTGTTCCCACTCCAGACGTCAAGCCGGCGCGCATCGCTTCCTAATTCCACGGGAGGATGCGCCTCTTCGCCCCGGTCCCCTGGGACCCCTGTGTTCTGCGCTGCCCGTCTGCAGCATCCGAGGGGGATCTCCGTGCCAGGCCTGGAGTGGTGTTCCCACTCCAGACGTCAAGCTGGCGCGCATCGCTTCCTAATTCCACGGGAGGATGCGTCTCTTCGCCCCGGTCCCCTGGGACCCCTGTGTTCTGCGCTGCCCGTCTGCAGCATCCGAGGGGGATCTCCGTGCCAGGCCTGGAGTGGTGTTCCCACTCCAGACGTCAAGCCGGTGCGCTCCCACTCCAGACGTCAAGCCGGCGCGCTCCCACTCCAGACGTCAAGCCGGCGCGCATCGCTTCCTAGTTCCACGGGAGGATGCGTCTCTTTGCCCCGGTCCCCTGGGACCCCGGTGTTCTGCGCTGCCCGTCTGCAGCATCCGAGGAAGATCTCCTTGCCAGGCCTCCGCCGTCGGGCCCCTGGTCCCCGTGCCAGGCCTCCACCGTCGGGCCCCTGTTCCCGTGCCAGGCCTCCGCCGTCGGAACCCTGTCATCCCTGTAAGCAGCTCTGGCCCTCGCCCTGTCCAAGGCCTTAACCCTGTTCTCTGTCCCTGTCTCCAGCCCGCCTCTCCGGGCCTCTGTCCCTGTCCCCCTCTCCAGTGCCCCTGGTCCTGGTCCTTGACATTTTGCCCTGGCCCTGTCCCTTAGCTAGAGCCATATGAAATCCGTTTTATTTTTTTCCAAATTCCATTTAATTTTTTTCCAAATTCAGTTTTTTCCGTTTTAATATTTCAGAATTCTGTATTTTGCTTTGTACGCTCATTTTACCATCAGAAATAGTGTCTAATAAGTGGGAATGAATAAATGTCCACAATTTAATAAGATATAACAGTCCATTTAATAGGGCTGTCTTAAATACTTCGAAGCTTCGTTCGATGGGCATGGGATTCGAATATGAAAATAAAATTAGATTATTTAAAAAAATAATAATAATTATATATATTTTTGCAAAATCAACTCTGCCTCTCTTTGTTAACTACAACAAGCAATGCTGTTTGTTATTTAAGATGAGGTCGGACTCGGCACTGACAGATTTGTGTTCATGCTGTGTCAGCGGGTGGGAAAGCCGGTGGGTGGGTCCTGGTCGTTGTAAACAGCGACTCCTACACTGTGTGCTATACCAGTAGACTACTGACTGGTTCAGGACGTGGTTCCCACGCTGTCACATTCCAAGCATTCCAAATGGCCGCGCCAGTGTTTTTGGCTGCTTGTCATCGCTTGCTGTTGCTCTCTGTTTATTTTATACTTTTCTTTGTACTTAGCTTAGCCATGTGAAGCACTTTGGTTGACAAGCGTCATGTTTAAACGTGCTATACAAATACATTTGATTGATTGATTGATTGATGCTGCTTTTATAAAGCCTCAAATGACGGCTTACAATATTTCATGAAAGCAAAGTGTTTTGTTTGTCTAAGATTTTAAAAGGTTTAAACTTTACAGCACTGACAAAGTTGAACAAAGTGCTGTACAAGTCCCACAACATATAAAAAATAAAATAAAAAATTATTTATTTTTTTATAGTTGATTCCATTTTTATTGCTCAATTCCGCGATTCCGTCCGCGATTCCGTGATCGCGGATTCCATATGGCTCTACCTTAGCCTTAGTCCCTTAGCCTGTTCGCCTCTTAAAGGCACAGTGCCGCATTTTCCCTATTTCTTTGACTCTTGTGTTTTTGTGTTCTCCCTTAAAGGGACAGTGCCGCTTTTTGTTATTTAAGAAATAAATGCCCTGTTTTTGGCTTACTCTCATACCTGTCTTGTGTTGTGCGATTGGGGTCAGTTACAAACCATAACAGGTCTTAGATGTAAATAATTTTTTTATTAGTGTGTCAGTAGACTACTCTTAGTACATTTTCATTAAATTATTTTTTAAAGCATCTTCATAGTTTAATAATGCAAACATATGTTGCAGGGACTTATTATAATCATCATATTGGCGTGACTGTATGGATCAAAGGGTTAAATCAAGCAGACCAGAGAAAGACTTTCGTCTTGTTTAAATCAGGGTCCCCCTATTTTCAATTCATAATGAATTGTAAGTAAGGGTGCAATTTGCTCCGTGCAATCTATTCTTTGTGGATCTAGCCCACAGTATTTCTGACACTGGGAATACATTCCCTGAGATTCATAGATGTCCCTAGAATCAGATACCAAGAACATGCAAATGGGCCATATTAAAAAGAAATCTGTAAATGTATATTCTACATTCTTATGGAATGAATGAGATAAAAAAATATATATATAAAAAAATAAAATGTAATTAATTTTGAGTTAATTTTCATAACGCGATAATTTGCTGTGTAATTAATTAATCTAATTAACGCGATAAACTGACAGCCCTAATATATATATGTGTGTGTGTGTGTGTTTGGCTAAAGTTGATAGAAAACACAGTACTGTGCAAAAAAAAGGCACCCAAGAGTTTTTATATAAATGGTCTTAGATGTAAATAATTTTTGTATTAGTGTGTCAGTAGACTACTCTTAGTACATTTTCATTAAATTATTTTTTAAAGCATCTTCATGGTTTAATAATGCAAACATATGTTGCAGGGACTTATTATAATCATCATATTGGCGTGACTGTATGGATCAAAGGGTTAAATCAAGCATTTTTAAGTGCTTTAGAGGAAATGTCAAAATATCGCGATATATATCGTGTATAGTGATATGGCCAAAAAATATTGCAATATCATTTAGAGGCCATATCGCCCAGCCCTACGTGATATAGCGGATTTTCTTTTTATCAGCGATTTGAATTCATATTTCATCAATCTAGTATCACGTCAGTGCTGCAAACTCTCTCTGAGCTCCATTGGGAAAATACCGCCCCCTATCATCTCCCGGATGGTAATGCACCCTTTTGGAATGGACTCAATGAAAATTGATGAGAAAAGAAAAATCCGGAATCCACATTTTACTTCTCAGGCAAGTAATCCGAGCCCATAGGACTCATTGTGGACCATCAGAACAGCGTGGAATACATATTTCCAGTACGCAGCGTTGGATCAATAAACACGATTGATATTTGGAATGGCGATCAGGAATTGGAATAATCTTTTTGGGGAACATCTGATCTGAGGTAAGGAATCTATTTTACCAGTCTTGGGATAATCAGAGCTGTTTTCACAGAGATATCAACGTTTGCCCTATGTATGTGTGTGTGTGTGTGTGTGCGCGCTGATCAGGAAATGAGAGATTCGATTTTTCAGCTCGCTTCTCTAGCGTGCATAAGTACACATACTATCGATAATCTAGCGTTTATTTGAAAACGATTCATAAATAGGCCGAAAAATTACAACGTTTTGTGTATTCCAGTGTATTCCAGTAAAGGCTGTTTATCACGGAATCTTCATATTTTCCTGAAACTTTAAAAAAACTAGCGATTTTCAAAATGCTATAAAACGGAAATGAACCGATTAAAAAAACAATCCGTTTCGAGAATGTTGACTGCAAACAAGTCATTGATAAGCGACGGCCAGATTAGACACATAGCCATAATTTAAGACATAGATTATGCGTTCACAATTATGAGAGCGCTATCATTGAAGTGGGTGGCGGCATTCAAGGGGGTAAAAAGGAAAACATGGCCGGCACGGAAAGTGTTAAGAGCTTTGTAGACGAATAGGAGAACCTTGAATTCTATTCTGTAGTGCACCGGGAGCCAGTGAAGGGAGGCAAGAACAGGGGTGATATGAGCTCTCTTCCGAGTACCTGTGAGCAATCTAGCAGCGGCATTGTGGGGTAGCTTTAGGCAGGCTATGGTCGACTTATTAAGCCCCAGGTACAGGGAGTTACAGTAATCAAGTCGTGAAGATATGAAGGCGTGAATGACTCGAGGTCTGAGGGGGAGAGAATGGCCTTGATCCTAGCTATGGACCGAAGCTGGAAAAAACACACCTTCACCACAGAGTTCACCTGCCTATTAAAGTTAAATTTGGGGTCAAAGAACACGCCCAGGTTTTTTACGAAGAGCTGAACTAGGGCAGACAGGTTACCCAGGCTGCTGGCGATAACATTGGTTTGGTTTGAGGGGCCGAAAAGGAATCATTAACTCATTGACTGCCATGCTGTTTTTCCATCTCTACTCCCTGGCGCCAGCGTTATTGACCATTTTCACAATGTTTGCGGACCCATCGTATATTCTATATTATAGCTATGGAGACAATAGTATGGCTCATTTGACAGGCACTATTTATACTCCAACAGGGACAAAACAGTTTATTTCTACATACGTTCGTTTGTGCGCTATACCACGCAAAAAAATCGCCTTGTTTAAAAATAATCCAGGCTGGTTTTCTAGATATATATAGTGTTTTGTGCGCATATGCGCAAATCTTGCGGCTGCTCGCCTGAAACCTATATTATTGCCAGGTCAAAGGTAAACACGACCATATGTTTTTTCCGATGCTGCGATCATTACAAAAGCATGTTTTATGATGGGGTTCGGTAAAATAGACGTAAAATAGACGTTACCTTTGTCAGCGGGTACTCCACTCTCCCTCCAAGTGTCTTGGATCAGAACAGGATCAATACATATAACGTTAGGTGGCCCTCATCGGTTGTCTTCTTCTTCTATTGTGTGCTCGGGCCAGACTATACCACGGAGCCGAATAGGTTTCCTCATCGGCCGGTTTGACTAGTATTTTTATGATTTACCAGAAGTGCTGAGTCCAACATAGTCTGGTGAAAACTCACCTTATCGTCCATAATCATCATCCATATCATCTTCTTCATCATCTCCAATAGTTCGCTTGCCATTGCATTGCAGGCTACTATTGTGTGCTCGGGCCAGACTATACCACGGAGCCGAATAGGTTTCCTCATTGGCCGGTTTGACTATAGTATTTTTATGATTTACCAGAAGTGCTGAGTCCAACATAGTCTGGTGAAAACGCACCTTATCATCCATAATCATCATCCATATCATCCATTTTGTCTTCTTCATAATATCCAATAGTTCACTCTAGGCCAGGGGTGTCAAACTCATTTTCACAGAGGGCCACATCAGCATTATGGTTGCCCTCAAAGGGCCAAAGACCGTATAAATGTTAATGTAATGTAAAATAAATGTCACAGTCAAGAGGGGCAGAACTAACAACTGTGAGCTGCAAAGAACACGTGGGACAGATGTAGCAGATGTTACAAAAACAAATGGCTGCACACAACCTTGCAGAGGCCATACATCCAACTAATGGAAGATAGTTTAATTAACTTTAATTAACAGATTGCAGAATGGGTACAGTACAGTACAGCTCGATACACACAATTGTTAGGGGGATGCAGACCAGAGAAAGACTTTCGACTTGTTTTGCAGAATGGGTACAGTACAGTACAGCTCGATACACACAATTGTTAGGGGGATGCAGACCAGAGAAAGACTTTCGACTTGTTTACATCAGGGTCCCCCATTTTCAATTCATAATGAAATTGCTATTATGTGTCTGCATGAACACACAACTGTAACTGTATTCAAAAATAACAAAATAAGGGTTGTCTCAGTTCACAACTATATTGGTCAAGTTTTGTGTGGGACTTGTTTGCGTCCCTACAGCTTCTTATTCAATTGAGCGAGATGCTCGGTTATGTCACACAGCCAGTTTGCATCTGACAGTTCAGACAATATTTCTTCAACCCTTTGTTACCTATTCCGCCTGGATCTTTTTTGTATTTTGGGCTGTAAAATTGTCAAAGAATGTCTGAGGAGTAAGTGCTTTTGGCTTTTTTCCTTTGTTACTTCATCAATACCTCAGATGTTCAACATACATGTATGTGTAAGAATGTGTAATAACTAAGGCTGTCAAAGTTAAAGCTTTATTAACGCATTAACCCACAATTATTTTAACGCCGCTATTTTTTAACCCAATATTAATGTTTAAAAAAAGAAAAGATTTTTTTATTTTTTTTTACCAGAGCTCTTGGGGGCCACATCAAATGACGTGGCGGGCCACATTTGGCCCGCGGGCCATGAGTTTGACACCTATGCTCTAGGCGATCGCCATTGTCGAACGTTAGATGGCTGTAGTTTGCTCACTGCTGCTCACTCCCTAGTGCTTTGGTTGCTCTCACTGCGGCGTGGGGCGACGCCACACTAAACTGGCCCATGCAGTTCATAAGGTAGGAGATACTGCCACCTATCGGGATTCAATCATCATTGCAGGTCCCAGGCACACTCACAAAGGCCTGCGCGAGTGTTTAGAATAATAATAATCAAAAAAAGGAAAAACATACTAAAAACGAGATATCTCGTTATTGGCGCTCAAGCGTTGGCTCTCAGAAACGAGATATCTCGTTTTTGGCGCTCAATGAGTTAAGTTGTAGGAAATGTTGTGCCATCCAGCATTTTATGTCATCTAGACAGGATTGGAGGCTGTAACAATGGAAAGAGATATTGTGTTTTTGAATGACTAAACCAAGGGGCAGCATATATAGAGAAAATAGAATAGGGCCAAGGATGGAGCCTTGTGGGACCCCGCAGGAGAGAGAGGCAGAGGGGGAGGATCAATTTCTGATGTTGACAGAGAAGCTTCTATCACTGAGGTAGGAGGTGAACCAAGATAGAGCTGTGCCACTGACACCAACTGCCTGGCAGAGACGATCGATAAGGATGTCATGGTCTATCGCAGGGGTCGGCAACCCTAGGCACGCGTTCCAGCATTGGCCCGCGGGAGCATTTTCATTTAATATATATATATATATATATATATATATATATATATATATATATATATATATATATATATATATATATATATATATATATATATATATATATATATATATATATTATTTTTTATTTTTATATATATTTTTTATATATATTTTTTACTTCACTTTGAAATATTATAGTGAAAAATGTTGCACTGTTGTCGCATTTATCTTGTTGAAATCCTCCACACAGGTTCTTTTTCGTAAGTCGGCTGTTTTGCACACCCCTATGACAGCTATACAGCTGTTCCCATGGTGCTCAGCAGTCAGCTGGCCTCCCGCGCCCGCACGCAGTTCCCAGGTAATCACACAGTGCTGCGGTTGCATTCTGTATGTGCCGTCTTTCATGATGGCAACCCCTGCTAAGAAAGTTAAAGCAAAGGAAATTCGGGCATTCCAGCCCTCGTGGACAGATGACTACGGGTTTGTGTGTCAGAAGGACCGTGCTGTGTGTACTTTATGTTTAGAAAATGTAGTTTGCAGAACGTCAGGTGTGAAACGCCATTTTGAGACGAAGCATCAAAAAAGTTTCAAAGATCAGGCGGATAAGGCAGAATCGATTAAATGTGCCGTGGCCAGGTATGGAAAGCAAGCCAGCACCCTCAAAGTGTTCACGACTGCTAAAAACCACGCAACTGAAGCAAGCTATCGCATTGCTCATTGCATTGCGAAATGTGGAAAGCCATTCACTGATGGCGAGTATATCAAGGAGGCTTTTCTCTGTAGCTCAGATGTTTTGTTTGAAGGCTTGCCAAACAAAGAGACAATCAAATCAAGGATAAAAGATATCCCCATGTCAGCTCGAAGTGTCGAGCGACGCATCAACGAAATGTCAGAAAATATCAGAGAACAGGGCCCTGTTTCTTGTACCTGGATAACTGAGTTAGCCGGATAACTTTAACTGGATAACTGGGTTAGCCGGACTTTCCGGTTTCATGTACGTGGATTTTCCAAATCACCATGACAACATATCCAAAAGTTTGAGCCTGGTCGAAAGCAGAGTTCAAGTTCAAGTTAGCCTGAACCATCGCCACGCCCCCGCAAAGAAGTGACAGCCCGTTTCCTGAAACTATTCCCACAGTCTACGATCTGCATTATACCATTCTGAATTACGTTTTTGTGCTCCATTCTTCCAGAGGGGGCTTTTGAAATGTAAAATAGACCCAAAATGCTGATACTAAATTCACTTTGTCCTAAATAATGCACGTTATATATACCGTGGCGACGGTGGCGCTCGCTCGTGCGATGTACACATTATGTGGTTATTTTAATTGTAACTGGGATTAAGATGTCTGATGAGATGCGCTGTTTGACGGATTTGAGAAATTGAATGAGCCGTTGACGTCACATTAATGAATGAGGATAAAGAGATAAACTTCATTCAAAACAAAGGATATTCTAAACACGGGTCTCTCGTTCATTAATGTATAAACAATGAATTTATCCCATCTGGCCCAGTGGCCCAGCGGTAGTGCTCAAGCCTGCCAACCCAGCGACCCGGGTTCAAATCCCGGTGTTTCCAATATGATTTTTTTGAATATAGTATTAATGATTATACGCCAAAGTAGCCTGGTTTTAAGTTAAAATATTATAAATCTACATGCATTGAGGATGTCATTCTTTATATAGCTCTCAACGTGCACCAAATTGAATTATTCCTATATTGCAAGAAGAAGGAGACGACTAGGGTCTCGAACCCCGGTCGTCCGTGTGAAAGTCAAAAGAACAACCCGTTAGACCACATTGGAGATAAGTTAAAGATTGACTATACATCAATCAATGGGTAAGAGAGCCGTATCGTAATTCTGTATAACAGTTAACTAATTATTTTCGCTAGCAAGATCTCATTTGATTATTCAATCCAGCAGGCAAGTTTAAAGAAATATAATCTGATTGATTGAGGTAATGAGGGACTTAGAATTAGCCTATAGATAACGCATTTAACTTGTCGGCGAGGCGATTGAGCCGTATTGCAATCTGTCAATAAAGTCTTAAATCAATTAATCAATCAATGCCGTTGAGAATCAGGATCTCTGCCATCGATACGTGCTGGCTTTTCACCTAAAACGGCCGCGCGCATTTAGCCTGAGTCGCAAGTCTGGCTTGAGTTAACGAGACTGAATCCACCTTCGTGAAACAGGAAAATCCCGGCTTCAAACATCGGGTTAACTGAAGCTGGATAATGACATCTTGATCGACTTAGTTGAACCACGTACAAGAAACAGGGCCCAGCAAACAGCTGGATTAAAAGATGCTCCGGTGTGCAGTTTAAAGTGACCAACTACAGCCCCCAGATAACGGAGCTCAGTAAAGCAAAACGGTTTGTCTACATTGTAGGGGTGGACGGTATAAACGGTATACGGTATAAACGGTATTAATTTGCTCTACGGTATGGATTTTGACTATACCGTGTAACCGGTAGAGCAGCTCTAAAATAGCAATGACGTCATGTAACCACAGCGCGACTATTTCAATCGCATTTGCCCCTAAAAATAGATAGAATTAGTCATAGATAATAGATATGTGCAAACTGGAAAAAGTTATTTAGGAGGCTTCGCGCAGTGGGCGTGTCAACACGCAATTGTCATTTCATAATAAACACATTATCACCGCGGCGCACAGCAAGTTTCAATTTCAGTTCCTGGCATTTTTAACCAGTGGAGAAAGGTAAGATATTTTCCTATCGTTTTTCTTATATGAATTATTCTACGTTAATAAAACATACCTGGTGATCAACTACAGTTTGCTGTAAACATTACGATATGTGTGTAGTGTTATGATAACGACGGCAGCAGCGGGAGCCGGGAGGACTGCTGCAGCAGTGGATTTGCGAATAGCATGCAGCTGCAGAGCCGCAGAGCCAGGGGCTCTTTCAGGTCTGGTCACAGGCCCGTCAAACAGCGCCCCCCCCACCCAACGGCTGAATTGCCAATGGCTGAAATGAATGACCTGAAAGAGCCCCTGGCTCTGCGGCTCTGCAGCTACCTATGCTTCTAGCAAAATCCAGCCCCGCTGTTTGCAATGGGAGCAGGAGTCTCGACTCAGGACTTATTTTATTTGGAATATAATGACTTTATACGCAAAAGTAGCCTAGTTTTAAGTTAAAATATTATAAATCTACATGCCTTGAGGATGTCATTCTTTATATAGCCTGCCTGTCAGGCAAAAAAAATTATTCTAACAGAAACACTGATACCGTGATATATACCGTTACCGTCTATGCTTCAAATTATACCGTGATATAAATTTTAGACCATACCGTCCACCCCTACTACATTGCATTCCCCCCCCCCCCCCCCCCCCTTCCCAACTCAGATTTAGGGTTGATACAACCATCATAATAATATTGTTAATAATAACAATAACAATAATGATAATGTAAATAATAATGTAATATGTACATTATTATACATAATGTATAATGTAAAAATTATCATTAAAATACCTGATTATGAGAAGGAAAAAATTACGATGCATGGAATATTGTTGATATGGCACACTAGTTACAACTATATTTCAAACTGGCACTTCATGTCAAAAAGGTTGCTGACCCCTGGTCTATCGTATCGAAAACTGCACTAAGGTCTAGGAGCATATGGACAGCACAGTCGCGGTCAGTGGTGAGAAGCAGGTCATCGGTGACCTTGAGCAGGGCAGATTCTGTGCTGTGGTTGGCTCTGAAACCTGACTGAAATGTATCCAAGATGTTATTCAAGTGCAGGTAGGGAGACAGCTGGGAGAGAATTTAACCTTTTCAAGGACCTTTGACAGAAATGGGAGCTTGGAGATGGGCCTGTAGTTATTGAGCTGGGTGGAGTCTAGGTTGGGTTTTTTCAGAAGGGGCTGGACCACTGCATGTTTGAAGCAGGTTGGAACGGTACCCGTGACTAGGGAGGTGTTACATTCACATTAGACACTGAAAAGTCATGAGTTAGAACTAAGTCAAGCTTATGGCCTAGTTTGTGGGTGGCGGTGGTAGTAAGCAAAGTGAGTTCAAACAAGTCGATCAATTCCATGAAATCAGACACCATAGGCTTGGATGGGCAGCACACATGAACGACCAAGAATCAGGATTATGTCATGGATGGACATGGTATTTGACAGAAACTCGGAAAATTGGGAAATGAAGTCCTTGCTGCTAGGGGGTAGGGCTGCACGATTAATCGTTTTTTAATCGAAATCGCGATTTGGAATGATGCAATTATCAAATCGCCAAGCCTGCAATTACATTTTTTTTTTAAATTTTTTTAACCAGTAAGTCCCATTGAGATACAAGATCTCCTTTGCAAGGTAGACCTGGCCAAGATGACAGCAATAACATTTGCAATACATCACACAGCAATAAAATGTGCGATACATCACACAAGAACATAATAAATGTGCATGTATACAATACATCACAAGTAAACACAAAGCAGAATAGTCTACATGATAGTAAAAGTGTATAATACAGGGTAATACAGTAATTTTGCAGTTGGGACCCGACTACAGAAAGCAGCAACATTCTTCTTGTAAAAAAAATCTAAAATATGTTATAATCGCATCGCAAATCGCAATCGCAATATCTGTCAGAATAATCGCAATTAGATTATTTCCCAAAATCGTGCAGCCCTACTAGGGGGCCGATAAACGAGGGCGATTAGGAGAGGTGTGTCCAAGTCAACCATGGTCAACTGAACTTCAAAGCTGGAAAATTACGCACAGTTCTCAGTTCGCAACACGGCAGTTAAAAGAGTGTTTAAACACCAAGGCTAGACCACCTCCTCTTCCTGATGATCTGGGTGTGCTAAAGAAGTTACAGTCACTGGGACACATCTCCACGAGATGAGTGAACTCACCGGGGCTAGCCCATGTTTCAGGCGCCATTAAAAAATGCAACCTGGGGGGGCGCTCCACATAGCAGGCTGAGTCGCGAAGCGGTCGCCCCGGGTTAGTTTCCCAGACCCGGTGGCCATATGCCGCATGTCCTCCCCTCTTCTCCTCCCGTTTCTCCCTCTCTCCTCTGTCGGTCCTGTGTGGCCAAGAAAATTGCTGTCGGTCCTGCGCGGCCACAAAAAGCGAATAAAGATAATTTAAAAGAAATGCAACCCGTTTTTGGTCGCAAAGTCATTGAGGATGAACATCTTATTGGAGATGTGGTTTGCGTTGATAAGCGCCATCTTCAAGTTTTTAGATAAAGAAATAAAATAAGTCGGAGAAAGCCTAATTGCTTTCACCGTTCACGCAAAATGAAGAGGAGTCCTCTCTCGAGCCTCGCCACTCGCGTGATTTGGCTTGGCTTGACTTGAACCGTAGTGTTTTTTTTAATGTGTGCCATCTGATGGAACAGCGTGTGGGGCAGCCAACCGTTTTAATGACCTCTGGCTTGAAGATACAAAATATAATGCATGGTTGAAACGAGGAGCACATCCTCGAGTAGCCGTGTGCAAAATATGCAGAAAGGACCTGCAGATCTTTACAATGGGAGAGTCCGCGCTTTTGAGCCACATGAAAGGTGAGCCGTTACTTGGCCTGGCTCGTCACGTACTGCGTTCCAGACTACAACTGCTCCACACTAGGGCTGCACGATTTTGGGAAATAATCTAATTGCGATTTTTCGGACAGATATTGCGTTTGCGATTAAATTTGCGATTATAATTTCTTTTTTAACCAGCCCCACAGAGGTTTATTGTAAAATGCGGCTTGCATCTGGCCTACGCTGTGGGTATTTTCAGGACACCAAGCCTGAAAATGTTTCTTTTTACCTGGGAATCGATACCAGTACCCAACGGCACCTTTTTTTCTGTACTTTACTCTCCCTCTCTGAAGTCTAAACTTCACAACAACACAATCTAAAACCCCTTACCTCCCTCTCCCAAACCGATCTTGTATCTCAATGGGACTTCCTGGTTAAATAAATAAAAAAAATAGCGATTTCTTTTTTCTTTTTCGATTTGATAATTGCATCATTCCAAATCGCGATTTCGATTTAAAATCGATTAATCGTTCAGCCCTACTCCACACCAGTGTCCGTAAATGTTCGTTATGAAAATACCACTTCAATAACCGAAATAGTCAAAGTAAGAGGCAGAATACACTATTGGAATTACAAATTCGTGTTTACCGGACTCTGATTGTTTTTCACCGCAGTAGTTTGTGTTTTGAAATAGGCTACATGTAGCCTAGCCTAACGTTAGGCGAATTAACGTAGTCAGCTCATTCCCTTCCATGTATTTCAAAACACGAAGACTACGGCGGTGAAAAACAACCTGAATCCGGTTATCATGAGTTTGAGTTTGTTATTAACTGAAGGACACTCCCTAATAGGCCCTGCCCTATTTGGCCTAACTAGGCCAATTATATTTTTTGCACTATTTTGTGTTCTTCGATGCAGTTTATTTCTCAATGAGTTTTGTTTTGATTTTGCACAATACAAAGTGTTTGATTTTGTATACATGTTAAGGTTCAAGGAGCTGATTGACTGCCTACCTCAAAGACTGTTCTCTTTTTCTTGTAAATATTTGATTGAAATGTAAGTTTTAATCTGGTGATTATTTGAGTGATTGTTTCATATTGGCTCAGCCAGGTTATATAGTAGGATGCCAAGTCTACATCATTTTGGTTGTTTATAGCACAATAACATCTGATTTAATGTGATGGATGAAGTGAAATGATCATTTTGAGTAAATATTTAATTTACCGCAGCCGCATAAGATGTTGGAAAAGCTTGAAAAGGCACCTTGAAATTTGAAAATGCTTTAAAAGTGCTTGAATTTTGCTTTGGAAAAGGTGTTCCACCTTGGGTTCTCCATTATCTGTCATAGTCATCATTCTTCTGCTTTTCCTCCCACACTATTTTCCATAAAGGTATATGGGTGTGTGTGTGTGTGTGTGTGTGTGTGTGTGTGTGTGTGTGTGTGTGTGTGTGTGTGTGTGTGTGTGTGTGTGTGTGTGTGTGTGTGTGTGTGTGTGTGTGTGTGTGTGTGTGTGTGTGTGTGTGTGTGTGTGTGTGTGTGTGTGTGTGTGTGTGTGTGTGTGTGTGTGTGTGTGTGTGTGTGTGTGTGTGTGTGTGTGAGAGTGTGTGAGTGTCTGTGTGTCTGTGTGTCTGTGTCAGCTTGTTTGTGTAGCTGACAGGTGGGACCCCGGGTTGGAACATGCAGGTATAGGGAGCCGGTCTCACAAGCCACTGCATGCTCAGCCCAGAACACACATATCTACTCAATATCAGCAGAGCTCTATATCAGCAGAGCTCTATATCAGCAGAGCTCAATATCAGCAGAGCTCTATATCAGCAGAGCTCTAAAAATGATCCTGGGATCCTGGCTCCTTGTTCCTGGTGAACAGAGAAATAGTGGCGCTGTCACCTGATTGATTGATTGAACATTTTATTAACAGATTGCAGAATGGGTACAATACAGTACGGCTCAATACACACAATTGTTAAGGGGATGCAGACCAGAGAAAGACTTTCGTCTTGTTTACATCAGGGTCCCCCATTTTCAATTCATCATAACATATATGACATACAGATAGACAGTACTGTTACATCTAGACATTTATGACATACCAGATCTACAAATGTACAGTACTGTTTGTGAGTACAGAAATCGTCTAAAAAGAGAGTATATACATTTGAGGGGGAAGAAACTGTACATTGGAGGGGGTTGGGTAGGTGGGGTGGGGGGGGGACTGTACATTAGAGGTGGTTGGGTGGGTGGGGTGGGGGGTTAACCTCACCTGGCATTCCCTCCCTGGCTATTGATGCATAAAGGTCATGATGGTCCTTTTAGTAGTGGTTGATTTACCTGCCTCTGTTCCCTATAAACATCCCACTTAATCCACTTTAATGGTCTTTCTTTCTTTCTTTCTTTCTTTCTTTCTTTCTTTCTTTCTTTCTTTCTTTCTTTCTTTCTTTCTTTCTTTCTTTCTTTCTTTCTTTCTTTCTTTCTTTCTTTCTTTCTTTCTTTCTTTCTTTCTTTCTTTCTTTCTTTCTTTCTTTCTTTCTTTCTTTCTTTCTTTCTTTCTTTGATAAAAGGACAGCATTTATATAGCAGCTTCTACCCAAAGCACTTTACAATTTATGCCTCACATTCCCCCATTCACTCAAACATCCTCAGGAGCAGTTAGGGGTTATATATCGGGAGGGGATTTTGGTCTTCTGCTGGAGCGCGGGCGGTATTGTCCTAGGCCCTACACCGCCTCACACCGCGCAGCCAGAAGAAGAGAGAGCACGGCCTCGTCAGCGGCGATGACGAGGCCCTCGACAGGCGGCCATGTTTTCCCCCGCCGGAGGTATCCTGGGCGTTGATTCGACAGGTGTCCACAAGGCCGACAGCCTTGGCGGCCGAGGGATCGGCCATGTAGGATGGGTTCGGCTTGAACAAACAAGCCGTCACCGTCCTGCCGCGAGCAGCCCGATCTCCGATCACTCCCTTCCCCAACACCAGCGGAAAAAGTGGGCTCTGATTGTTTCCTTTGGCTGCGGGCCGCG
>NC_140168.1:141582208-141587208 GCF_963971535.1 Notolepis coatsorum | reverse complement strand
TTTTCCTGGAACGGGATTTGGCGAGGAAGGGTGTTTGGTGACCAGAGTCATGGTTATATGGGCTACGCCTCCATAGGGGCGGGGCCCCATACAGGTGTGGGTGCATGTAGTTGTTCGTTGGGGATACAGTAGGTATCATAGGAGATAAGGGGTATCTCATAAGGCTCAGAGCGGGACGCTCAGCCAATACTAATATAACTAGGTTATCTACATAACCTATCGTTAAGTGTCTTGCTCAAGGACACGAAGGCATCGAACCAGGAACCTTCCGATTACCAGACGACCGCTCTAACCTCCCCTCTAACTGTTGCCCCCCTTTTCTTTTCTTTCTTTCTTTTCTTTCTTTTTCTTTGTTTCTCTCTTTCTTTCCTTTCTCTTACTTTCTTTCTTAATTTTCTTTCCTTTCTCTTTTTTTCTCTTTCTTTCTTTCTTTCTTTCTTTCTTTCTTTCTTTCTTTCTTTCTTTCTTTCTTTCTTTCTTTCTTTCTTTCTTTCTTTCTTTCTTTCGTTCTTTCTTTCTTTCTTTCTTTCTTTCTTTCTTTCTTTCTTTCTTTCTTTCTTTTTTTCTTTCTTTCTTTCTTTCATTCTTTCTTTCTTTCTTTCTATTTATTTTCTTTCTTTCTTTCTTCCCACCTGTTGCCCTCATTCTATTTCTTTCAAACAATCCCATAAATCTCCACCTACGCCTCCCGCCCGGTTTTCACCGACACCCTGAATGAATGAATGAATGAATGAATGAAAACTTTATTTAACAGATTGCAGAATGGGTACAATACAGTACGGCTCAATACACACAATTGTTAAGGGGATGCAGACCAGAGAAAGACTTTCATCTTGTTTACATCAGGGTCCCCATTTTCAATTCATAGTGACATTTATGACATACACAACATAAATTACATCATGACATTTATGGCATAGGGACATACATGACATACAGGTATATAGTACTGTTACATTTGTGATATATATGATATGCAAATATACAGTACTGTTACCCATTGATCCTGACAGAGAGTATTATACATATGATGGCGAGGAGACTGTACATAGGAGGGGGTGGGTGGGTGGGAGAGAAATATACATACGGTGGGGAGAGAATATATACATCCGGTGGGGAGGAGACTGTACATTAGGAGGGGGTGGGTGGTTGGGAGAGAAATATACATACGATGGGGAGAGAATATATACATACGGAAGGGAGGAGACTGTCTATTAGGAGGTGGTGGGGGGTTTGGACATTTACGGTGGCCAGTTTCGAATTGCAGCCTCCCGTAGGTGCTCTTTTAGAGCGGTTTTGAATGTGGGTAGGGATTCACTAATCTTCCTTTACAGCTTTGGGTAGGGTGTTCCACATTGATGTGGCATAATTGCGAAACGTGTTTAGACCCTTGTTTGAGCCGAATCTGGGTTTAACATGATTTGTTGAGCTTCCTCTGGTGTTGTGGTCGTGGTATTCACTGACCTTTGGGAAGTATTTTGACATGTACATGGGTACCTTAGTCGTGTAGTGTATCTTGTAGACCAGGCCCATTGCAAGTTGCTGTACTCTGTCGTCTACTCTAAGCCCTCCCCTCCTCTCTTCCAGGCAAGACCCCAATGGACAGCGGGGGAGGAGGAGAGCCGGGGGACTACGGGGTGCCCAACCCGGGCCCTGCCTTCAAGGAGGTGTGGCAGGTGAAGGTGTGGCCTAAGGGCCTGGGCCAGGCCAAGAACCTGGTGGGCGTCTACCGCCTCTGCCTGACCGACAAGACGGTGAACTTCGTGAAGCTGAACTCGGACGCGGCGGCCGTGGTCCTGCAGCTGATGAACGTGCGGCGCTGCGGACACTCAGAGAACTTCTTCTTCGTGGAGGTGGGCCGCTCAGCCGTGACGGGCCCCGGGGAGTTCTGGATGCAGGTGAGACTGGACCCGCCGCTCCTGGTTGTCAGGTTAAGGGGAGACACTACAGGTGAATAGGGTAAAATAATTAACTAATAGATATCACAATGAAACTTACCCAGTTGATTACTTATATTAAGACAAGACTGTTTTGTATTACAAGTTTTCTGAAATTGTATGTTTAAATATGCAAATGAGGCATTATCTACTTAAATATGCACTAATTTGCATATAATTCCAGGACAGAAATCTGAACATTGGATAAAGCCATTTTCAAAATTATAGTTTCATTTTGTTGACGTATTAGAGCCAAAGGTTATTACAGAGGGGATTTTGGATATCTCTTTTTATCACTCCATAAATCAGAAAATACTCCATTCAGTAAATTTTTATGGTAAAATTCCATATTTTGCCATGTTTTTAGGAATGAAATGTGATATAAATCAGGGTATGAATGCGATATCAACAAACCCTTCTGTAAATACCTTCAGAACATAGATATGTTTGGTGTATGTGAGTGCTACTGCAGTGGAGATTTCTGGCTCAGAGTATGAGGAAAAACTCTTAAAACTAATTTTTGGGAAAACGCCTTCAGTTCTGTATTGTAAAATGCCATACTTTTTTTTTTAACAGATATTTACAAACACAAAACCTAATCAAACCATTAGTAATAGACAACCTACTGTAAACACATGCCTGATAACTGAATAATAATAATAATGATGTTATTGAACTGAACAGAACTACACACAGGCTACGTACAGTGTAGTACCCCCTAATAGGCAAAAAATATTTGAATAGATATCACTATGAAACTTTTCCAGTTTGTTATGTACATATAAACTAAGAAAAAATATATTGCAAGTTTTCTGAAATTTATGTTTATATATGCAAATGAGGCACTTCCCCATTAAATATGTGCACATTTATGGATGCAATAAGGCAAATGAAGTAAAATAAACAACTAAATGTGTGTCATTGATGTTTTATTGTCACTAGTTTCATAGAAGACATGTTTAGGAAGCAAAATATAACAAAATCTCAAAATCAACAAAAAAAGTATATTTGCCTATTCACCTGCAGTGTCTCTCGCCTTAAATATAGGGACGCACCGATCCGATATTGATATTCTTCAATGCGATCGGGTGAAGCCCTAGGTTCAGGTTATTAGAAAAGAGCGCCCGGAGGCATTTCATGACGCACAGCCCAATACACATGGTTTGAAATGGTGCTCGATACCGCCGCCTGGTAGGATGCGGCCGGTATTGCACTTTAGCGATCTCAGACTCAGCCCCATGATAACACCAGGCTTTTATCATTAACGGTTATTAAAGGTGACATGTACTATAAATGTCATTTTTCAGTCTCTAGCATTGTATTATAGTAATAGGAGTTCGTATCAATGTGTTTTAGTGTCTAAATACCATATTGGCGGATTGCTCTGATTCAGCTCAGCCCCTTTCCTCCTCCAGTAAATCAGGCCATTTTGATTTGAACGTCTGAGTCACGTCATTCGGACGCTGGGTAGCGCACAGTGATGCGATTGGCTCTGTGGTTGGAGCTAATGCCCGCCTACTTCCTCATACTGCAGGCAGATTGAAACCCGACACCTCTGCATACTCTGGAGGGAGAGAGAGAGAGAGAGAGATAGAGAGGGAGAGAGAGAGGGAGAGAGAGAGGGAGAGACAGAGAGAGAGAGAGAGAGAGAGAGAGAGAGAGAGAGAGAGAGAGAGGGAGACAGAGAGAGTGGGAGGGAGCACTTGGGGGGGGGGGGGGACCTGCCGCGCCACACGGGAGGTGGGACCCCAGTTAGAAATTAATTTTTTTTTTCAAGGGCTTTTTTTGCCCCCCTTAATTGATTTTCGGGTTTTTATTTTGTATTTCGGGGGCACTGAATTTTTATGATAAACGGTAGGGGTGGGACGGTTCACAAAATGGACGGTTCGGTTCGTATCACGGTTTTGGGGTCACGGTTTTCAGTTCGGTTCGATATACGTACATTTTTATAAAAAAAAATGAAACACTCAAATCTAAACATGCTTCTCATTTATTAAAAAAAAATTAAAAAAGTTTACAGTGTTACAGTGTTTACAGCCTTAAATAATGTTTGGCACACAAAGACCGAACTGACTGAAAAATATAGGCTACATTTGTAGTATTAACTTAGTGCAAACAAACAATATGCTCAGCCAGCACTAGACTTTCCTTTCTTTAATATAAACACAAAAAAACAATGTCAACCATCTTTAAATTCCCTGATTGTCAGTTCTTAATGGAAAGATTCGTGTTCTGCTTGAAATTATTATGTATCTGTCTACATTTATTTAGACTAACATTATTTAAATATTGAGTGCAACTGTGGTGGATTACGTAATTCGGTGAGTTGGAACTATCTATGGGTTGGCGCCGGGTCCCCACGGACATTTTAGTGTCACGCACCTTCAGCTCAGGCAATGTTATTATCAGCTCCGGTAGCTCCGGTAACGTTAGGAGGTGATGGCATGCAGTGGGAAAGCGGCAATAGTCCCGGTTGGAGTTAGTAAAACACAGTTGTATGTTAGCCTTCTTGGATGTTGAATAAACGCCTATCATTGTCTTTAAACACCCCGCCTCTCAGACTCCCATTTCCTCCTCTGCTAGCTAGTAGCTACGGTAACATTTCGTTGACTGTATTACCTCGCGGGCTGATTCTATAGTTAAAACGTGCGTTGTTTTGTACAAACTGCTAACGCTATGGCAAGATGTGTGTATGCCTATGTAATGTTAATGGCTATGTTTTTAAAGTCGTAATTAAGATTGATTTAGATTGTGCTTGCCATTTGTACACAAACTGACTAGCACCTGGCTCAGCTGCAGTGCTGCTGCTGCCTGCAGCCAGTGCAGAACACCGGCTCCGCCAAATGATTTTTTTTTTATTTGCGCGTCATCTGAACCGTACGATACACAGGCGCGCCATTACCGGATAAATATATATATATAATTAGTAAACTGTCAGGGGCATTTTGTGCCCCCCTTAACTGATTTTCGAGGGCATTTTGTCCATTTTCAAGGGCATTATGCCCCAAGCCCCCGTTAATTTCGAACCCTGTGGGACCCTCTCGAAAACGAGGGGGGGGGGCC
>NC_140168.1:141535860-141582008 GCF_963971535.1 Notolepis coatsorum | reverse complement strand
GGTCGCAGGAACGTTCCAACCGCTAACGTGGCCTCGCCAGGGTACAAAACTAGAGACGCATAATCATAAAACTGGATCCGCTGCTTTCGCATGGCAGACAACATTGGACCGGGTCTGGCCCCGGGCACATGCACCCAGTACTAGGGGTGGGTATCGTTCACATTTGAACCGTACCGGTACCTTTAGTCTCTAAACATTGTATCTACCTACCTCAGTTGTAAAAAATGGTTCCAAACTTCAAATGATTTATTATCATTATTATTTATTTAGAACAATTTGTTTATATATATATATATATATATATATATATATATATATATATATATATATATATATATATATATATATATATATATATATATATATATATTATATATAATATTGCAGCGAGCGTTGTCTGCATCTAGCTTTGTAAAGTGTAACAACACTTGTGACAGTTTTCGCCTTGCCATTGCCTCGACTGCTTTGTTGTTGTTGAATCAAATCAAATCCTAGGTAAGCGTTAGGGCTGCATGATTTTGGGAATAATCTAATTGCGATTATTCTGACAGATATTGCGATTGCGATTTGCGATGCGATTATAACATATTTAAAAAAAAATTACAAGAAGAATGTTGCTGCTTTCTGTAGTCGGGTCCCAACTGCAAAATTACTGTATTACCCTGTATTATACACTTTTACTATCATGTAGACTATTCTGCTTTGTGTTTACATGTGATGTATTGTATACATGCACATTTATTATGTTCTTGTGTGATGTATCGCACATTTTATTGCTGTGTGATGTATTGCAAATGTTATTGCTGTCATCTTGGCCAGGTCTACCTTGCAAAGGAGATCTTGTATCTCAATGGGACTTCCTGGTTAAATAAAAAAAAAAATGTTTTTTTTTTTTTTCTTTTTTTAATTGCAGGCTTGGCGATTTGATAATTGCATCATTCCAAATCGCGATTTCGATTAAAAAACGATTAATCGTGCAGCCCTAGTAAGCGTGTGTTGTGCGCGTGAACGTTGGCGCGAACGTGCGGCACACTCCATAGGTTTAGTTTTGCGTGAAAAACGAAACGTTGACGTCATCGAACTTAAAATAAAAAAAAATCTCACGTGAACCGGTACTCGGTAGTACCGACGACGTGGTTCGGTCGATACCCTTAAAAGTACCGGACTCGGTACCCATCCCTAACCCAGAACGGGGGCCTGACGGTGAGGCTGCTAGCCGGATTCCTGGCTCCTCGGCCCGACTGGGAGCCAGTTGGAAAAGGTGTCTCCTCTTTAAAGCCCCCTCTGCCACGTGGCGCTCTCTCCTGGAGGAGACACACCTGCTTAGAACCGGTTATAGCACACACACACACACACACACACGCACGCACGCACACACACACAGTAACGCTCCAGTCACCCAAGTCAAACACTTTCTTTCTCTCTTTCTTTTGAGCACTTTCGCTTTCTCTCACACACACACACATTCACGTGTACACACTCAGCAAAATTCCCGTAACTCAAGTTAAGCACACGTGCCCTTTCCCACACGTATACACATGCACACACACACACACACACACACGTGCGCGCGCACACACACGCACACACACACACACACACACACACACACACACACACACACACACACACACACACACACACACACACACACACACACACACACACACACACACAAGCTGCTTACTAATGCTGCGCGGCTCAGTTAGTGAGCAATCAAGTGCAGTTCAGCCGAGACAGTTGGTATGTAATCTGCCCCCCTCCCCTCCCCTCCCCGCCTGTCTACCTGGAATAATGGCCTCCTTGTTGTCGGTTGAGGTTAGATTAGTCTACTGTAGCTTCGAGTCCTCCGGGGTTTCTCTCCACACTAAAGGAGTATTTCTGCCTGGTTTTCAGGGTTTCTCACCGGGTTGGCGGTTTATTATTTATAATTTATTATAAGATAGGTAGGGGTTGGGGGGGTTGGGGGACTTCGATTTTTTTTTATCCACTTTTTCTCCCCATTTTCTATTTTTCTCCCATCCCAATTTCGTATTTCCAATTCTTCCCTCCCCTGTCTTGAACGTTGCTAGACCATGCCTCCCACAGGTCGGTTGTAGTGAGGACCAAGCCTTGCATCACGTGTCCCCTCCGGTACACGAGGAGGCAGCCTGTCGCATCTTTTCACCGCAGCAGCTCGAACTCCCAGTGGCGAGGAGTAACACGTGGGAGGCTCACGCTGCCCCCCGTCACTTCCTGCTTCTGTCGCACCGGCGTCACCAAACCGACCTGTAGGAGTCGCTGTCCACAACGTCAAATCCCCACCCACCGGCTTTCCCACCCTCTAACACTTGCCAATTGTGTTAGTATGAACGACCGGCCAGCCGGTAGCAACGCCGAGAGCTGGGCTCGAACCCAGCGTCTCCTGCGTTAGAGGCGAGCGCCTTGCCCACTGCGCCACTCAGCCGCCCAGAGTATTATATATATAAGGTTGGGCAGGTTGCATAAATTCACAGTACTTCAGACTAGGAGTGGGACAAAATAAATCCATATTGCAATATATCGCCATACTTCCTCCCGTGGCGCGTTATTTATACACTGGCGCCAACTATCGACGTTCAATTCTTTTGCTTGACAATGCCATTTCACCGCAATAACGACGATTGGAATGAGGTGAACAGACTGAAAACGTTATCGTATATTAGATAAAACAGATGATGTATATTATCTTTTTATTGCAGATGTTGGGGACATCATTTGCGGTTGAAAAAAAGCTATTATATCACAATACATTGCAGTATCGCGATATTACATTATAGTGACTCTAGTATGGTGATAATTATATAAAATAAATGAATTATTATTATTATCGTGGGGCCTCTGGTGATCCACACCCCTGCTCTACTTAGCCCAGGAAAGTGTGTGGATCACTGGCCGTTTTCATCAGCAGGAAGGGGTGACAATGTTCAAGGAAATCACTTGTGGAAAAATTCTATTTAAATACCTGTTTCATTACTCGACTAAATCCAGTGACTGGAATTTCTCATGGTTGGGAAACAGGCTCACTTTTGTCTTAGCGACATTAATACGCCGCAACACAATACGCTACACACTTTAAGTTTCCACTACTACTAATTCACCACACTCATGCCACTCTTTCTCTGTCACACACACACACACACACACACACACACACACACACACACGCACACACACACACACACACACACACACACACACACACACACACACTACACAGTGACACACCCACTACACACACACTACACACACTACACACACACTACACACACGCACACACACACACACACACACACACACTCACTCACCACACACACACACACACACACACACACACACACACACACACACACACACACACACACACACACACACACACACACACACACACACACACACACACACACACACAGTGGCCCTGTTTCTGGTTGGTGTGTCCAATATTTTACATAACAGTAGTAGCAGGACTCTAACCTAGCCGTGGCCTGGATTACAGGACTATGATGCTCCCTAATCCCTACCAGGAGCAACACAGTCTAGTGTGTGTGCACGTGTGTGCGTGCGTGTGTGTGTGTGTGTGTTTATCTACGAGAGGCAGAGAGAGAGGGAGAGGAGGGAGGGAGAGGGAGAGAGAGAGGGAGGGAGAGAGAGAGAAGAGAGTGAGGGGGAGAGAGAGAGGGGAGAGAGGAGGGAGAGAGGAGGGAGAGGGAGGGAGAGGGAGGGAGAGGGGAGAGAGAGTGAGGGAGAGAGAAAGAGAGGAGAGAGTGTAAATACACACAAAAAGCTCTGCAGAACCAAAACACAGATGCAGCGTTGCATTCCAGGCCAGAGTTCCGGACAGTGATTTGACTCCTGAATATCTTGGCTGCCTCCCTCTCGTGTCATTAGCCTTGTATACTGGCTTGTTGTGGGCGACGCGAAACAACGGAAGGCCCCGGAAAGTATTTATTGTGAAGGAGAGACTTGTTTCTGAGTCTCTCTTCGTCTCTTTTTCATTATTATCCCTGCCGCGGTCGCAACGCTAATCTGGCCGTGGAGAGCGCTCTCCCTCTAAAGGGGAACGTCGGACTGCTCTCCCTCTAAAGGGGAACGTCGGACTGCTCTCCCTCTAAAGGGGAACGTCAGACTGCTCTCCCTCTAAAGGGGAACGTCGGACTGCTCTCCCTCTAAAGGGGAACGTCGGACTGCTCTCCCTCTAAAGGGGAACGTCGGACTGCTCTCCCTCTAAAGGGGAACGTCGGACTGCTCTCCCTCTAAAGGGGAACGTCGGACTGCTCTCCCTCTAAAGAGGAACGGCGGACTGCTCTCCCTCTAAAGGGGAACGTCGGACTGCTCTCCCTCTAAAGGGGAACGTCGGACTGCTCTCCCTCTAAAGGGGAACGTCGGACTGCTCTCCCTCTAAAGGGGAACGGCGGACTGCTCTCCCTCTAAAGAGGAACGTCGGACTGCTCTCCCTCTTTTTTTTTTTTTTTTTTTTAACAATATATTTATTGGGTTTTAGTTTGCAAATTACAACATGTATATCAGCAGAGCAGTATTCAGCAAACATTTTCAACCCCGTTCTCCCTCCCCTAACCCCACCCCACAAAATAATAATTAACTTCAAAAACAGGTTCACATAGGAAGGATACAGATTTAAATAAAAAATAAACATAAATAAATAATAATACAACCAAAATGTTTTACACATTAAGTAAAGGGTGTTTCTTGTCGTTTTTACACAATGATAAGAGTTGTCCCACAGTACTCCCCCTAATCCCGTTCTTGTTGAAGCAAGTTCCCAACATTCGTATTATGCTTTAAGAAGTACACAAATGGTCCCCAGGCATTATCAAAAATGTTTTGTTTACGTCTAACAATATACACCATCTTTTCCATTGACATATTTGAGACTGCTCTCCCTCTAAAGAGGAACGTCGGACTGCTCTCCCTCTAAAGAGGAACGGCGGACTGCTCTCCCTCTAAAGAGGAACGGCGGACTGCTCTCCCTCTAAAGAGGAACGGCGGACTGCTCTCCCTCTAAAGAGGAACGTCGGACTGCTCTCCCTCTAAAGAGGAACGTCGGACTGCTCTCCCTCTAAAGGGGAACGTCGGACTGCTCTCCCTCTAAAGGGGAACGGCGGACTGCTCTCCCTCTAAAGAGGAACGTCGGACTGCTCTCCCTCTAAAGGGGAACGTCGGACTGCTCTCCCTCTAAAGGGGAACGTCGGACTGCTCTCCCTCTAAAGAGGAACGGCGGACTGCTCTCCCTCTAAAGAGGAACGTCGGACTGCTCTCCCTCTAAAGGGGAACGTCGGACTGCTCTCCCTCTAAAGGGGAACGGCGGACTGCTCTCCCTCTAAAGAGGAACGTCGGACTGCTCTCCCTCTAAAGGGGAACGTCGGACTGCTCTCCCTCTAAAGGGGAACGTCGGACTGCTCTCCCTCTAAAGGGGAACGTCGGACTGCTCTCCCTCTAAAGAGGAACGTCGGACTGCTCTCCCTCTAAAGAGGAACGTCGGACTGCTCTCCCTCTAAAGAGGAACGTCGGACTGCTCTCCCTCTAAAGGGGAACGTCGGACTGCTCTCCCTCTAAAGGGGAACGTCGGACTGCTCTCCCTCTAAAGGGGAACGTCGGACTGCTCTCCCTCTAAAGGGGAACATAGCCCGTTTTCTTTAAGAACTCACATAACACATCATTTTTTTCTACTCTGTATTGTATATTGTATATATATTGAACACTTTTGTTTACACTGGTTTACGTACTTTTGACTTTCTATTTTATACTTTTTCTATTTTATACTTTATCTATTTTTTTTATCTAGCACACTCTCAGGAGCAAAACAGGAAAAAGTATTTCATATAAAAGTATTCTGTATTTTTGTATGACAACTAATAAAGAAACTTGAACTTGAGATCCTGTCAGCCCTTCGTCGTCCTCAGGGTTCCTGTTCACCAGGGCTCCTCAGGGTTCCTGTTCACCAGGGCTCCTCAGGGTTCCTGTTCACCAGGGCTCCTCAGGGTTCCTGTTCACCAGGGCTCCCCAGGGTTCCTGTTCACCAGGGCCCCTCAGGGTTCCTGTTCACCAGGGCTCCTCAGGGTTCCTGTTCACCAGGGCTCCTCAGGGTTCCTGTTCACCAGGGCTCCTCAGGGTTCCTGTTCACCAGGGCTCCCCAGGGTTCCTGTTCACCAGGGCTCCTCAGGGTTCCTGTTCACCAGGGCTCCTCAGGGTTCCTGTTCACCAGGGCTCCTCAGGAGTGGATTCCGTGGCTATACAGGTCCTCTGGGACCCAATTAGGCTGGATAACATTGAAAGGAATTAGCAGATTCTGTGTGTCGATATTGAATATGTACACACGGCAAGGCGGTAGGCTCGCCGCCGCATGCCGTTTTGATTACATAATCCACAATAAGTTGGACATTAAAGTGGAAATGAAGCAGTGCGATAAATACATATTCATAGCATCACATTAGTATTTAGATAAGCCACAGAAGAAGTCACGTTATAAAAATAAGCAGTTTCTAAGAAAAAACGATTTGTTGTGTACATTTCTGAAGCATTTAGCATTATGGGCGCGGCCATTTTGTTGCTGACGTCATACCGCTGGTTGGGTGTATACACTCTGGTTAGCTGCCTATAGTGAATGGGTCAGTCAGCAAATAAAATGTTGCCTACAAAACAACGGGACCGCGGTGGTTCTGTTTGTATTGCTCCTGGCTGTTCAAACTAATTTTACCATGTGAGAGAGAGGAAAGTTGGTTAATTTCCACAAACTACCAGTGAAAAAAACAGTGTTGTTGACATGCTGTGGCATGTGGTTGTGGCTGGCTGCACTCAGGCGGCGCGACCAGCCTGTTGGACAGGGAAGGAGGATCTGCAGAGAACACTTCATTGCCTCGGATTATGTTGTTGGGGTGGGATGTTTGTCCAGAAGACCACTAATCAGCTGAAGCCGGACGCGGTTCCCTCGGTCTTCGACAGACAGACCGGCGTTAGCTCTCGGGAGCGATCGCTAGCTAGTTGGCACCAGCCGGGGACCGGCGTTAGCTCTTGGGAGCGATGGCTAGCTAGTTAGCACCAGCCGGCGACCGGCGTTAGCAACCGGAGCGTCGCGGAGCATTCAGCCTGCTGGCTACCTAGACCCACTTCAACCAGCGTCGCGGAGCATTCAGCCTGCTGGCTACACAGCTTGTCGGTGTGCTGGAGCCTGGAGCCAGCTACCGTTAGCTTGCAGAGGCTCCAGCACACCGACAAGCTGTGTAGCTAGCTACCGTTAGCTTGCAGAGGCTCCAGCACACCGACAAGCTGTGTAGCTAGCTACCGTTAGCTTGCAGAGGCTCCAGCACACCGACAAGCTGTGTAGCTAGCTACCGTTAGCTTGCAGATGCTCCAGCACACCGACAAGCTGTGTAGCTAGCTACCGTTAGCTTGCAGAGGCTCCAGCACACCGACAAGCTGTGTAGCTAGCTACCGTTAGCTTGCAGAGGCTCCAGCACACCGACAAGCTGTGTAGCTAGCTACCGTTAGCTTGCAGAGGCTCCAGCACACCGACAAGCTGTGTAGCTAGCTACCGTTAGCTTGCAGAGGCTCCAGCACACCGACAAGCTGTGTAGCTAGCTACCGTTAGCTTGCAGAGGCTCCAGCACACCGACAAGCTGTGTAGCCAGCAGGCTGAATGCTCCGCGACGCTGGTTGAAGTGGGTCTAGGTAGCCAGCAGGCTGAATGCTCCGCGACGCTCCGGTTGCTAACGCCGGTCGCCGGCTGGTGCTAACTAGCTAGCCATCGCTCCCAAGAGCTAACGCCGGTCCCCGGCTGGTGCCAACTAGCTAGCGATCGCTCCCGAGAGCTAACGCCGGTCTGTCTGTCGAAGACCGAGGGAACCGCGTCCGGCTTCAGCTGATTAGTGGTCTTCTGGACAAACATCCCACCCCAACAACATAATCCGAGGCAATGAAGTGTTCTCTGCAGATCCTCCTTCCCTGTCCAACAGGCTGGTCGCGCCGCCTGAGTGCAGCCAGCCCGAGCCAACATGTCAACAACACTGTTTTTTTCACTGGTAGTTTGTGGAAATTAACCAACTTTCCTCTCTCTCACATGGTAAAATTAGTTTGAACAGCCAGGAGCAATACAAACAGAACCACCGCGGTCCCGTTGTTTTGTAGGCAACATTTTATTTGCTGACTGACCCATTCACTATAGGCAGCTAACCAGAGTGTATACACCCAACCAGCAGTATGACGTCAGCCATGACGTCAGCAACAAAATGGCGGCGCCCATGTTGAAAACAGGGATATTATATTATATTTTTCAGACAAATAAGATAGATTTCACATTTGATTATAGAACCCTGTCTTACACAAGGTACACAACAAACAAACTAGGATCACATTGCTCACTGCTTCATTTCCACTTTAACTCGCACATGTCCATATTACAAACTGGACTGTTACACATTAGCCCTAATCACATCTAGGGATGCACGATAATTATCGGGCCGATATCAGCAATTATGACGTCATCCCGATAACGTTATTAATAGCTCCGATAATATAATATATTTTTTGGTAAAAGAAAATGCTGTGTGGGTGAATTGGAATTAAGTGCGTTTGTTTTGACTGTAGGCTCGTCCCGTTTTGCCAGTACTGTGGTACGACTGACAGCGTGTGGTTTAAGAACAGGGCGTTCTATAACCACAGGCACGTACGTTTCTGAATCAGCGGGGACGTTAAAAACAAAGATGGCCGCGTCGGTACTCGGAATTTCAGAGGAAAAAGATCGCTTGCTATTTGTAATAAATGCAATGGAGAAGTTCCACAAGGAGGGAAAAGGGCAACAACTTGTAATACATCCAGCCTGACGGGTCACCTGCGGCATCACCACCTCCACGACGGTGTGTTATTGTGTTAACTTAGAAGCCTACGACGACGCGAGGAGCTAAGCAAAGCTAGCCCCTTCCATGGCTGTGATGCAACCCTCGGTTGAACGCAGTCACTTATTGCTCCATAGTAGCCAGGTTAATTTGCACCACCAAGGACTGCTTAAAAGCTAGCGGCTTGAGCCCTTGGGTCATTTCGGTCAAACTTCTTTAATTTAGCAAACGACTCGTCAATAGCTGGCTTTGGATTCACAGCAGCTTCTAGCTTCTAGCTTCTAGCTTCTAGCTTCTAGCTTGTTGCAGGTGACTTGTTGTGGTGGTGATGTGTCCACTCAAAGCCTTTTTTTCAAGGCTCCGCTTTGAAAAAAGAAGAACAAAAAGCTTCGAGCGTCTTAGGTTGGATGTATTATAAGTTGTTGACGGATTGTGAATTTTCATTTGGAAAAATAAATATGGTCACTTTATCAGTCAATACTGTTGTCTTGGCTTTTGTTTCTGTTGTCTGGTTAGGTCACATTTAAGTTGGTGTTAAGTTATTGTCCTGGGAAGTCTTTTTATGTATTATTATTGTATTGTGATATGTTTTGTTTCATGTTGAAAAAAAAATATTTGATAAAAAATTATAATATATACATTAAGAAAAAAGATTATAATACAATAAATATCGGTTATCGATATCGGTTATCGGCCTGAGGAGCATAAAGTTATCGATATCGGTGTCAAAATCAATATCGTGCATCCCTAATCACATCGTTACGAAATACGGGGAGCGCAACCATCGGCACACCGTGCACTTCATATATAAGACCAACGCTAAAGCCCTTTCGCATCCCCTCTCTCTTTCTTTCTCTCTCTCTCTCTCTCTCTCTCTCTCTCTCCCTCCCTCTCTCTCGCTTACACTCTCTATTTCTCCCCCCTTCTCTCTGTCGCTCACACTCTCTATCTCTCTCTGTCCCCCCCTCTCTCTCTCACTCTCTCTCTCTTTCTTTCCTCTTTATTTACTTTTGATACGTTTCCAAGAAGTACAGCACATAATAATCTCACAGGAGGTCAGAGGAGCCCTGATATACCCAAACAGAGGTTGCTTCCACTCCTACGCTCAAGGACGTTTTGATTTCGCAAATATCTGCCCATTAGCTTTGATTTTGGGCGGCACGCTCCCGGAGTCCCCCCCCCCCCCCCCCCCCCAACACATAACAACGCTGCTGCACTGTTTGGGTTTTTACGGGAAGGTTGTGCGCTTGTGTGTGTGTGTGTAGCGCGCACGCTTTGTGCATATGCAAAGGGTACAAACTGAGAAGGTTTGGGGAGTTTTCCCACTGATTTCCGAGCGCATTCCGTTTGATGACATCATCTCTCTGTGCGCCGCGCCACAGCAGGCCAGTGGCATGAGGAGTAGCCAATCGGGGTGGGGTGTTGTCTCACCGCCGTCCCTCGTCTATGAAGTTGCTGATTCCAGAGGGGCGGGGCCAGAGGCTCGTGGAATAATCCACTTTGAATACCATGTGGAATACCTTCCCCTATACACACACACACATGGACCGCGGAACCGGTAGGGCCAGTATGGCCATGGCCCTACCTACTTTGGGGTAGTGTTGTCACGATACTGGAATTTCGACTTCGATATGATACCTTGAAAAGTATCGATACTTCGATACCATTTCGATACAAAAAAAAAAAAAATAAAAAAAAAATATATATATATATATATATTTTTTTTAACAAATTTAGCTTTTGTTGCTGGTTGATTCTCCTCAGCTTCTCTCTGGTACTATAAGAGAAGATAAATATAACACTTTTAAAACCCTTTGTTTATCTTTAGATCACACATTTAAAAATAACTGTTCATCTCACTTCAATCATTTTTATTGCAAATGCAGAACATGGTATTTTCTCAAGCAGACAGATGTAAACACTGTAATCTGTGTTGCATGTACCTGACAAACTGAACTGTTTGTATTACAGTTAGTAACAGTTTCGATTTTTATTTAAAGATAACGAGAGTGAGCGAGAGAGAGACAGAGAGAGAGAGAGGCTATGCTCCTCCGAGCATTTTACTAACGTTACATTTTTAACAAGATTGCTGCTATTTAAACACTTGATGGAAACGGGGTAATGTTAACCTTATGTCGACTGTAGTATTGTATGACCTCGACATAACGTTTAAACGTTAACGTTACTCCGTTTCCATGCAGTAATTATACAGGTGGGCAGCTAAGCTAACGGAGCTAACGAACGTTAGCTGGTAGCTGTAACGTTACAACGAATCAGCTGTTGATATTATGCGCCATCAGTAGACAACGTATCATGTATTAAACTAGAGTTAATGGTTTAATGCTTCAGTCACAGTGACGTTGAAAGAGCAGCTGTCACAAACCTCCAGTGATGCCACTAACGCGTTACTAAGTAACGCGTTATTGTAATCTGATTACTTTTCCCCGAAAATAGTAATCTAACGCGTTAATCTTTACAAGCCAGTAATCTGATTGCAGTTACTTGTCCAAGTGGCCGTGCGTTACTATTTCGTTACTATCTCATCATAATGCAGGCGGAATGCAGTATTTTCTTTCGTTTTCGACAGTCAAATATACGTTTGGAAAGCTTTTCCTTGTATTGGGGAGTGACGTCACAGCACGCAACCTCGCGTGTTGATCCATGCTGGTGGGCGCGGCTGTTATTGTTATTATCAGGCTGACCTGCGAGCTAGCAGGGAGACACTCGCGCTCGTAACGCTTTCTGGCACTGGAAGTTCACTAGTCTACTTAACGTTTGTGTAAACTAAGCCGGGTGAAAAAAACATTCACTTTGTGGAGGAAACAAAATACTGTCTACCGCATATGGAATATACAGCACAGCACGACCATCGACTTCTACAGGACTCGGAGTCGGAGCTGCACCAGCCAAACAGTATGTTCTACCTTTGAGTTAAACATCTTTTGCAGTGCACTATTCATGAACATGGAACACCATACTGCAGTATGTAGGTTGTCAGTAGCACACTGACAACACTGCAGTATATATATTCCCTCCCCGCCGTATGTATATTTCCCTCCCACCCACCCACCCCCTCCTAATGTACAGTCCCCTCCCCATCATATGTATATACTCTGTCAGGATCTAGGGGTAACAGTACTGTATATTTGAATACCGCTTATGTCACAAATGTATCAGTACTAAATACCTATATGTCCCTATGCCATAAATGTCATGTATGTTGTGTATGTCATAAATGTCTATATGAATTGAAAATGGGGGACCCTGATGGAAACAAGACAAACGTCTTTCTCAGGTCTGCATCCCCTTAACAATTGTATGTATTGAGCCGTACTGTATTGTACCCATTCTGCAATCTGTTAAATAAAGTTTTCATTCATTCATTCACACAATAATAAATAATAATAACGTAGAACCATATCTGAATGGGGCAGGCCTCAAAGGTAGGCTACATATCAGCCTACATGTGGTGTTATTGACCATTTATCTTTTGTGAAATCTATAGATCTATAGATAGCAAGATAGGCCTACCTGCCCTATTAGTACATTTTACTCAAACTGAGTACATTTTACTAATTTTTTTTTGTCATTCTTATGTTGTGGCAGCAGCAGGGACGACGACTTCGTAACCTAGTTACTTTCAAAGTAACTAAGTTACTCTGATAATCAAGTAACCAGTAAAGTAACTAAGATTACTTTTAAAGGAGTAATCAGTAATCAGTAATCAGATTACTTTTACAAGTAATCTGTGGCATCACTGCAAACCTCTTTCATTTCTTTATGGAGATCCGCGCTGGCACTGCTCTGTTTACAAACTGAAGACGGCTCTACTGTGACTCTGTGAGGGGGAGGGCTGGACTCGGAGCAGGCGGAGGGGCAAGCACGCTCTGAACAGCGTGTCAACAACTTGCTGTAGAACACTCGCCAGCTGGTACCGATACTGCAGAAAGTATCAGTATTTCGGGAAATGAGTATCGAAGCCGTTTTAAATATTCAGTATCGATATGTATCGATACTTCGATATTTTTGACAACACTACTTTGGGGTGTATCAAACATCAAACATTATGTAAACATTTAATATTTTAACATTTAATAATATAATATATCAGCAAATACATTTAGCAAATACCACAGAGGCCATGGCTTACTACCAGACCACGTTTCATTCCCAGCAACCTAGCACAGGTGAGTGTTGACATTTTTAAATCCTATGCAACTGGTTGACCGCCGCGTCACAATATTACGCTTTCTAATCATACTGGCTGGTTAAGTAATGCATTGCATATTATGATACTATTTGATTATGCAACTGGTTGACTGCCGTTGTTCTGCCGAATTCTACTGCTTCCTCGAAAACTGCTGCTGTAGCGCGAATCGCCTATATCTTTTGACAGCTGGGTGTCGTCACCCTATAGTTCACTCCGAACTCCAACAGGTGTACCGACATTTTATCATCTACAAATACATTCTGCTGCAAAGCCAATTACATGCAAATATTTACATGCTTATACCAGTAGCGGCCCGTACTATCTACTGTTGGGTGGTCGCAGGGGGTTCACGTTAGGTCGAGTTGAAAATGTAACGTTAATAAATGCTCTGGAGCAATCTCTCTCTCTGTCTCTCGGATCAATCCAATAAAATAATTAACACATGTATATGTTGTCATTTTAAACAACTCACCATTCATTCATTCATCCATTATGCATCAGCAGCAGCTAAAATAATGTTATAGTTCACAACACAGCAGCGCGTTTTGAATCGCTATTATCATCTCAGCAAGCCAAGCACCGTCAATACTTTCCGTAGCCGCATTTCTCGGAGACACAGGAAGCATCGCTGTGTTGAGAGAGCGAGAGAGAGAGAGAGAGAGAGACTCACTGTTTAGTCGAAACGTCCAGGGCAGGAGGGCTTGATAAAGTGTATAATCCACTGTCCCAGACTGTTGATGTATATCCAGACCACTGTCCAGACTGCATCCGCCATATAGCTTGTTGTTAGCGAAGTGTTAGCACCACACAACACAAGTACTGTGATGATGTCTTTGCCCATTTCCGCGTCGAACAGACTGCAAACTACCTGGCGTTCTATCGGCCTGCTCTAAGACAAACTCTAATCTTAACCAACTTTGAAAGAGTGCCTAAGCTTAACCGTCGAAAGAACTTGCCGTCACGCTCTAAGACAAATAGCTGCATGATCACAACAACACAAGTTACACAACAGCTACAACAGAAACTGGCGTCGGCCAATCAGAGAGCGTCTCCGCGAAATGCGGCTACGGAAATTCTAGACGCTGCTAAGGCTGCTTGCCTAGACCGCTTCAAATCGCACCCGGCTTCCATCATAAACATCATATTTCAACGCACATCGCGTTACGCACTGATTGGCCTGCAACGGATACAGCGATGAAACAGTGACGCGCACTCAGAGCGCTATTGCGTCTAGCCCGGGCCGAGAGAAATACGGCTAGGAGAAATGCGGCTATGCGACAGTGAGTCACTTCCTGTTCAGGAAAACAATTATTTTTATTTGATATATTAACGTTATATTGTGCATTGGAAACACAAACATACTTAAAATGAGTAAATATTATTCATTTTAAACATGTTTATATTATTTATAGGGCTATAAAACAAAAAAAATTAAAAAAAATCTTGTTCTTCTCTCTTTTAACCAGGGGGGGGCGGCGCCCGAGCGCCCCTAGTGGCGAGCAGCCACTGGCTTATACAGTTCAAAAGGTGCAATGAAAAATATATGTTTAAGATATTGTTTAAGATATATCAACAAGACTCAACAAGACGTTCGGCAGCAAGGTGGCAGAATATTGTTGAGTGAAAGATTGTGGGTCATGCGCATGCGTGCGCAAGCGCAGGAGCGCTGGCAGCAGAATTCTGATGTGCAGTAGAACGCTGTGTCACATTATTTACGCTTTCTAATCATACTGGTTAAGTGATGCATATTATGATGCTATTTGGTTGTGACTAAATGTAGGTTATAATCAATAAACAATTGCGTTACGAGCATGTGGCTTGGTTTGGGCGGAGGGAGCAACGTCACATAATTTTGGCCAACATTTTGGCCCAAACCATTCCAAATGCATTCTGCGGTCCATGCACACACACACACACACACACACACACACACACACACACACACACACACACACACACACACACACACACCAGGGTTTCCGTTAGAAAAAATTGTTGCCGGCCTCAGTGTCCGGTAGATTTCAATCTACCGGTCAAATGAGAGACATTCCGGTCAGAGTTTATTGAGCTTAAAAACAATTGATAGGCAAAAGAATGACAACAAAACAAAAGAATGACATCATCAAGGCATGTAGATTTATAATATTTTTACTTAAAACTAGGCTACTTTTGCGTATATAGAGTCATTATATTCCAAATAAAATGGAGAGTATGTCGATGCAGAGCAGCAGATTCAGCTGTTTTTGGCTCTTTTCTGGCTCTATCTGGGGACCGCTCAGCAGCGCCCCCCACCCAACAGGTGAATTGCCAATGGCTGAATTGGAGTACTGCACTGTGCCGCTGCTTCTCCGGTTCTGCAGCTACACATGCATTCGCAAACTCAGCACTAAAGCTCTCGCTGACAACGTCGGTGTCATTATTAGAAGCAACGATGAAACAAATGTAATGATTGTTTCGTTCATCGCATAGGCTATTTAATTTTAGCCTATTTTAATACAATTCAAATAATCAAATTGTGCTTAGAAGGAATTATTTTCGCCGGACATTAAGACCGGAGAGATTAAATATGTCGGACTTCAACAGATTTTGCCGGTAATTACCGGCTAACGGAAACGCTGACACACACACACACACACACACACACACACACACACACACACACACACACACACACACACACACACACACACACACACACACACACTCACACTCACATACACACCACACACACACACACACACACACACACACACACACACACTCACACTCACATACACACGACCACACACACACACTCACACACACACACACACACACACTCACACACACACACACACCACTAGGGCTGACCTCAATGCTTCGAAGCTTCAATCACTGCCACTGTCACTGTAATCGATTCATCGAATATTCAAATGCTTAATCTTTTGTTTGTTGTTGTTGTTGTTGTTGTTGTTGGCTTCTAGAGTCACGGGACCCTTCAGAAGAGCCGTCTGCCCCGTAAGTTCTCGTCTCGCTGCTGCCACATTGAAACTTTCTGAGCGCGGGAGGAACGACGCTTCGGATTATTCGCTAATAATTACTTACTACCTGAAGCTTTGAAGACCTCGAACATGGTTATCGGGACAGCCCTACATACCACACACACACACACACACACAGACACACTCACAGACACACTCACAGACACACACACAGACACACATGCACACAGACACACACAGACCCACGCACTCTGGATCTAAACGATCTAACCCCCCCCCCCCCCCCCCCCCCGTGTGCAGGACTCAGCGTAACGTGGCCGCGGCCAGCAGCAGTCAGCAGTCAGCAGAAACGCGTGGCTTTCAGCGTCGAGGCAACAATACCTTCCACACTCTCTAGAAGCGCTAGAACAGCTCTTAGCCCCCGAGAGAGAGAGAGAGAGCGAAATAATGGTAAAAAAATTTTGCACGCAAGCTGTAAATAGTCGTACAGTAGGATGTTTCTGCTCTGTTCTGCTATAGAGAGGGAGGGCGGAACTTTCTACCGGGGAAGTATGCGTGCGCGTGGGTGTGTGTGCGCACGTGCGTGTGTGTGCATGTGCCTGTGTGTGTGTGTGTGTGTGTGTGTGTGTGTGTGTGTGTGTGTGTGTGTGTGTGTGTAGGTGTGTGTGTGTGTGTGTGTGTGTGTGTGTGTGTGTGTGTGTGTAGGTGTGTGTGTGTGTGTGTGTGTGTGTGTGTGTGTGTGTGTGTGTGTGTGTGTGTGTGAGAGAGAGAGAGATTCAGAGCCAGAAAACTCCACAGAGCAGTGGCTCAGGACAGAGAAACCTTGTTCTATGTGCCATAGTAGTGTCACCTGCATCATAGAATTAGGTGTGTGTGTGTGTGTGTGTGTGTGTGTGTGTGTGTGTGTGTGTGTGTGTGTGTGTGCGTGCGTGTGCGTGTGCCTTGCTTTGCTTGCTTAGCTTTGCTTCAGTTACTGCCTGAAGTGGTCTCTGGCTCAAACGAATGTCCCATAGACTAGTGAGAGAGGAGAGGAAATGGGGGGATTTGGTACTGTACAAGATTAATACAGACCTAATCGCCTGTGTGTGTGTGTGTGTGTGTGTGCGTGCGTGTGTGTGTGTGTGTCCCTCGGTGCTCTCTGCTCTCTTGAGTCCAGTAGCACAGAGCACTCGTTGAACCTCCTCATATTATGGGATGGCGTGTTGACCCTCGTTGAGCTTCATGTGTGGAGAGAGTGGGGGGAGAGTCCCGTGTCGCTCAGCGGTCTCGGTGAGATCATCCTCGCGGCTAAAAACGGAGCCGCCAGTGTTTCGGTTACCGTCGGTAGTGTGATAGTAAAGGGTTAACTTTCTGTAGTGTGGCAGTGAAAGGGTTAAGTACCTGCTGTTGTGTGGCAGTGAAAGGGTTAACCTGCTGTGTATTGTCGCAGTGAAAGGCTTAACCGTTTGGTAGTGCGGCAGTGAAAGGGTTAACTGGCATGATATACGTGATACGTTATACATTGTAGTAGGGCTGGGCGATATAACGATAACGATAAATATCGCGATATATTTTAATAATCGATATCGAATATCGAAATTAAAAAAAAATCGAAAAATCGTTTTTTTTTTTTTTTTTTTTTTTTTTTTTTTTTTTTTACCTGCAACAGGGCAGTTTTAAAACCAGAGACAGTGGACAGACTTGTCTTTCTTGCCTGCAACTTAAAGTAATGGCTTTGCTTGTCCAAATGACAATACTGACCAAATTCAGATTTCTTTTTCTCTTGTCCATTTATTTTGTTTGCTTTCTAATTTAAAATACATTTTGAAACCGTCTGTACACAGTTCTGTACACAGTTCACTCACACATTCACACACCGAGGGCAGAGCAAGGTGCCAACCTGCTAATCGGGAGCAATTAGGGGTGTCTTGCTCAAGGACACTTTGACATGCTGCCCGGGAGGAGAGGGAATCGAACCGGGAACCTTCCTGTGTATACTATACTATACTACTATAAACTACAATAATTCTTTATTGCCCATATTTATTGTAACATATAATATAACTGATAGGGCACACCCTCATCTGCATCTTTGATTACACTCATATTGCTGTCTTGCTCAAGGACACTTCGACACGCTGCCCGGGAGGAGCGGGAATCGAACCGGGAAGCTACGGATTGCCAGACGACTCTGCTCTATACCTCCTGAGCCACTGTCAGTGTGTTCAGTGTTCCGTTCGGGAATGCCGCAAAACGATTTGTTCTGCCAACTCCAGTGTTTACTGTAACGTCAAGCGCTACGCCGCCGGTGCATCTAGATGATCTCTTTGAAGGAATACTAACCCAAATATACAGTTTCTCCTCTGTTTACTCCAGTCCTGAGGAGTAACTGTAGCTTTTGCCCAAAGAAGGCCAAGGACGTTCAGATCAGCTAATAAGGTGTTCTAAGTGGTATATATTATGTTGAAATTAGTGCTGTCAGGCGATGATTAAAAAAATGTATCTAATAAATTACAGGATTTGTAATTAATTAATCTAAATAATCGCATTTTAATCGCATAACCATTTTAGGCCTGATATTCTATATTCTATAATCATATTTCAAATGGCCTGTGGCCAGTACTTAATCGAGGACTTGTGTCTTCTCTCGTTATGAAAAACGGCGTTCCTCTTACGGTAGTGAGAGTGTACTTTTGCCTTTTTTGTTGTGATGGAGGGTTGTGTGTGTCGTTAAGATCCACAACTGGGTTAGGTGTTGGCCTACAGAAGTCACATGTGTAAGCTCTTGTACCAGGGCCCTTAAAGGGGCCCTCTCTTGGTCTGTGTTTTTCTTCCTTTAGGAAAGGTGTAAAAATTCAGATGGCAGGTTCGCACATGAGTCTATGTGAAGCTGTTAACGCTTCATGTAGCACACTATGACTGGTGTCATGGCTCTGCTTTGTCATTGCATCGTATCAGGGGTGAGGGGTCATGAGGGGGTGAACTGGTAAAACCTTCCTCCCCTTTTTCTGATTGGTCAGGGGTCAAAACCTCCTGTCCTTCGGGCTTCCTGTCATGTTGCTGGATCAGCGCGTCACAGGGTAGAGAGGGGGGGGAGGGAGTTTCCTGGTCCCACGCCATATTGGGCGGTGGGCCACGGAATTCCCCCCGCCATAGAGTACGTCACTGGGCGTGTTTCTATTGGTTGTGAGACTTCCGTGAGTTATTCAGGCTCCATGTTGTGGACCTCTGTTACAGGGAGTTTCAGAGCCTCCTCCTCAGGGAGTTTCAGAGCCTCCTGTGAGTTTCAGACCCTCCCTCTCAGTGAGGGAGCCTCCTCAGAGTTTCAGAGCCTCCTCCTCAGATTGTCAAGGTGAGTAAAACTTAAAAAGAAGTTCTGCTCTGTTGTATGTAGGGGTGGGACGGTTCACAAAACCCACTGTTCGGTACGTACCTCGGTTTTGTGGTCACGGTTTTCGGTTCGGTTCGGTATATTGTTTTTTATAAAAAAAAAATGTTTACTCCAAAAATACCAGAATCAGCATACAATATATATAGCCTAAAAATAATCCAACTTTTCAGTTATTCTCAAGGACGTAGTCATGCAAAAACTGAAAGAATGAGGCAGTTTGACATCAGGCACATCATTTTACGACGAGGAGGAAGTGTTTACAGCCTTAAATAATGTTTGGCACACAAAGACCGAACTGACAGCATCAAACTAACACACACACACTGTACTGTTTAAAAACAACACTGCTCTGTTCATTCTATTTTTAAAATACGTACATTATCTGTCTACATTTATTTAGACTAACATTATTTAAATATTGAGTGCAACTGTGGTTGATTACGTAATTCGGTGAGTTGGAACTATCTATGGGTTGGCGCGGATCCCCACGGACATTTTAGCGTGTGGGACCATCAGCTTAGGAGGAGTTCATAACATCAACAAGCAGCACGAAAGCAGCAATAGTCCCGGTTGGAGTTAGTAAAACACAGTTGTATGTTAGCCTTCTTGGATGTTGAATAAATGCCTATCATTGTCTTTAAACACCCTGCCTCTCAGACTCTCATTTCCTCCTCTGCTAGCTAGTACTAGCTACGGTAACATTTCGTTGACTGTATTAGCTGGGGCTAGCGGGGCTACCATAGTTAAAATGTGCGTTGTGTTGTACAAACTGCTAACGCTATGGCAAGATGTGTGTAGGCCTATGTAATGTTAATGGCTATGTTTTTAAAGTCGTAATGAAGATTGATTTATATTGTGCTTGCCATTTTTACACAAACTGACTAGCACCTGGCTGCAGTGCTGCTGCTGCTGCCTGCAGCCAGCACTCACCTCTCCCGGCTCCGTGCCAAATGATTTTTTTCCCCCCGCATCCCCGGAACCGTACAATACACAGACGCCCCGAACCGTGGAGGTCGTGCCGAACGGTACACGGTTCAGTTGCGTACCGTCCCACCCCTAGTTGTATGTGTATTGAGCTTGATAGGTGAGGCAACGCAGTAGAGGCGATTTGTTCTTCTGCTCTGCTCCCTACTAGTAGTGTGTATATTGGGTCAGAGCCTCCTCCTCAGGGAGTTTCAGAGCCTCCTCCTCAGGGAGTTTCAGAGCCTCCTCTGTGAGTTCAGAGCCTCCCTCTCAGTGAGGGAGCCTCCTCAGAGTTTCAGAGCCTCCTCCTCGGAGAGTCCTAGTCCAATTGTTACATAGCTCAATGTTGCAATATGGCTTTTCAATTTATTGCTCACGTGGGAAGTCTCTCTGGGGGTTCCCTGTCCCCTCCTTTATGGAGCAGGTTGACGGGGTATTGTTTAGGGAATTCCTTGACTCCTCGCCTGTAATGGTCGGTTGAGTCATGGGATTCCCCCCGTCATAGGGTACGTCGCTCCCCGTCCCCTCTTTTATGGAGCATGGTTGACAGGGTGTTGTTTTCCCTCATGCGACCCATGTCCGTATTTTTTTCTGTGAAAAAAACGGCTTCTTGTCGTTCTCCCAGGCGGCTTGGAGGAACGGTATCTGGGTTCTTGTTAAAATATCCATTGATATGTTTTGGGTCTCGACGTGTACATAGTGCTGGCCCTGGGTGCTTCTGATAGGAACCACGCATGGGCTTACGCGCCTTGGTTGCTCATCATTGAAAGTGCGTTTTTATGGGGCAACTGGGATGGAGTTTGTCTCTTCCGAGCGCCAGTGTACTAGGCTTGTCTCGATGAATTCTCGTTCATATCTGGGGGATGTTAACAGAATAGATCAAAGCATTGGTAGAGGGGTCTCACGCCCTTGGGGTGGGCCACCGGGCGCGGTACGAAGGGGACCGTCTGGGTGGCGCCCTCTATAATGTTTTGGATCAACACGCATACCTACCCCCCTCCTGGGACTGGGGATGGCGGCGTGATTAGGGCACGGGACTGATTCTGGTCGCGCCGGACCAGGTCAGTTAACCCGTTGTCCGCCGGGGCGCAGATCTGCTGTTCTGGTACCCTGAGGGACTTGTGCTTTTTTCGGGGGGGAAAATGCCGGGTCGGCCCGGGCGTTGCAGGGTTTGACGTTATGGAGATGTTCGTGGTTGTGTTACTACGTGTTACCCCTCACTGTTGCTTGGTCCATGTTGTGTTGTACCTTGCGCTGTGCTGAGGGAGCCTGGTCCTTCTCCATTCTTTTTCGCCCCTCTCTTCTCCTGCTTAGGCAGGGCTGGGAGGGGGCTGTTGAGGTGGTTCTTGTAGAACTCCTCTGGCATCCCTGTGTACGCCGGGCCCGGGTTCGAAATTGTTTTTGTCGACCCGTTGGCCTGGGTTATACCCTTTTTGAAAACTGAAACACTTGTACTGCGGTATAGCCAGTGTATACCCGCAGTTGTGTTTTGGAGTTTTTTCTTGGGGGGTTATAGGAACAACCGCCTCATGTTAGAACCAAGGGGGTGGTTGGTTCCCTGGTGTGTTGGTAGCGGAGTCAACTCTCAGGGTAGGCCGGGTTTGGCCCCGTCTACCTGTGAGTGTGCCCCCGCACCTTTCATGACGTCTGCCAATCATGTCAGCCTTCTCTGCCTCGGCCCCTCTAGAGAGTCGAGGTTTTTTTTGTGGAGGCTGCGACATGGTGCACAGCATGCCAGCATACGCCCCTTCCGCCGGGGTGCTGTTTCAGCAGACCCCTTTGGCGCCTGTCTAGTCCGCAGTGCTCCAGGCTCAGGTCGAGTGGCCTGTTGCCTGGATTGAGGGGTCGACCTCTTTTGGGGGTCGTCTCCCTGATGCGCTGCCTGCTCCCGCTGTGGGTGTAGCCTCTTGAGTGCTTCGGGGCGGCGTGCTGTAGGGGGGAAGGGCCTGCTCTTGGATGGGCCCTGTCCGAATACGCTGGCGATGTGGGGGGTGGTGTCACTAGTGACCGCCTGGTGGGGTCTCGATGCTGCGGCGTCGTTGGCCTTTCCAGGCCCCCTTTTCCGGGGGGGTCCAGTCCCTTCCTGGGTCTGGGTCCTCCTTCGCGCTCCGCTGCTACGGCCTTGCCACAGGGTTGGGCTTTTGTTCTTGACCCCGTGATATTAGGGGTTGTAAAGGGGTTTTTGTTCCTTTCCGTTCGTTCCCTAGTGGCATGTGGGTTGCGCGTTTGTGTAGTCGTGGGTATGTCCCACGGTCTGCTCACCCTGTGCGTTTGAGTTGCTAAACTCCTCTTCGCACAGTCGGATCCGATACCCTCCCGTCCTCCGCTAGGGGGGTCCGGGGGCTCGGGTCCTCCCCGGTTCTGATGGTTGTGGGGGGCCTCAGCGGGTACATTTGTCGAGCTTCCGCTCTGCTCAGCTCCTGTATTACAGTAGACGCAGAGCGGAGCTATGCGATATAACGTACGGTTATGTATATAACCATAGTATAGTGATGCTCTGCGTCGGACTCACTGAGGACCCCGTGGTCTTGCCTTTATGGTGAAAGACTTGGGAAGGAGCTGTTAGTATGGCCACACCCCTGCTTATGTAGAGGAGCGGATGGGGGTGTGGCCAGGCAGATGAGGTGTGTAAAGGTGCATGTGAAAATGTATTCAGTGCTAATACTGATATGGTAGAGTATTACAGTAGACAGTAGACGCAGAGCGTCACTATACTCATAACTATGGTTATATACATAACCGTACGTTAATTTTCATAACGCGATAATTTGCTGTGTAATTAATTAATCTAATTAACGCGATAAACTGACAGCCCTAGTTGAAATAAGTGTTAAATAGCTCTACAATCTGACAGTCATCACTGATATAGAGTGTCTGGCCAGTAACATGGGTCACCCAGTCCCTCCGCTCTGCAGTAAACACAACATATATTTCCTGGTATCCTGTTCCCACTTTCAGGAGAGAGAACCCTAGACATCTTAGCTGTGCAACTATATTGCTTAAAGTAATGTCACATCTTACCTGTACAACTATATAGGTTAAAGTAATGTCACATCTTACCTGTACAACTATTCAAGTCAAGTCAAGAGTTTTATTTGTCACGGCATACAAGTATACAATGAAATGCGGGTGGTCTTGCCCGCAACGATGTGCAATACAGTAGTACAACATATAATAGATTCCAATAAAACAACATTGTGCAATAAACAGGTAACATAGTGGGACATCTCGGTATTTGTACATAGTTATTTACAGAGCATGGAGGACATGCTAGGTCCTTTGGTAGTGCAATACACTGTTACTGTTGCTATACTATTTTTAAAGTGACCTTTCCTTTGTGGCCATAAGTGTGGGCGTGTGCAGCATGAGTGTGTGCTTGCTCATGTTAAAGTGGCTGCTATTGTGCGAGCGTGCACAGTGTGCGTGTCGTGTGTGTGCTCATGTGTGCTTCTGTGTGGAGAGTTCAGTGTTCTGTGGTACTCAGTGTTCATTGTTCAAGGCTCTGATGGCCTGGGGGAAGAAGCTGAGCCGAAGCCTCTCTGTCCTAGTAGCTGGGGTTCGCAGGCGTCTGCCTGACCTCAGCAGCTGGAACAGGCTGTTATTGGGGTGGTGAGGGTCTTTCATTATTCTGCAGGCTCTGAATTTGCACCTCTTGTTGTATAGAACCTGCAGGGGAGGTAGTGCAATCAGGGGCGTAGCTGTCGATTCTGGGCCCCATGAAAGAATGTATTTCTAGGCCCCCAGTGAATGCGAGCGCGCGTAAGGGCGCGAGCAAAAAAAAATGTGGCCATTTATTTATTGATGAAAACGCATAATATGGTTTTTACTAGGCCTGCCACGATAACACATTTTGCTGGGCGATTAATTGCCCCCGAAAATATCGCGATAAGCGATATTATTGCGACCGGTTAGAGAAATTTTTTTGAGAAATTTATTTCCCAAAACTTTTATTTTGAAGCCCACCGCTCCGTCTTTTCCGGTGTTTTAGACTTTTATTTTGAAGCCCACCGACCGGACCGGAAGTATTGTTGTGATTATCCTAAGCAGAAACTATGAGCCGACAACTTGTCCTGTTCTGTTTTTGAGCTAATGATAAAACAAATTGTTGGTGAACAACTAACTTTAGGTTAGTTTTAACGTTAGCTACTAACGTTAGATGCAGCTACTACAGGCAATCAACGATGAGGAGGAAGCGTCAAAGCAGTATATAATAGAATAGCTGTGGTGCGTAAGCACTGCAGCACGACTCGAAACTACCGGAGTGTTATAATAAATTAATTCATGTTTAACTTGTCCCCGTGTCCAGTCCTTTGACTAGCCCCACCCGTTCATTGTAAACAATGATGCATGTAATTGTATTAACGTTATTCTGTGTTGTACTTGTAGCTATGCTATACGTTGTATTTCGTTTGTTAGTTATTTAGCTAATGTTGTTAGCATGGAATGAGAATCAAAGCTCTATCTTTCATCTTTATTTAGCAGTCCAGTTTCTCCGGGCAGTAGCGAGTAACTACTTGGGTCTAAAAATAGCTAACGTTACACTACAAATAATGCTACTTGGTTAAAAGGAGCAACACTATTGAGAAATGTCTATGTGGCGTTGCCCCACGGAGCTCCTGTGCTGTACTCTAGTAACGTCAGCGGCCCGCCTCCCAACACGGACAGTGACTGACAAGGGGCACTGGTTCCGCCTCATTAAAACAAACGCGCAAATAGCAATTAATCGCGCCCGTCAAAATCATTGCATTCATTTTAATTATCGCAGCAATTAATCGATTTATTGCTTATCGCGGCAGGCCTAGTTTTTACCTATACATTCGGATCAGCAGTTCAGCACCTGCACTGTTGGTGGGTGAGCCTAGTAAAGGATGTCGCATTGCGTTCATCTTCAATGAATGGTCAATGGACCAATGCAATAGTCTACCAAAGCCCCCCCCCTCTCTATATATATCTCACACACACACACACACACACACACACACACACACACACACACACACACACACACACACACACACACACACACACACTTCAGAAACAAACATAGCATCAATGAGAGCATCAATAAATACACCTGAGTGATGTCCAGTAAAAAAAAAGAAAAAAAAGTTGGGCCCTTGGAATCGTCCTAAGCTACCCCCCCCCCCCCCCCCCCCCCCCCCCAGCTACGCCCCCCAGGTGCAATACCCGTGGTACGCTCGGCTGAGCACACCACTCTCTGTAGGGCCTTCTTGTCCTGTGCCGTGCTGTTTCCATACCAGGCAGTGATGTTTCCAGTCAAGATGCTCTCTACAGCTCCGGAGTAGAAGGACTGGAGTATCTTCCCCGATACTCTGAACTTCCTTAACTGTCTCAGGTGGTAGAGGCGCTGCTTCGCCTTTTTTACGACTGTGTCTATGTGTGTTGACCATGTCAGATCCTCTGAGATGTGGACCCCCAGGTACTTAAAGCTGCTCACCCTGTCCACGGTAGCCCCGTTTATCCTCAGTGGTGTGTGTGTCTCCTGCTGTCCTCTCCTATAATCCACGATCAGCTCCTTGGTTTTACCAATGTTCAGGAGCAGGCTGTTGTCCTGACACCAGCGTTCCAGTACCTCAACCTCCTCCCGGTAGGCCTTCTCGTCGTTGTCCGAGATCAGCCCCACCACCACTGTGTCGTCTGCAAACTTCACTATGGAGTTGGAGCTGAACTTGGCCACACAATCGTGTGTGTAGAGTGAGTACAGCAGGGGGCTCAGAACACAGCCCTGGGGGGACCCGATGCTCAGGGTGATGGTGTTGGAGGTCTGACCCCCCACCCTGACCGCCTGGGGTCTTTCACTTAGAAAGTCCAGTACCCAGGCGCTCAGAGCGGAGCTCAGACCCAGCTCGATCAGCTTGTCCACCAGTCTGGTGGGGACTATGGTGTTGAACGCTGAGCTGTAGTCAATGAACAACAGTCTCACATAGCCCCCCTTCTGGCGGTCAAGGTGAGAGAGGGTGCTGTGCAGTACCTGGAAGACCGCGTCGTCAGTGGACCTGTTTGTCCTGTATGCAAATTGCATAGGGTCCATATCACTGGGGAGGGAGGCACAAATGTGATCCTTGACCAGCCTCTCGAAACATTTCATGACCACAGAGGTGAGTGCCACCGGTCTGTAGTCATTGAGACATGTTGGGGAGGGTTTCTTCGGTACAGGGATGATGGTATAGGTTAAAGTAATGTCACATCGTACCTGTACAACTATATAGCTTAAAGTAATGTCACATCTTACCTGTACAACTATATAGGTTAAAGAAATGTCACATCGTACCTGTACAACTATATAGGTTAAAGTAATGTCACATCTTACCTGTGCAACGGTATAGGTTAACATGATATCACACCACTTTTTCATGGTTTTATGTGTCTATGTTATGTCTATGTGATGTGTTGTGATGTAATGTGTCTTTACGTGTCTGTATGATGCATGTCTGAACACTTTGTTCCCCTACCCCCTACAAGGACCACAATGGAAATAAGCTCTGTGCTTTTTTGTGTCTATCCTTGGCAGTATTCCAAACTGTGCTTCTGTCACATGTGTATTTATATATTGTAAAAATAAAATCAATCAATCAATCAGATCATTTTACTTATTTCAAGAAATCTTAGAAGAAGTTTTTATTTCTTATTTTTGTCAGACAAGTTTTGCAGTGTATGGAGTTCTCTCTCCTGATTGGATAAAGTGGGAACGGGATACCAGGAAATGTATTTTTCTGTTTACTGCAGAGCGGAGGGACTGGGAGACTCATGTTATTGACCAAACACTCTACTGTATAATATCGGTGATGGCTGTAGGAATGTAGAGCTATTATTTTAACATGTATTTAAAAATAGATAATAATAATTGGCCATGAAAGAGTTAAGCTAAACTGAAAAAGTTACATTTGTACATATATTTCATCATCAGTCGTTGAAAAGCCAAGGGATCTGAATAAGAACAAACGGGCAGGGCTCTTGAACTATGTCCTACATATCGTTCTACTCTGTTTTCCATCCCTGTCCTGTTTGAAACATGGCAGGTCATTGTTGAATGGTAAGGTGACTTAGGTTTATTGTGTACCTTGACTGTTGTCATATTTACCATCGCTGTCATATTTGACTCATGTCGACAGACTTCAAAAGGCTCTTTCATTGGCTCTTGTTGACAGTCAAGACGTCGAGGATGTGAACACAGGAGAGGGAGGAGGAGGAGGAGAAGGAGTCTTGTCACGATTACAGAGAGATTGGAGACGGATGGTGTCGTCGTGCCGAGGAGGAAAGAGTAGGGATCGGCACCCGTATGGTTTCATGAGAAAAAACAGTGTATATATAATAATAATAATAATATAATATAATATATATAAAATATATATAAATAATAATAAATGTAATTTACTCTGAATATAGGAATATGAGAGAATATGAGTGTAATCAAAGGTGCAGATGAGGGTCTGTATGCCCTATCATTTATATTATATGTTACAATAAATATGGGCAATAAAGAATTAGTATAGTATACACAGGAAGGTTCCTGGTTCGATTCCCTCTCCTCCCAGGCAGCATGTCGAAGTGTCCTTGAGCAAGACACCCCTAATTGCTCCAGATGAGCATTTTGGCACCTTGCATGGTCGCCTCCGCCATCAGTGTGTGAATGTGTGAGTGAATGGGTGAATGTGAGGAGGCTGACGCCGTTTACCCGCCAGCCGTATGGTTTCACGAGGCTGACGCCAACGGCCCGTGTACCCACCAACCGTATCGGCCAGTACTAACACACATTACTGCAGGAATTCTACATTTTACATTTAGTCATTTAGCTGAACGCTTTTATCAAAAGCCACTTCAAAATTGTTATCAACAAGTCAGCAGGAAGGGCACAACTCTGGCAGCTAAGGGTCAGTGTGGCGTTGTTCATCAAATAGTGTCGAACTTGAGTGTTACACTCTGAGTGCATAGTAGTATACTATAGACATAATTAGCATGATAGGTACTGTAGTAGTATAAGTATAGTAGCATAGCATAGTATAGTAAGGTACAGAACAAGACAGATAATGTTTGAAGAGGTGTGTTTTTAGTCGACAGCGGAAAAGTACACATGCAGGTACAAAATAGGCATGACTAATCGATTACTCAATTACTCTATTAGGCTTATCAAAATAAATGGTTTGGTTCCGGTTGCTGACCGACCCTGCCGTTTTAGGTGCGACCCAATTTATTTTATGAGTAAAAAAATATATATATATATCTTTATTTTTTTTTTACAATAAAGTTTCATACGAATCTTAGTCGAACTTTTTTTTTTAAACAATATATTTATTGGGTTTTAGTTTGCAAATTACAACATGTATATCAGCAGAGCAGTATTCAGCAAACATTTTCACCCCGTTCTCCCTCCGCCAACCCCACCCCGCACAAAATAATAATTAACTTCAAAAACAGGTTCACATAGGAAAGAAGGATACAGATTTAAATAATAAAAAATAAACATAAATAATAATACAACCAAAATGTTTTACACATTAAGTAAAGGGTGTTTCTTGTTGTTTTTACACAATAATAAGAGTTGTCCCACAGTACTCCCCCTAATCCTGTTCTTGTTGAAGCAAGTTCCCAACATTCGTATTATGCTTTAAGAAGTACACAAACGGTCCCCAGGCATTATCAAAAATGTTTTGTTTACATCTAACAATATACACCATCTTTTCCATTGACATGTTTGAAGCCATTTCTTTAATCCACATACCAATTCTTGGTCCACAACATTTTTCCAATTAAGAGCTATTACACGTTTTGCTTGTAATATGCACATATCTATAAATCTAAACTCTTTGCTTTGTAGATGTGGGGTGGTAGGATATAAACCAAGAATAAAAAGCTTGGGATTCAATGGCAACTTCTTTGATCAAATTTGATCGATCAAATCAATAACATCTTGCCAGAAGGTTTTCACTTTCACACATTCCCATATGCAGTGGAACAGTGTCCCCCTTGCCTCACTACACTTAATACAAGTATCTGGAATATTATCATTAAACGTATGCAATTTAACAGGAGTTATATATGTACGCATCAGCCATTTATATTGTATACGTTTTAGGTTGCTACTGACTGTCTGACTCTGTGCCTCTTTACATGCCACGCTCCATTCTTCTAAAGATATTTCCTCCTCTATGTCTTCGTTCCATTGATTCCGTTTTGATTCAGATGATTCATCTGAACCAGATACAAATAAGTCGTATAGCATTGAAATTAGACCTTTACCATAACAGTGTCTAGTGACTGCTACCTCTAAGATGGAAATGTTCGGTATATCCAATGAATGGTTCTGAGATGATATAAAACTCCTTAGCAGTCGAACCTTTAGTATTATGGATATTAAACATGCTGGCAGAGTATATGCATCCATGTTGTCGTGAACATTTTAATTAAATAAAGAAATTCCCTATCCATAGTCGCAGTGAAAAAAAATCAAATAAAAAATGTAATTAAATAAATTCCCTACCTACCCATGGCCTTAACTGACAACCAACAGGAACCAAACAATTTATTTTGTTAGGCCTTACTCGCTGTTACAAGGGAACTCAAGTGGCTTACGAGGGAACTCTAGTTCCAAGTATGTCCACTTGTACATGCTTGTTTTAGCCATCGAAATAGACATTTTGCAGGAAGACAAGAGTGGAAGCCTGAGAGAGAGTTGGAGAGGAGGATTCCAGTGATAGTCAAGTGCTATTATGGGTGTGTTTCTGTGTGTGTGTGTGTTTTTCTCTGTGTGTGTGAGTGTGTGTATGTGATGGGCGTGGGATAAGGGAATGCAGAAATGAACTGCCATCATGTATTCGTCTTTGTAACTGTGGTGTTATTCTGTTGTTCACTCAGCGCTTGTACTAAAGCAACTCCCAGTAAGCCCTGGTCCACATGTACACAGGTATTTTTGAAAGCTGGGTTTCCTCCTTCGTTTAAAAAAAGAAAATCCCTCGGGTGCCAGGGTGGCGCACCACGTTACTGCACTGCAGACCTACGCAGTCGCACAGGGTTCGTCTCCCAAACCCGGCGTACATTTGCCGCATGTCTTTCCCCCCATATCTTATCCCAACCTTCCTCTCTCTGCTCTCTGTCGGTCATGTCTGACCAGGAGAAAAGCTGTAAAAATGCTTAAAAAAGAATATTTAAAAAAAAATCCCATCCTTACCGACGACATTCTAGAAGATCTCTCCATCCACTCTGCAACGCAACAACACATGAAGCGACCCGATGGCGTGACTTGAAGCCATTTCCCTGTTCTCAGGTGGACGGGAGGCCGCAGGGTCCTGATTGCCGAGAAAAGACTGTTTTCAAAACTATGGCGTGGACTGGTGCCATTAGGCATGATGTCAGCGTTTTCCACCGGCTCCGGTTTCACCCGTCCACATGGAAACATCATGTATTTTTTTAAACACAAGAGTTCCTGAAAATCTTCAAACGGGTCCGCTTTCAGTGACCTAGAACGCGCATAGAAAAAGCTTCAGAAATACCAGTGTATGTGAGGACTAGTTGTAAAAAAGAAAGTCACAAAAATAACAGTCCTATAGCCCTTAAAAGGTATTCAAAAGTCTTACATTTAATTTGCATTGCTTTTTTTGGGGGGCAGCCCGGCAACCGGGAGATTAAAAAATGAGATTAAATAAAGAAATAGAGATTAAATATATGAAATGTTTTTGTGAATCTTTTGCTACCGGGAGCTTGGTGCGTCTGGCGAGAGCTTGTATGGAACGCGCACGATTTAAAATTACAGCCACCCGTTCAGTTTTTTTGCTAGTATGGTTAGAGCTGCCGCGGTATTGATGTTTTCCTTACCGCACAGATTTGCAAAATATTTCCTACCGCCGCGGTTATTACCGCACGCACACAAAAAATTTAAAAAAAAAGTTTGAATGCATTTTTTTTTTTAGTAGTAGTCTACTCTTTATAGCATATAGCCTGCCTCTAGTCTAAATGTCTATCTTTAGAGGATGACTTTGCAGCATGAATATTGTTTGGGATTCGGCAAGCACGCATTAGTTATTGAAAGTGAAACACGGATTCGAAGTTTCCCCTCTGGTCGTGCGCAGTTCACTCGGTGTCGCGGGCAGGGGTGGTTACCCCTAACCCCCCCGACCCTTTCTTATTATTATTACTATAAAGTTACTACTTTATAATAAAGGCATTCGTTTTGTGGCATTAACATTATATAGTTATACGTTCAATAACATCAGCGTATTTACCGGACAATAGCAAGGCAAGCAATACTCTATTCATATCTCAGTTCCTTTCTTTGCTCAGAGCGTGCTGAGTTGTCCCATTCTGCGGTCTGTTAATAAAGTTTTCAATCAGACAAGTGTATAGAACGAAAGGCTTTTATTATAACATTCGTTGCAGACAGTAAAATCATTATGTCTCGTTTAGTACTCCTTAGGAGCGATGGTAGTCCACTCCGGCGGAGAGTTAAAGCTAACGTTATTAGCCGTGTTGTGATGAGCTGACATTCAGGAAGTAAAAACCTAATACGCGCTTGCCGATTGGTGGTAACACACTGCATGACGCTATAACGTGTGACGCGTCTCTCTTCTGACCAATCAGTGGTCTGCAATGTTTCACGTGACTTTTCTGGTACCCAATAGGGTCGCTTGGAACCTCGATAGAGTAGGGTATATCTGCAGAGCCGCAAGCCCAACGAGAGGAGGGTAATTTATTATTATTATTATAAAAAACAGCGGTGACGCGGTATTCAGCCTACTCTGCGGTGGCCGTGATGTAACAGCGATACCGCGGTAATGCGGTAATCGCGGCAGCTCTAAGTATGGTCGTGAAATTGATATATAATTTAGCTCTAAGTGGTATTAAAAAGGTCTTAAATCAAATTTTTCAGTTAAACTTTGGATACAAGACCTGGATGAAGGTCTTTGCTGGAAAGCTTAAGGGATAAATTCATGGCGTTTTGCATTACGGTGTTTCATGGAGCCTCTGTTATGATACGCAGATATTTCCTCTCCGCAGTCTTGGTTACACATTTCCTTTTTTGCTACCAGTCCAGTATAATCAATAAAAAAAAGGATTCTGATTACGGTTTTTAAAGCCTAGCCAATAATAATAATCTACTGAAGAGAGGAGGAGAGAGAGAGGGAGAGAGAGGGGGGTAGATGAATGAGAGGGAAATGGAAAAGGATTGGAGTGGGTGAGGAGAGTGGGGGAAAAGGGGAGAGGGATGAGGTGAAGGAGAGGGGGGTGTATTCTCTTCTCAAGCCTTTGATGTTTTCCAGGTTTTGTATTTGTGTTTGTTGCCTTGGTGATACCAAAGGAGAAACAAAGTCTCTTTCTTTCTTTCTCTGACTCACCATTACACTTTTTTGGGCGCTCTCTCTCTTCTCTCTCTCTCTCTCTCTCTCTCTCTCTCTCTCTCCATGTCTGCTCTCAATATCCCTCACCTTTCATTCTCTCTCAAAATCTGAAGTCCCACTCACTTTCTTTTTTGTATCCACTTTTTCTCCCCCTTTTACATTTTTTCTCTCCCATCCCAATTTTGCTGTGCCAATTCTCCCCTCCCCTGTCTTGAATGTTGCTCGCATATGCCCCCCACTGGCCGGTTGTAGGGAGGATAGAAGCCTTGCATCACGTGTCCCCTCCGATACACGAGGAGGCAGCCTGTCACATCTTTTCACCTGCCAGCGCGGACTCTCATTGGCGAGGTGTAACGTGTGGGAGGCTCACACTACCCCCGCCATTTCCTGTCTCTGCTGTGCAGGCGTCCCCAACCGACCTGTAGGAGTCGCTCTCCACAACGTCCAGATTCCGTCCAGTATCTCCATCTCAGTATCTCACCATCTCAGTATCTCACCATCTCAGTATCTCTCCATCTCACCATCTCAGTATCTCACCATCTCACCATCTCAGTATCTCACCATCTCAGTATCTCTCCATCTCACCATCTCAATATCTCAGCATCTCAGTATCTCACCATCTCAGCATCTCAGTATCTCACCATCTCAGCATCTCAGTATCTCAGTATCTCTCCATCTCAGTATCTCTCCATCTCACCATCTCAGTATCTCTCCATCTCACCATCTCAGTATCTCACCATCTCAGTATCTCTCCATCTCACCATCTCAATATCTCAGCATCTCAGTATCTCACCATCTCAGCATCTCAGTATCTCACCATCTCAGCATCTCAGTATCTCACCATCTCAGTATCTCAGTATCTCACCATCTCAGCATCTCAGTATCTCAGTATCTCAACATCTCAGTATCTCAGTATCTCAACATCTCAGTATCTCAGTATCTCAGTATCTCTGTATCTCTGTATCTCAGTATCTCACCATCTCAGTATCTCAGATGAGGAGAGAGAGAGGGGAGAGAGGAGAGAGGGAAGAGAGAGAGGAGAGACGAGAGAGAGGAGAGAAGGAAGAGAGAGAGAGAGAGAGGAGAGAGGGAAGAGAGAGAGAGGGAAAGAGAGAGAAAGAGGAGAGAGGGAAAGAGAGAGAGAGGAGAGCGGGAGAGAGAGAGAGAGAGATTGGGTGATAAGGAAAGGAAGTGACTTGTGGGTGCGGAAAGAGAGAGAGGAGAGCGGGAGAGAGAGAGAGAGAGATTGGGTGATAAGGAAAGGAAGTGACTTGTGGGTGCACGCATTTGTGTGTGTGTGTGTGTGTGTCTGTCTGTCTGTCTGTGTGTGCATGTGTGTACATGCGCACGCCACAAGAGTATGTTCTCTTACTGTAATTCCAGATGGTGAATGTGGTTGGCGTTTTGTTTCAGTACCTTCATGTAATAGACACGCCCTTCCTATCTACACAGGTATCACATACACACACACACACACACACACACACACACACACACACCACACACACACACACGCACCACACACACACCTTATCTTTTCTGGTGTTTAAACAACAAACTGAAACACATGTACCTACAAACTCTCAGTGCCACTGACCCAACTCAACCCAGGAAGCAAAATATGAGTTGCCGTTGTATTGGGATTGGGGGAAGAGTTTTATTGTGACACATGCACTGGGCTTCATTTGACTGGAAAACCAAAAAAGGGAAACTATTTACAGTAGATGTAACACACCCGTCAACTCCTGTGTGTGTGTGTGTGTGTGTGTGTGTGTGTGTGTGTGTGTGTGTGTGTGTGTGTGTGTGTGTGTGTGTGTGTGTGTGTGTGTAGGTGTGTGGCTGGTTGGCTAATGCTAATTAGCTAGTAAACCCGTCAGCTATAGAGGCTCAGTAGGCTAGTCATGTTTCAACTGACCAGTGCCTTATTCAGATGCATTCGGTACACCACTGACACACACACACACACACACACACACACACACACACACACACACACACACACACACACACACACACACACACGCACACACACACACACACACAGACACTACACAGTCACAGACACATAGACGTCACACAGACACAGAGCGATGAGGGAACAAGTCGTATTGGCAGCCTGGCCAGTCAAGGAGGCGCCGCTGGACAGACCATCACTGTGTGTGTGTGTGTGTGTGTGTGTGTGTGTGTGTGTGTGTGTGTGTGTGTGTGTGTGTGTGTGTGTGTGTGTGTGTGTGTGTGTGTGTGTGTGTGTGTGTGTGTGTGTGTGTGTGTGTGTGTGTGTGTGTGTGTGTGTGTGTGTGTGTGTGTGTGTGTGTGTGTGTGTGTGTGTGTGTGTGTGTGTGTGTGTGTGTGTGTGTGTGTGTGTGTGTGTGTGTGTGTGTGTGTGAGTACTTCTTAACACTATTTTTTTTGACTTTGACTATAAGAGAAAGTGTGTGTGTGTGTGTGTGTGTGTGTGTGTGTGTGTGTGTGTGTGTGTGTGTGTGTGAGTACTTCTTAACACTATTTTTTTATCTTTGACTATAAGAGAAAGTGTGTGTGTGTGTGTGTGTGTGTGTGTGTGTGTGTGTGTGTGTGTGTGTGTGTGTGTGTGTGTGTGTGTGAGTACTTCTTAACACTATTTTTTTTGACTTTGACTATAAGAGAAAGTGTGTGTGTGTGTGTGTGTGTGTGTGTGTGTGTGTGTGTGGTGAGTACTTCTTAACACTATTTTTTTATCTTTGACTATAAGAGAAAGTGTGTGTGTGTGTGTGTGTGTGTGTGTGTGTGTGTGTGTGTGTGTGTGTGTGTGTGTGTGTGGAAGAGTGCATTTTCAAATCTAAACTCCTTGCATTAATGTTCTCAGTTTACCATGTTTACACAGACACACACACACACACACACACACACACACACACACACACACACACACACACACACACACACACACACACACACACACACACACACACACACACACACACACACACACACACACACACACACACACACACACACACACACACACACACACACACACACACACACACACACACACACACACACGTGTGTTGGTGGTGGACCGGTCTCAATAGAGACCTCACAGTCGAGACAGATCTCTAAGCCAATCACATTGCAGGAAACGGGGATCGGCTAAAAGCTGCTCACCGGCCTAAGACCCAAAATACACTTGTTTTCCTGGCATTAGATTAACTAGGATACTAAAACACACACACACACACACACACACACACACACACACACACACACACACACACACACACACACACACACACACACACACACACACACACACACACACAGCCCTCCCACAGACCTCCTTCCTTGGCTTTAAATCCATCTCTGCACCAGAGAGCTGCAGCCGTTTAGACATTTTGCCGTTTGGTTGAAACCTGCACGGACTACAACGTATGACGTATATCATGCCAGTTAGGGTACCTTGCATATACTGCACCTTGCGTATACTGCACCTTGTGTATACTGCACCTTGCGTATACTGCACCTTGCGTATACTGCACCTTGTGTATACTGCACCTTGTGTATACTGCACCTTGTGTGTACTGCACCTTGTGTGTACTGCACCTTGTGTATACTGCACCTTGTGTATACTGCACCTTGTGTATACTGCACCTTGTGTATACTGCACCTTGTGTATACTGCACCTTGTGTGTACTGCACCTTGTGTATACTGCACCTTGTGTGTACTGCACCTTGTGTATACTGCACCTTGTGTATACTGCACCTTGTGTGTACTGCACCTTGTGTATACTGCACCTTGCGTATACTGCACCTTGTGTATACTGCACCTTGTGTATACTGCACCTTGCGTATACTGCACCTTGTGTATACTGCACCTTGCGTATACTGCACCTTGTGTATACTGCACCTTGCGTATACTGCACCTTGTGTATACTGCACCTTGCGTATACTGCACCTTGTGTATACTGCACCTTGTGTGTACTGCACCTTGTGTGTACTGCACCTTGCGTATACTGCACCTTGTGTATACTGCACCTAGTGTATACTGCACCTTGTGTATACTGCACCTTGTGTATACTGCACCTTGTGTATACTGCACCTTGTGTATACTGCACCTTGTGTATACTGCACCTTGTGTATACTGCACCTTGTGTATACTGCACCTTGTGTTTACTGCACCTTGTGTGTACTGCACATTGTGTATACTGCACCTTGTGTATACTGCACCTTGTGTATACTGCACCTTGTGTATACTGCACCTTGTGTGTACTGCACCTTGTGTGTACTGCACCTTGTGTGTACTGCACCTTGTGTATACTGCACCTTGTGTATACTGCACCTTGTGTATACTGCACCTTGTGTGTACTGCACCTTGTGTGTACTGCACCTTGCGTATACTGTTTACTTTTACTCTTACTCATAGTATACTGTACATTCAGATTCAAGTTCTTTATTGCCTATATTTATTGCAATGTATAATATAACCAATCTGCACCTTTGCTTACACAGTTTATTTTTCTCATTTTTTTATATTCAGAGTTAATTATATTGTTTATACTGTTTATTACTTTTCTCATATTCTTATATTCAGAGTTAATTATATAGTGTACACTGTTTATTTGAACTCATATTCTTATATTCAGATCAAATTGTATTGCCTACATTTATGTCTTTCTACTATTACCCTGCCCATACCTGTACCTCCCCTCCTCCCTCCCCCCTCCCCCACGCTGCTATGGCACCCGGATTTCCCCAAGGGGATCAATAAAGGAAAGCAAAGACACGGTCAGCCCTGAGCTTAAATTTAGAACGCGGGACGACCAGTCAGCCGACGTGAGGAACCTGGCGGTGGAGTAGGGGTCTGTGATGTAGGAGGGGGGCCTGTTTGCCTGTTTTGGGCTTTTAAAAAGCAAACAGGAGAACCTTGAAATCAATTCTATACAGTACCGGTAGCCAGTGGAGAGAGGCTAGAACGGGACTAATATGGTCCCTCTTCCATGTGCCTGTCAGAGGCCTGGCTGCAGCGTGATGTAGGGCTGCACGATTTTGGGAAATAATCTAATTGCGATTATAATAAAACAACATTTTTAGCAGCCCCACAGAGGTTTATTGTAAAATGCGGCTTGCATCTGGCCTACGTGGTAGGTCTGTTCGGGACACAGAGCCTGAAAATGTTTCTTTTTACCTGGGAATCGATACCGGTACCCAACGGTACCTTTTTTTCTTTTCTTTTCTCTCCCTCTCTGAAGTCTAAACTTCACAACAACACAATCTAAAACCCCATACCTCTCTCTCCCAAACCGTTCCTACAACAATAACAACAACTTGCAAAGGAGATCTTGTATCTCAATGGGACTTCCTGGTTAAAAAAAAATTAAATAAAATTTTATTTTTATTTTTGATTTGCTAATTGCATCATTTCAAATCGCGATTTCGATTTGAGATGGGGATGACTGACTAATCGCAGTATACAGGGAGTTGCAGTAGTCTAGGGATGACTGGCTAATCCCAGTATACAGGGAGTTGCAGTAGTCTAGGGATGACTGGCTAATCCCAGTATACAGGGAGTTGCAGTAATCTAGGGATGACTGGCTAATCCCAGTATACAGGGAGTTGCAGTAGTCTAGGGATGACTGGCTAATCCCAGTATACAGGGAGTTGCAGTAATCTAGGGATGACTGGCTAATCCCAGTATACAGCGAGTTTAGGGCTGTACCGAATGTCATTATTGTAAAAAAAAAAAAAAAATTATAAACTAAATCCTCAATTTGAATAAAGTGATTAATCTGATTAAATTTGTATTTTTCTTTTATTAAATCAACTTTCTTTAATGAATATAACATCAGTTTCGTCAACATAAATAATCCAATAAGGGCACGGTTGGTATGAAAGGGATGGTGACGTCTTATACTATAATATTAGTGTAGCCTAATCTTTAACTGCAACTGTGAAGAAAACCCCCATTGGTTTAAACAGATTGAATAGACACCAAAAAAAAAGATTAAAAAAAAATATATATATATATTTTTTTTTTATAAAAAAAAATTCAATTAGAATGTTGATTTAGAATTTGAATGTCAACATTATGATCGAAGCTTCGAAGCATTCGGTACAGCCATGGGTGACATTCTCGAACTCTTTGGATGAGAGGAAAGGCTTGATTTTGTCAATGGTACAGAGCTGGAAAAAACTGTATTTTTTACTACGTCATTGACCTGCTTGTCAAACATGAAGGCGGAGTCGAAAGGCACGCCAAAGGTTTTCAACATGAGGTTTGACCAGGGTGGACAGGTCTCCTATAGGCTGTTGGAGATCAGCTTGACGGAGTCTGGGGGGGGGGGGGGGGGGGTCCAAATGGGACAACGTCTGACTTGCTCTCGTTCAGTTGCAAGAAGTATCATGCCGCCCGGCGCTCCATGTCCTCAAGGCAACCCGCCGTGAGGCGATCTAGACTGCGCCGATCATCGTTAGGTTTCTTGGGGAGGTACAGCTGTGTGTCGTCTGCATAACAGCGGATGGGAAAGGTTGCATATTTTTTTATGATTTGACCAAGGATCAAATAGCACGCTTTCAGAACACGTACGGACACAAGAGAAGCCACACACTGTTGCCTATTACAGAAAAGACAGAACAAAAGTCTCTCTCTCTCTCTTCGTCCCTCTTCTGTCTCTTCGTCCCTCTTCTGCTCGTCTAGTTTATTTTGTCTCTGTCCCTCGTTTCTCACCGGGCTTCTCTTCTTCTTCTTCTCCTCCTAATCATGTCCCGCGGATTAAGTCGCTTCCAGCATAGTGCGCCGTGTTTGTGTGTACAAGGCGTTTGTTCTCCCTCTCGTGTCTCGTGTGAATGAGAGAGCGTCTTCTGTGGGGGGGGGGTGTCACTGCGGGCTAAAGTCGGGTCTCCTCCACAAATGTTGTTTTTGCCCCGTCAGGAGACTCCGGAGAGCGATGAGACAGCTCTGCACCCCTGGCTCCGTTCTTGGTGTCATGTGAGGAGGTCATGGCTGAAAAGGAACAGATATTTAGAAATAGAGATATTTAGAAATAGAGAACTTTCTAAATAACGTTTCTAAATATTTAATGTCCGATATCTATATATATTTATTTTTATATATTTATTTTCATGTTCATGTTCTCCCTCAATTTAAGTAATTTGGGAACCCCTGCTGCTGATGTGTGTGTGCGTGCGTGCGTGCGCGTGCGTGCGTGTGTGAATGAAATGAAAACCATTATTATTTTGTCCACATATCTTTGTGTACTTACATGTTCTGTGTATTTGTGTGTAGTTACGTGTTGTGTGTATTCAAGATTCAAGAGATTTATTCGTCACATACATACATACAAGACATGTAGTGAAATGATTGTGCCTTGATTGTGCAAAAATAGAATGATAAAATAGAATAGATATTAAAATAGTCAGAGATCAGCCCCCACCACCACCGTGTCGTCCGCAAACTTCACTATGGAGTTGGAACTTGGAACTGAACCTGGCCACACAATCATGTGTGTACAGCGAATACAGCAGGGGGCTGAGGACAAAGCCCTTGGGGGACCCGATGCTCAGGGTGATATTTGTGTGTGCGTCACTCCAGATGCATCTCTCGCATATCTGTCAACTCGTGCTTTCCTGCACGCGTGCGTGTGTGCATGCATGTGCAAGGGGCCTTGTAGCCGTGTGCTTGCGGGGCGACAGAGTGCTGATTGTGTGCTGTGGTGTGCGATGTATGCAGCGCGTGCCCTGCCTAAAAAACCACCAAGCAACCAGCCCTGCTGCCCGGCGGGGTGGCCGAGTTCATGGGGAAAGGAGCGGAGGAGACCGTGATTCCCCTCCTTTCACACTCACTCACTCACTCACTCACTCACTCACTCACGGACTAACTCACTCACTCACTCACTCACTCACTCACTCACTCACTCACTCACTCACTCACTCACTCACTCACTCACTCACTCACGGACTAACTCACTCACTCACTCACACACTCACTCACTCACTCACTCACTCACTCACTCACTCACTCACTCACTCACTCACGGACTAACTCACTCACTCACTCTCTGATTAACTCACTCACTCACTCACTCACTCACACACTCTCTGACTCACTCACTCACTCTCTGACTCACTCACTCACTCTCTGACTAACTCACTCACTCTCTGACTAACTCACTCACTCACTCACTCTCTGACTAACTCACTCACTCTCTGACTAACTCACTCACACACTCACTCTCTGACTAACTCACTCACTCACTCACTCACTCACTCACTCACTGACTCACTCACTCACTCTCTGACTAACTCACTCACTCTCTGACTAACTCACTCACTCTCTGACTAACTCACTCACACACTCACTCTCTGACTAACTCACTCACTCTCTGACTAACTCACTCACACACTCACTCTCTGACTAACTCACTCACTCTCTGACTAACTCACTCACACACTCACTCTCTGACTAACTCACTCACTCTCTGACTAACTCACTCTCTGATTAACTCACACACTCTCTGACTAACTCACTCACTCTCTGATTAACTCACTCTCTGATTAACTCACACACTCTCTGACTAACTCACTCACTCTCTGATTAACTCACTCTCTGATTAACTCACACACTCTCTGACTAACTCACTCACTCTCTGATTAACTCACTCACCCACTTGCTGCCTCAGGGCCCACGTCCACCTGGCTCACAAAAACACTGATAGTGCGCCGGCAGCGCTGGCATGAAGCACATCTTGTAGATGACAGAAAGAAATCTACAGCCATCCTTTTATCGTTCTTTCATGCCGCGGTTTTGCACATATTATAGCATATTTTAATAACTTTATTGTATATTAATTATATATATAGTTATTGCCTGACACCACAGTTCGCCCTTTGCTTTTTATTAGCTTTTTAGTAGTGTATTCGTGTAGTTATTATTATTCGTGTATTTGTGTTTTGTCGCGAATCTCAATGGCCCGTCTACTGTGGGAGACAGCCAGACAGGCAGGCAGCTCCGGTGTCAGGTTACAAACAGAGTGGTAGATATGAATGGCTGTGATTGGTTGTCTGAAAATGAGCTCAGCGCATCGCTCTGAAAAGTTAAAAATGTTTCAACTTTCGGCCGCACAAAAAAGCTGAAAAAAGAAGCCGACTGCAGCGCACGCGGCCGCATACGCTCTCTCCCCATTGGGATACATTGAAAAAAGACGCGTGCGGTCATAAATATGAGGCAGGTGGACGCGAGCCCTAACTCACTCACTCACACACCCCTTATTTGTTCCTTTTCTCTCCCTCTGAGTATCTCTCTGTCTCTCTCTTTCTCTCTGTCTCTCTATCTCTCTATCTTCTCTCTCTGTGTCTCTATCTCTGTCTATCTCCCTATCTTCTCTCTCTCTATCTATCTCCTCTCTATCTCTATATCTCTGTCTCTCTATCTCTCTCTCCTCTGTCTCTCTCTCTGTCTCTCTCACTCTTTCAGGAGATTGTTCGAGTTTTCCCTTGTTCCTCTTATTTCTCTCCATTCTTCTGCCATCAATCTATCTCTCTTGTCCCATCCATCTCTCCTCCATCTCTCCATTGATTGATTGATTGATTGATTGATTGATTGATTGAAAAGTTTATTAACAGATTGCAGAATGGGTACAGTACAGCTCAATACATACAATTGTTAAGGGGATGCAGACCAGAGAAAGACTTTCGTCTTGTTTACATCAGGGTCCCCCATTTTCAATTCATCATAACATATATGACATACATGACATACAGATAGACAGTACTGCTACATCTATACATTTATGACATATCAGATTTGCAAATACAGTACTGTTTGTGATACAAAAAGTGTCCAGAAAAAGAGTGTATATACATTTGACGTAGAAACTGTACATTGGAGGAGGTTGGGTGGGTGGGGTGGGGTTGGGTGGGTGGGTGGGGGCTGTACATTGGAGGTGGGGGGGGGGGGGGGGGGTTGGGTAGGGGGGACACACACTGTACACTGTACATTGGAATACTGACAAAGCCATACTTGGTCATTTACTGTACAACTGGGTTAGGACATTTGTAGGGGCCAGTTTCGAATTGCAGTCTCCCGTAGGTGTTCTTTGAGAGTGTTTTTGAAAGTGGGTAGTGATTCACATTCCTTTACAGCTTTGGGTAGGGCGTTCCACATTGATGTGGCATAATTGCGAAACGTGTTTAGTCCCTTGTTTGAGCCGAATCTGGGTTTAACATGATTTGTGGAGCTCCCTCTGGTGTTGTGATCGTGGTATTCACTGACCTTTGGGAAGTATTTTGACATGTACATGTAGGGCTGGGCGATATAACGATAACGATAAATATCGCGATATATTTTAATAATCGATATCGAATATCGAAATTAAACAAAAATCGAAAAATCATTTTTTTTTTTTTTCTTTTTTTTGACCTGCAACAGAGACAGTGGACAGACTTGTCTTTCTTGCCTGCAACTTAAAGTAATGGCTTTGCTTGTCCAAATGACAATACTGACCAAATTGAGATTTATTTTTCTCTTGTCCATTTATTTTGTTTGCTTTCTAATTTAAAATACAGTTTGAAACCGTCTGTACACAGTAGGCTATGTGTGCTAGCAGAACTAGACTCCAGTCACGAGTCACGGTGCACATGTGCGGTGGTTTGTCCACCAAAAAAGCGCCAAAAGATCGAAAATAAACTAGCAGAGCCAGAACTGTTCAACTCCCCTGGAGCCACAGCCAGCAGAGAAGCCGGTTTACTTTTGCTTTTAAACCAGCTGCAGCCTGAGAACTGGAGTGTGAGGGGATGTAACACTAAAGATGGCGGCAACGACAAAGAATTGCTGCAAAATAAACATACATCTGTTGTTTAAAAATATATATATATATATAATTTTTTATTTTTTATTTTTTTTAATACTTATAACAATTTCGATAATTATCGATATCGAGAAATATGATAACATTATCATATCGTTATCGCGATATGATTTTTTTCCATATCGCCCAGCCCTATGTACATGGGTACCTTGGTCGCGTAGTGTATCTTGTAGACCAGGCCCATTGCAAGTTGCTGTACTCTGTTGTCTACTCTAAGCCATCCCAGGTTGTCAAAGTGGGCAGGGGTGAGGGGGGTTCTAGGAGTCAGGTCAAGCAGTAGTCTGACTAGCTTGTTTTGTGATGTTTGTAATTTTGTTTTTAGCGCCTTTGAGGTGCTTTGGTACCATGAGGTGCAAGCATAGTCATAGTACCCTTGAATGAGTGCTCCTGCCAGAGTCTTCAGGGTATTCTTGTTTACCAGAGAGGAGATCCGGTACAAGAATCGAGTTCGTTGGTTGACTTTTTTTTATTACATTGGATGCCATTTTGTCACAGGAAAGATTAGCCTCTAGGATGGAACCCAGGTAGGTAATTTCATATTTCCTTGTTTTCATCCACCCACTGTAACTGAGAAGCCGTCGGTCTTGCTGAGTTTGTTATTTGATCCGAAGTTTTTGTCTGTTTTGCCCAGGTGTAATGATAGTTTGTTATCAGCGAGCCAGGTGCAGATTTTGCCTAGTTCTGAGCTGAGGGTTTTTTCAACCTGTAACTTGTTCCTGTCAGAGACCAGCAGGGCTGAGTCGTCCGCAAACAGGAACAAGTTGCAGTCACAAGCTGACGACATGTCATTTGCATAAATTAGGAATAGTAGCGGTCCTCGTATGCTTCCTTGTGGAACACCACAGCTCACAGCATCCCTCCTCCATCTCTCCTCCATCTCTACTCCATCTATCCTCCATCTCTCCTAGAGCCATATGAAATCCGTTTTATTTTTTTCCAAATTCCATTTTATTTTTTTCCAAATTCCGTTTTTTTTTTCGTTTTAATATTTCAGAATTCTGTATTTTGCTTTGTACGCTCATTTTACCATCAGAAATAGTGTCTAATAAGTGGGAATGAATAAATGTCCACAATTTAATAAGATATAACAGTCCATTTAATAGGGCTGTCTTAAATACTTCAAAGCTTCGAAGCTTCGTTCGATGGGCATGGGATTCGAATATGAAAATAAAATTCGATTATTAAAAAAGATTATAATAATTATATATATTTTTGCAAAATCAACTCTGCCTCTCTTTGTTAACTACAACAAGCAATGCTGCTTGTTATTTAAGATGAGGTCGGACTCGGCACTGACAGATTTGTGTTCATTGTGCTGCTTTTATAAAGCCTCAAATGACGGCTTACAATATTTCATGAAAGCAAAGTGTTTTGTTTGTCTAAGATTTAAAAAGGTTTAAACTTTACAGCACTGACAAAGTTGAACAAAGTGCTGTACAAGTCCCACAACAACAACAAAAAAAGTAAAAAAAAAAAATTATAGTTGATTCCATTTTTATTGCTCAATTCCGCGATTCCGTCCGCGATTCCGTGATCGCGGATTCCATATGGCTCTAATCTCTCCTCCATCTCTCCATCCCTCCTCCATCTCTCCTCTATCCCTCCTCCATCTCTCCTCCATCTATCCTCCATCCCTCCTCCATCTCTCCTCCATCTCTCCATCTCTCCTCCATCTCACGCATGCACACACACTACACACACACACACACACACACACAGACTCACACAGATTATCTCTCTCACACACACACACACGCACACACACACACACACACACACACACACACACACACACACACACACACAGACTCACACACACACACACTCACACACACACACTCACACAGAGACTCACAAACACACACACAGACTCACACACACACACACAGACTCACACAGATTCTCTCACACACACAGACATACACACACACGCAGAGAGAGAGAGACTCGGACAGACTCACACATCTCTGTTCTGTCTGTCTGTTCTGTCTCTGACAGTTCGCCCTGTTACATGCCAACCAATGCCAACACTGATCAGTTTGTAGGAGGGCTGTCTGAAACAGAGCTGTCTGAAGCAGCTGTCTGAAGCAGCTGTCTAAAACAGAGCTGTCTGACCAATGAACCCATACAAGTTTCTTTAATAGTTGTCATACAGAAGTACAGAATACTTTCATACAAAATGCTTCTTACTGTTACGCTCCAGAGACTGTGCTAGACAAGATAGTATCAAATAACATAGTATAGCATGTAATTTAGAAGTAGAAAAGTAGAAAATGAGGTCACAGTGTTCAGTATGGACATATGTACAATGTTCGATGCAGGATAGACGTAACTGAGTTACCATATAATATACAATACTATGCAGTGTACTAATGTACAGTACTATATAGTGCAAAGCAGAAATGGGATGAGGTACAATTTAGGTACAATTTACAGTAAGGTGTACGAGTTGTCCCATGTCACCCCCTGACTTTTATTTCAGTTTTCCTTTTTGATATTATAATTTTTTCTTTATTGTTTCTGTCTGTTTAATGGTATTGAAAATTCTGTCTTTGTATTTTGTACC
>NC_140168.1:140800860-140848360 GCF_963971535.1 Notolepis coatsorum | reverse complement strand
TGGCAAGCAAAAAGAAAAATTTTTCTTTTTATGTTCTGGCAACATATTCTGGCTAAATATGCATCATTTTATAAATGTGTATTGATAACATAGTGCTGTAATAAAATGTTCTAATAAATATTCATGATCAAGTTCAACAACGTGTGCTTTTATTTTGATATTCCTTAATTCCACGTTGAAATTACGCGATACGCGATACGCGATATTTAGGATTATTAAATCGTAAATAAAATAGGGTCACGGTATAAAAAAGTTTGAGAACCTGATTAGACTAATACGTCATTAGTTTGCGTTGCCAAGTTTGTTGATAGCCTACACCATTTGAAATTCCATAGCAACGAGACTTTACGAACTGTTTTTCTACGCCAAATTCACTGAAATCGATATAAAAGACCCTAGAATTGTATGTATTCATCCTATATTTTTCCCGGCGCAACCTGTTGTATAAAAGCAATAATACACTCGAAGCCTGTGGTATGTCATGAATATTGCCACGGCTGTGATTCCTACTCGAGCTTCACTCTCATGCCTGTGGGTGCATCACAGCCATGTCAATATTCATGACATACCAAGGCTTCTTGTGTATTATTGCTTAAGGCGAGACAGTACCCCCTAATAGGCAAAACAAATATTTTAATAGATATCACTATGAAACTTTCCCAGTTTGTTATGTACATAACAAATAAGAAAACATGTATTGCAAGTTTTCTGAGATTGTATGTTTATATATGCAAAATGGGCGTTACCCAATTAAATATGTGCTAATTTGCATATATCACCAGGATAGACATCCAACATTGGATGATGCCAGATACCAGAGGGAATGAATGAAGAAAACGTGTTATCCTGTTTCCTATAATAAGTTTTATTTTTTTTTGGTCCACTTTTTCTCCCATTTTCTATATTTTCTCCCATCCCAATTTTGTATCATCCAATTCAACCCTCCCCTGTCACGAACGCTGTTTCTTGTCTCCCACAAGCCGGCTGCAATGTGAGCTACATGACATGTATGAAAGGTGCTTTATAAATACTTACTTACTTACTTACTTACTTACTAAGTCATACATAGCACAAGTCCCCTCCGGTACTTGAGGTAACAGCAGTCGCATCTTTTCACCTGCGCAGCTCGATCTCTCAGTGGCGAGGAGTAATGCGTGGGAGGCTCACGCTGCCCCCGACACTTTCCTGATTCTACTGCGCAGGCGCACCAACCGACCTGTAGGAGTCGCTGTCCACAACGCCCGATCCCCACCCCCTAATACGGCCAATGTGTATTAGTATGGACGGCCAGCTAAACTGAAAGCACCTTGCCCACTACACCACGTAGCCGGCCCTATAATAAGTGACTTTTATTACTTTTATTACTATGATTATTTTATTATTATTATTATTATTATTATTATTATTATTATTATTATTATTATTATTATTATTATTATTATTATTATTATTATTATTATTATTATTATTATTATTATTATTATTATTATTATTATTATTATTATTATTATTATTATTATTATTATTATTATTATTATTATTATTATTATTATTATTATTATTATTATTATTATTATTATTATTACTATTATTATTATTATTATTATTATTATTATTATTATTATTATTATTATTATTATTATTATTATTATTATTATTATTATTATTATTATTATTATTATTATTATTATTATTATTATTATTATTATTATTATTATTATTATTATTATTATTATTATTATTATTATTATTATTATTATTATTATTATTATTATTATTATTATTATTATTATTATTATTATTATTATTATTATTATTATTATTATTATTATTATTATTATTATTATTATTATTATTATTATTATTATTATTATTATTATTATTATTATTATTATTATTATTATTATTATTATTATTATTATTATTATTATTATTATTATTATTATTATTATTATTATTATTATTATTATTATTATTATTATTATTATTATTATTATTATTATTATTATTATTATTATTATTATTATTATTATTATTATTATTACTTTTACGAATGGTGAAATGTTTTCTTCTTGTTTTTCCTTCTGTTCTTTTCTTATAGAATTTTGGTTTGCAATTATTGCAATTGGCTTATTTAGTTTCTGGTTTATATTGGTATTTAATTTGAGTTTTTAACATATTATATTATATTATAAAGTCCTTACTATGGAGGTCAAAGTTGACTAGCATTCCCAAGCTCACCTCAATGATGTCACTTCCTGCCCACATGGTATATAGCTCCCACCTTTACAAGCTACCATTGCTAGCCTATTAACACTGAAGAAGGAACACCTGTTCCGAAACATGTCTGTACTATAGGCTGCCATTCAAAAATATTTTTTTTAATCTGAGAGTGCTGGTCCGGCCTCCTGCTTTCTTCCATATGATGCCAGATTAAAACATTTTGTTTCATTATGTTGACACATAACACAATGAACTTTTTACAGGAGGGATTGTGGCTATGTCTTTCTATCATCCCTTAAATCAGGAAATGCTGTCTACAGTCATAAAAAATCTATTTTCGCCAGGTTTTTTGGTATAAATGTACTATAATCAGGGTATGACTGATATATCAACAAACCCCTTTGTAAAAAAATGCAGGGTATAGATAGGAAGACATTTGGAAAGTATGGTGTGTGTGTGTGTAGGTGCTATGGAAATTGGACATTTCATCTCTTGCGTGTAAGAAAACAAATTTTTGGGAAAACACCCTCAAAGTTCTGTATTGTAATGGTGATCTATGGACACAATCAGACAAAATGAAGTAAAATAAACAATTGTGTGTTTTCGATATTTTATTGCCACCCCCTTTTTTTTGGATCCACTTTTTCTCCTTATTTTTCTATTTTTCTCCCATCCCAATTTCGCCTCGCCAATTCTCCCTTCAATTCTCCCCTCCCCTGTCTCGAACGCTGCTAGACTATGCCTCCCACTGGTCGGCTGCAGTGAGGACCAAGCCTTGCATCACGTGTCCCCTCCGGTACACGAGGAGGCAGTTGTCGCATCTTTTCACCTGTACAGCACTCTCTCAGCGGCGAGGAGTAACACGTGGGAGGCTCACGCTGCCCCCGTTGCTTCCTGATTCTGCTGTACAGGCGCACCAACGACCTGTCCACAACGTCCAATCCCCACCCAAGAAGAATATTCCAATTATTTGATTGCCATCTGGTAGATCGTATGTCCATTTGACCCACGACATAACCCACCACAGCATAATGAATCGGGGGTCCCAAAAACGATTCAATGCGATCGGGTGAAGCCCTAGGTTCATGTTAGTAGAAAAGAGCGCCTGGAGCGTTTAGCGTGTAGCACAGCCCAATACACAAGGTTTCGAATGGTGCTCGATACCGCCGCCTGGTAGGATGCGGCAGGTATTGCACTTTAGCAATCTCAGACTCAGCCCCATGATAACACCAGGCTTCCTGGATGGATAATGAATGGAAATATCGAATAAAAGAAATAACGAGCAAATAACGAGTATACTCGTTGTTGGCGTCCAATAACGATTGACGGCCAATAACGAGTTTAATCGCTGTTGGCAGTGAATGAGTTAAGGAAGCAAAATATAACAAAATCTCAATATCGTTGAAAAAAAGCTAAAAGACGATTTCGGGGCTACTGTCTCGCCTTAAATATATATAGAAAAGGGAAATATGAAAGAAAAAATTATTATAATAAATAAAACACCTCCCCTGACTCAGGACCACTGCTTACAGATTCCTGCAACAAACTCACGCCTCGTGGGATTTCAGAGCGGGATTTCAAAGCAAGTTTTCTGTGTCATTGGCACAAACGGCCACCTTTGGTGGGCGTATTTGGTGGTAACCAAATAATATATATATTTTCTTAATCGAGCACCCAAGTAATCGATGACTTACGCCCACCACCCCTAATAGGTAAGTGTATGCCATGTGTGAGCTGCTCTCACTGAAAGAGCGGACTGTAGTCTGATTGGTTGATTGTGTGTCTAAGACTCTAAGACTCACCTGTTTTTATTGGCGTTCTGAGGCTTGGTAAGCCAAACATCCCTGGTCGTGTGGTGATTGTTTATTTTGTTTACATTTTCTTTATTATTGTAGTTTTTATGACTTTGTGTGTATACTGTATTTTGTATTTCTTTTAGTATTTCTGTTTTTATTGTACAGCACTTTGGTACAACTTCGGTTGATTTAAATGTGCTATATAAATAAAGTTGACCTTGACCTTGACCTTGATGGGTGCAGCCGGTTCGTAGCCCAGAGGAGCTGCTGGCCAGGAGGCGCCTGGTGCTGCGAGGCATCCTGGAGAGTGAGGAGGTCTACCTCAGTGCTCTGGAGACGTTATTAATGGTAACACACACACACACACACACACACACACACACACACACACACACACACACACACACACACACACACACACACACACACACACACACACACACACACACACACACACACACACACACACCTACACACACACACCACACACACACACACACACACACACACACACACACACACACACACACACACACACACACACACACACACACACACACACACACACACACACACACACATTTAGAATATTTTATTTATGTCCACATAAAGACAAAGTTTAAAGGACACAAATATTAACAGTGCATTTGTACATTGTGGTATTTTTCCTATACAATCGTGCCACAGTGGCAATCAAAGTTACAGACTCACACGGATGATGAACCTGACAATCAACACACAGCTCATGGGTACAGATAGCAGCGTCTTCTCCAAATTGCCCGGCTGCCAATAATTGTTGACACTGAGCAATATTTTGCTAATTGTTTGGCTCTTCTCTTCGGAAGACCGGCCAACTGAAGGCCTCTAACACCCAACTTATGGATATGACCCAGGCTTCCAAATATGAAGACTAAAAGTTTACAGTTGTAGCCGAGTTGTGATATGGTATGGTCTAACAGTTGATATTTTAACATTTTGGTTGTAAATGCTTCCTCTAGACTGTAGTCAAATGTGCAACCTACTTCTAGGATGAGAACCTCTCTGTTATTCTCATTAACAATAACCACATCAGGGGTGTTTGCTGAAATGTCAGAGAACAGTGAATTGTCCCTACACAGATTGAGCATATATGGCTTCACACTGGTGTGCTTATACAGCTTATATGTTGCAGGTGACCCGAGTGTGGAACTGACACTGTCTGCAATCAGGTTCACAATCCTATCATGCCTACAAATGTAGAGCCCTTTGTATGCATGACAGCCATTGAGTATGTGAGACATGGTTTCTGTTGTCTGTTCGTGACCATGGTGTATGCAGTGTGGGCTATGACTGCCAGGGAACCAGATGGAAAGGTTGAGCATTGATGGTAAAACCTGTAGCCTAGCTTTTAAAGTAAAAATGATGATGCTCTTATCAATAGCTACATTTTTAAAAACTGCATGCGAGACAGAGTGGTCAGCGGCAGGGAGACAAGCAAGCTTCCCTTGCAGTTTAAGCTCAGTCCAGTGTTGACGTTGGCGTTGTTGTTGTGCCGACATGAGATGGCCACGGGCATTGGTAAGTGGCAGTTCATGCCACGTTCCACAGATGTCAATGGTGGCCTTCACAGAGATGGTAGGGTCAGAGATGATCTCCTCAGAAACGTTAACAGCGTCTGAGTCCGGCCCCACCCACTCCAGGGCCACGTTGGACCAGCCGCATAGGTCATTCAGGTCTGGCCAGTCAGACCACACCCCGAATCCGGGGGCGCGGCTGTCCAGCTTTCCACTTGCTTTCTTCTTGTAACCCAGGAAGTTTGGATCCGACCCACACGCCAGGGGGACCTTGCGTCTCTGCAGGTCTAAGAACAGAGAGGCTCTGGCCTGCTCTCTGACGTGCTGGTCGTCACTGTTCAGCATGTTGAGAAGATGACTGAGTCTCGTGGCAATGTACGTCCATTCAAAGTTGGGAACACCCAGGCCGCCCCTCCGCATGGTATGGAATATGATGTCCCGTGTTGAGTGAGTGTTCAGTCCAGTCCATTGTCTCACCATCTGTACACACACACACACACACACGCACGCACGCACGCACGCACGCACGCACGCACGCACACACGCACGCACGCACGCACGCACACACACACACACACACACACATACATGCATGCATGCATGTGTGCATGAAATTCACAAAAAACTTAACTTAAGTTGGGGCAGGAGGTCCAATGGGGTTGTGGTTCTGCACACACACACACACACACGCACGCACTCTGTCTGTCTGTCTGTCTGTCTGTCTGTCTGTCTGTCTGTCTGTCTGTCTGTCTGTCTGTCTGTCTGTCTGTCTGTCTGTCTGTCTGTCTGTCTGTCTGTCTGTCTGTCTGTCTGTCTGTCTGTCTGTCTGTCTGTCTGTCTGTCTGTCTGTCTGTCTGTCCGTCCGTCCGTCCGTCCGTCCGTCCGTCCGTCCGTCCGTCCATCCATAGATACAGTGTGTTTGTTATATACAAAGTGTCGGGTGTCTATGTGTTTATGTTTATGTTTATTTAGGATCCCCATTAGCCTTTGCACTAGGCAAAAGCTATTCTTCCTGGGGTCTATGCACATGGACCTGAGTGCATGTGAGGTGGCATGGTACGGAGCACGTGGTTAATGTTGTGTCATCATACCATAAAAGACTAATGTGCAATAATAGCATCAATGCAGTTGCAGCTTCCTTTTCAGACCACAAATGGTTAATCGCTAGTTCTCCATTAAGAACGTCTTCCCCTTCTGGGCCAACAGGCCTAATAATCAAACAAAATAAACACACCACTTACTGTACTAGCCTCCCTCTGTCCTCGCTATGAGAGAATTACTAGAGTGAAGTGCTAACTATGCTACCCGGTCTACTTCGGAGAGCTTCTAACAAGTATTGGTTTCAATTCGCTCCTTAGAGGCCCCATGAAATCAAAATAGATTTATGTTCTTTTATCACATATGTCTTGCACTGTTTGTCACTTATAGGCCAGTATCTATCCCAACAATGACAAAACGGTTGTTTTATAGGTATTCTTAATGGTATTTTGGAGTTAGTCATTTCCTGGAAAACTATAAAATAAATTTGATGAGTCATCCTGCACCTCTTTAACTAAATTGAACACATGTTCAATGTTAGCTTGCTAGCTAACGTTAGTAATGTTGCGTAACGTTGCTAACCTATGTTGCTAACATTAGCTTACTAGCTACTGGTCAACCATAATGCATATTCAGCACTATTGGCTAGCATAAATGCCAATCAATATACACGACAAGTCCCTCCCTAGCTTAGTGTGTCATGGTTTTTGCCTTATTTCACCTTTCTGTGAGGGACAGCTGTCTATTTTTGCTTTATTTCACCTCTCTGTGAGGGATAGCTGTCAATCCCTGTTCCCTGTGGTTAATTGCCTCATGGATCGGCAGGTGTGTGGGCTTGATTGCACCTGATGCAGTGCAGCTGTGCCTATGGCCATGTGGAGTCTATTTAAGTTTGGAGATCGCAGTGTCAACTGCTTTTTCATTTCCTAGTGTTGGCTGTCCTTTTGGTCACGCTCATTATATTGAAGTGTAGTCTGATCTCTGTTTCAGAATTGAGCTTTATGGTAGTCATTCTTATTTTAGGCTACTCACGTGATTCTACACATAAACTCCCTTAGTGGAGGTTTATTGTTTTACTTTTTCCAATATAAACTCCTTTATTAGGAGGTGTCCTTGTGGCTTATTTACTTTTATACTATACCTCTTTATTGCGAGTAGTCCTGTTTTTTGGGACTTGATTTATTTTCTTAATTACTCACTTTGAGATTTCCACCTGTAAAGGTTGTTTTCTGTTGTTTAATTTTCCCCCTCTCCTAAAATATCTGCGTAAGCAGTCTAGTGGTTGTCCATTTCACGGATAACTTTAAGAGTCCCTGTTATCTGCTCATGACACACACACACACACACAGCCCACACATAGTGTTTTTTTTTTTTTTTTTTTTTTACATGACACACATAAATACGTGGAATCAAATAGCATTCTGCTAGCCGTTTCATGGGGAATTTAAGGAAGTGATGGTGCCATAACAAAGGATTGGTTACTTCTCTGTTATTTCTACTTTTATGGCTGCGTGTGACTCAAGCCATCAGACTGATCAACAGATCCAGTCCGCTGCTCCTGCCCCCCCCATACAGGAAGCTTCACTCAGCCTCTCCCTCCTCCACACACACTGCAACTTTGTTTAGACTGTTTATTTTTATTTTTATTCAGATAAAATTGTATGCCTATGAGCTAACATTCAGCAGCAGTGTGTGTGTTTGTCTATGTGTGTGTGTGTGTGTGTGTGTGTGTGATGTGAATGATACATCAGTGTATTCACAGTATCCTCACCTCAATTATTCATCTCTCACCCTTCCTCTAACGCCCATATTGTATTAATCTCTCTCTCTCTCTCTCTCTCTCTCTCTCTCTCTCTCTCTCTCTCTCTCTCTCTCTCTCTCTCTCTCTCTCTCTCTTCTCTATCTCACTTACTGTCTGTGCAACTCAATCATTACCCCTTTCTTTTTTTACTTACTTTCTTACTTACTTTCTTTACTGTATGACGCACACTCTCAGGGGCTCATACAGAACCAAGCATTTCACCGTAAAGTATGTGTATTTTATTGTGATATTTAATAAACAAACTTGAAACTCGAACTCGAACCCTCCCCCTCCCCCTCCAGCCGGTGAAGGCTCTGCGGGCCTCAGCCGGGACGTCCCAGCCGGTTCTGTCCAGTGAGCAGCTCCAGACAGTCTTCTACCAGGTGCCAGAGCTCAGGGACCTACACACGGACTTCTACGTCGCCCTGAGGGCCCGTCTGGGGCCACACGCACAACCAGAACCCAGCCATAACCCACAACCCGGGACTAGGCCGCCTCCAGACCTGGAGCCTCTGGTAGATCCATACCCAGGGATAGAGAGCTGTGGCTTGACTGTCGGGGACTTGTTCTTGAAACTGGTGAGTTACACTGTAGATCAGAGGTGTGGACTCGAGTCACGTGACTTGGACTCGAGTCACGAATTTGATGACTTTAGACTTGACTTGACAAAATCAAAAAAGACTTGCAACTCGACTTTAACACCAATGACTTGTGACTTCACTTGGACTTGAGCCTTTTGACTTGAGAAGACTTGATACCTTCCCCCATGCCCAATGATTAAAAGTTATGTTATTAAATAAATACTGAATGGTTCGTTACTGCGTTATTTTTATGTAGATTGGTAGCGAGCGGTAGCGATGCAGCGCAGTACTCCTGACTCCTGTCTGTGTCACTCACCTGCGGGGACACGCTGTGGGCGTGTTTTGTTTACTATAGTCTTGACTGTCATGGCAACGCCCGTCGCGTTTTTACAGATGGATATTCTCACTATTTCTCTTTTGTCGAGCACAAAGAAAAGAACGTTTGAGTTAAATGTAATTTGTGTCTTGGCTCTACTCCCCATGCTTCAATGAAGATAGTAGCTGAGTCTAACGTTAACAGGACTCATCCGAATCCACTCGCCACCCGCTTTCAGGGATCTAGTTAGCATGATACCAGGTGGCACACGGCAAATGGGACAGAACACCTTTTCTAACTACTTGGAGAGAGAATAATACAACAGGAAATGAGCTAAAGAAAATGTTTGAGGGGCTGGACTACATCTCGACCACCGCAGACTTTGGTGAGTTCAGTGATGTGAATGCAAATTAATGTAAACTGTCAAGTTGATTGTTACATACCCCAGTAAGGAGACGCAACACAAGGCCACAGACAGGGTACAGTAGGTGAGGGTGCAGTGACACAAAACCATGAAACAATTTGCAAAATAGTATTTATTTTTATAAACACAAAAACTCAGCAACACAGAGAGCAAGGAGGACTACCTAGTGGCACCAAATGAAATATCAAAAGGAATTGAAAACCCACCCCCCCTTACAGGCACGGACGCCCAAAAGTACAGGTGGCGGTGCTCACTTCTAAGGCTGGTGTCTTTAACATCAGGTCACCTACGTGATGCAAAATGTAGACCCCAGGGTATCTTCCTGTCCTCAATGTCCCTGTGTGCGAAACAAAAGATTAATACAAAAGAAAGACAATCACCATAGGCTGTGTGATAAACAAATATACAAAGGATTAAGGTTAGACAGAAATGTGCATAAACAACGAACACCAAAAGATACAATGAGAGTTACACCAAAAACAGAGTACCAGAGCCTTCACCAGCTCTACACAATACCAGAGCCTTCACCAGCTCTACACCATTCCAGAGCCTTCACCAGCTCTACACAATACCAGAGCCTTCACCAGCTCTACAAAATATACCCCAAACGACAGAGAGAGCTCTACCACAAAATATACCAGAAAATAGTTACCACAACCAATGAACCAGAGAGCTAACTAACATGGCACACAATGGGGTATATGAAGGGGTGTGGAGCTTAATTGCTGACGATCCTCAGCTGCTGCTGCACTAGGGTGAGTTGCTGATTGACCACCTGAGAATGGGGATATGTAGACACAAGAGGGAGACAAGACACGAACAAACAAAACATGCCTATATATACAACAGATAACATACATAACTCCCTCTATATACATACATAAGGACAGGGTCCGTAACATTGATCAACAGATTTTGACTGTAAGAATCTGCAAGGGAATCTCATCATATTTGTAACTGAGGGGTACAATTCCCTGACTGTATTGTTAGATATGATATTTAATACCACTACCTCATGTACTTTAACTTCTGGCCACCCAGTACAAGATATAAGTATGATGAACACTTTCCCACCTGATGAAACGAATCCACACAAATGTACCAAATCGAAGGTTTAATACAGCAAAAGGTGTATACAACGATCACTTAATTACATTTATGATTTGAAATATGGAATATGCACTTTTATGGCAAATGAGTATTCGTAGGTAAATCAACATTGAATGTCCAATCTCTGGTTGCGCAGGGAGTAAGTATACAACCTGGAATATTTAGGAAACGATAGCGATGGTACTTAAATGATTATAGCTGGATACACTAAGGGGGGGGGGGGGGTCCCGCTGGTTGTAAGACAGTAGGAGGGGGGGGTTAGAGAAGCCGCTGGCGGTATCCCATCTGGCCGACGGTGTCTTGGGAGAATCCAAAGTCTTGGACACGGTGCCCACAGAACCTCGGGCCGCAGACGAATACAGCTGGACCCTCTGTGGACGGTATCTGCCGGTCCACAACGGAGAGACGTGAGGCGACCTCATGTGTAGAGCGCCGTCTCACCTGGAGTCCTCTCCGGGGGGTAATTCCAACACTCCGCAGTGTTGGCCTTTATCCATGGAATAATCAAAGCACACAAAGCATAATCCAAGCCGTGGAAGGCTCGCCGTCGTCCGGGTAGAGTAATCCAATATACAGGTCCAGTCGCTCTTGGCCCGGAGCTCCTTGGATGCAATCACCACTAGGGGTCTGACCAGCCTGGTTAAGCGTCCAGATAACGTCAGGAACGATGGGGGTACTGATAACTTTAGAACTCTAACCGAACGATGCACCATACATAAATAGACTATTATTAGCTTAATAGAATACGTCCAACTCGACGGTATAGTGCCAAACTATGACTATTCAACTATTAATCTACACGATATCTCAATGCCTATTCTGGGCCAAGTAGGCCTTACTACACCGCACGTGCGTCGTGGGGAGGCTTTGCGTCTGTCACTCTGTTGGAGGGTAAAGAACTGGACTAAAAGAAAGTTCTACTTTACTTGCGCCATATATATATGCGCTATGAACAAATAGTACCATTCGTATTTCGCCCGACATATTACTGCGCGGAACCGGGGGTTTGCCACGACATGTTAGGCGGCACGATTGAACTTGGACCTAGGGGTATGGCAACCTGGCGCCAGGTTCTCGTCCAATGGTAGAATGAAACTATTATGGGCTGTTTAGTAGACTAAAGGGATATTCGATGCATATTGTACAAGGAATATACAGGGGATATCAAACGATATACAAATACAATTAAATATATATATATAAATAAATATACATATTCGGTTTAATCTGATCCTTCACAACAGCCGCCCCCTAATTAGTCCCACCTAATTAGCTAAGCAGAGACAGATTAACCGCACTGTCTACCACTCAAGGTCCGCTGTAAGGGTCAGTCAACTCACAAAGTCATAGGGTCATGGTCATCATCGATAGTATCTGGGAGTCGGGGCAGTTCTATGAGCCTCGCCACGGGACGTGTGTAAGTGCGCCCTTGGACGAGTACTTCAGCTGCTCGGACCTTGCCATCGGCACCGGTGATCACTTTGCTTACGCGGCCAGCCGGCCACATAGCTCTGGGTAGTGACTGGTCAATAATCATGACGACTGTTCCTTCTGTCAAATTGTCTCTCTCTTTTACCCACTTCTGGCGGGTCTGTAGAGACGGTAGGTAGTGAAGTAGGAAGCTGCTCCAAAACTTGTCAGCTAGTACTTGGCTGTACCTCCACATTCTTCGGCCGTTCGCTTCTTCAGGCCTGTACATTGTCTGGGGTAGCGCGGGGTCCAGCCGCACCATTAGGAGTGTGTTGGGGGTGACTGGGTCGACATCTGCTACATCACTGGAAACGTAACCGAGGGGCTTTGAGTTCAATACTCCCTCGATCTCCGTGAGGACTGTCATTAGGACTTCCTCTGCCACAGTCTGGGCTCCGAGTACGGCGTACAGGGGTGTCTTTATAGAACGTACTTCTCGTTCCCAGGTTCCACCGAAGTGGGGTGCGTTCGGGGGATTAAACTGGAAGTCAATCTGGGCTGGAGCGAGGTGGGTCTTAAGTTCTGGGCCCATAGCTTGGAAGCTCTCTCTCAGCTCTCTTTCTCCGCCTTTGAAGTTGGTCCCGTGATCAGACAACAATGTAGACGGTTTTCCTTTCCGTGATGCGAATCTCCGGAAGGCCATAAGGAATGAGTCTGTGCTCATGGTCGGAAGGAGCTCGATATGTATCGCTCTGGTGGTCATGCATTTGAATACAATACCCCACCGCTTCTCGGTGCCTCTTCCTCTCTTTATATACAACGGGCCAAAGCAGTCCATGCCTGTGGAGTGGAATGGCTTGTCGCCGACTCGGAGGCGACAGGGGGGTAAGTCAGCCATCCGTGGTATGCTGGGCTGCGCGCGCCACTTACGGCAGTCTAGACAGGTTCGCTGGAAGCGCCGTACTGCTTCTCTCCCTTGCAATATCCAATAACGACGTCTGATCTCCGCGAAGACTCTCTCTGCTCCTGCGTGGTGTACATCCTCGTCGTATTTCTTTATGATCAGCTCTGTGACCTTGTGTCGGCTGTTCAAGACGATCGGGTACTTAATGTCATCTGGTAGATCGGGGGCTCTCCGCAGGCGACCACCCACTCTGATGAGATTATGGGCGTCACTCTCTGGTGCCAGGTGAATCAGTCTGCTGTCTGATGGGACGGGGTTTCCTCCCTGTAGACAGTCTAGCTCATCGGGGAACGAGTCTCTCTGGGCTCGTTGTAGTAGAAGAAGTTCTGCTTCTTCGTAGTCAGCTGCTGACATGTCAGTGGTGGACTGAATCTCTGGGTGGTGCCGCAGGAATGTTCTTTGTTGCGCACTCTCTAGGGTAATGCAGTCATCTATGTTGGGGTCTGTGGAGGCGACAGTGCTCAGTCCACAGAACATAGGTTTCTTGTTCTCAGCCTCCTCGTTACTTGCTTCCCTCGGGGTGGGCGTAGGCCAATCTCCTTCCGGGAGCTTGAGGAATGCTGGTCCGTCACTGTAGATGTTGCGACGGGTTAGGTCATCCAGAGACATTCCCCGGGTGATGACGTCAGCTGGGTTGTGTTTGGTGTCCACATACCGCCAGCTTGCTTCTTCTGTTAATTCTTGAATCTCGGTGACTCTGACTCCCACGAAGACTTTGTATCTGCATGAATCAGATTTGATCCATGTGAGTACTGTCGTGGAATCTGACCACAAGATTGTTCTATGCACCGGAATGGTGAGTTCACGTTGGATTAACGTGGCTAGATGCGCTCCTGCGAGGGCTGCGCAGAGCTCTAGACGTGGGATAGATTGTTGCTTATGTGGGGCTATTCTTGAGCGGGCCAGGATGAAGGCAGTGTGTATCTTTCCTCCCATCTCTTGGGCACGCAAATAGGCCACCGATCCGTAGGCTACTTCGGAGGCGTCGCTGAAGACGTGTAGCTCAATCTCGCATGTCTCTGGCCTCACTGTGGATGGGAAGTAGCTGCGGCGTATATTGACACCTGGGAGTGAGCGGAGTTCCGTCTCCCACTCTCTCCATGTTGAGGCAAGGTGTGCGGGTATTGGGTCGTCCCAGCCCTGGTCCTTGTCCCATAGTGCTCGTACAATCATCTTTGCCCTGGTGGTGTAAGGTAGAATACATCCCAACGGGTCATATTGTCTGGCGAGTGTTCTGTACACACTCCGTCTGGTGGTCGGTATCGCCAAGGGTTTGTGTCTATAGTGGAGCGAGTCTGTTTTGAAGCGCCAGACTAGTCCTAGTGTCATTTCTTGGGCTTCTCCTGGGATTGTCGCCATCCAGGTCTCGCTGCTGGCAGCCTTGTCCGCGGAGGAGAGGCTGCGCAATACGTGCGGGTCGCTGCTGGCCCACTGCCTGAGATCAAAGCCGCCTTTGATTAGGGAGGCGCGTAACTTGATTAGGAGAGCCTCGGCTTCTTCTTGAGTCGAGACGCTTTGTAAACAGTTGTCCACGTAGAAACTGTTCTTCACACTGTGTTGGACCTCTTCATCTGCTGCTGGGTCCTCTGTGACGTGTTTCTGTAGTGCAAAGGTAGCACAGCACGGGCTGCATGTGGTTCCGAAGGGGAGTACTTCCCACTGGTAGATGGATGGGTTCTCATCTCCGATCTTCTCTCTCCATAGGAACCGTAGCAGAGGCTTGTCCTCCTCTACTAGTCTCACCTGCAAGAACATCCCTTTGATATCCCCGCTTATAGCCACCTTGTCCTGGCGGAAGCGCAGTAGCACGCCTAGTAGGGAGGGGCCGAGTGTGGGGCCGGGCAAGAGCTCTTTATTCAGATTTTGGGATCCGATCTGGTAGCTGCAGTTAAACACAATGCGATCCTTGCCGTTGTGATGGACCTTGTGATGCGGCACGTACCATGATTCGGTCGTCTGATCGGCCTCTTTAATGTCAATCTTTGTTACGTGTCCCGCTGTGATTAGCTTCTCAATCTCAGCTCGGTACACACTCTCTTGAGCGGGGTCTTTGGCTAGGCGCCGCTCTGTGTTCAGTAGATAGCGCTCCGTGGCGTCTTTCTTTGCGTGAAAGGTGGGCATTCCCTCTCGCCTCAGGAGTGGAGTTGCGTATCTCATCACTCCGCCGACTGTGACTCTCTTTGTCCCCTGCTCGAGTAGGTTGATGGCGTAAATGTCTTCTTTAGAGCGAATATCTTTCTTTTCGTTCTTAAAGGGCATTGTCTCTAGGGTCCATAGCCTCTCGACATGCTGCAGGAGAGTGGTGTCTTCTTCTGTCGTTCTGGAGTGGAAGCAGCTAGTGGCTGCTGTTCGGTTGAGAGATTTAGCGAGGGGGCCTTGGAGGGTCCACCCTAGGCGGGTCTCGACTGCTGCAGGACAGCCTCGGGGGCCTGTATGGACCCGGTCAATCGGGACTATGAGTTCTGCATGGTCGGAGCCTATCAACAGGGTCGGGGTAGCGCCGTCTATGAGCGGGATAGGTAATTGGCGCAGGTGCACATATTTATCCATCAACTTGGTGACAGGGTAGGTGTACTGCGATAGTCCTATTTCTTGGCTGGTGAAAGCATTTGTGATCTTGTACCGTCGCTCTGGCTGCCCGTTGGCTGCGATGGTGAAGGAGACATTCTCGCCCTTTATCGTCTTTAAATCTCTTCTTATTGTCCGAATCGTCATTTCGTTCTTGCTCCCCCGCAGTCCCAGCTGGGTCGCAGCGGAGGCGAGCAGAAGGGTCTTCTCTGACCCGTCATCAAGGACGGCGTAAGTGTCCATGACTTTATCTTGGTAGCTCAATGTCACACGGACTACCTTTAAGAGCACTTGGGCTCCGCTGCTGCTGGCGGGGTCAATGTACATGACACTTGCCTTGGTGCCGCTCCGTGGTGCAGGTATAGGCCGTCTTCCGTTACTTTCGTGTAGTATATCTAGATGGGCTCCATCGCACCGGCTGCACCTTTTCTTTAGGCGGCATTCGGCTGCCATGTGGGGCCGCGCACATCGATAACAGCGCCGGTTGGACTTTATCCATTGACTCACTTCTTCTGCATTCATCTTTGTGAATGAGTCACATTGTGACAGCCAGTGTTCTTTCTCACAGTAGGGACACGCTATCTTCCACTTCTCTTTTCTCGAGGGGGTGCTGTGACTCTTACTGCTCGGTACTGACTCTGATTGGTGCATGACAGTCACCGATCTTCTTCCATCATTTATTCTCCTGGGTCCCTCTCTGGAGCTTGGCGTGCTCCGCCCGAAGGTGTCCAGTCGTAAGCTGCTGACTTCTCTCGCCAGGAAGTCGGCTAGATCAAGGAGGGATGGCTCGGGGCCGTCGGGATCCCGGTAATCCCTCTGCTGCCTAAAGCGCTCCTGTCTTGCGGGTGGCAGCTTCTCCAAAATCCTCTCGACGTTAGAGTTGGCGTATAGCTCATGCATGCCCTTCTCCCGTTGCGCTCCCAGCATCCCCACCAGGGACTGCACTTTGATTGACAGGTCGTCTAGTGAGCGATTGTCTGTGGCTGGGGGTAGGCGATCAATATGCCTTATCTCCTGGATTACGTAATCCCATATACGTCCATATCTCTGATCCAGCGCTGCAAGGGCCGCTGTGTATGGAGTCGAAGAGGTAGCATAGGCTAGCGCTATATTGTGCGCTCGCGGTACTTTCAGGTGCTTCAGTAATATTGCATACTTGTGGCGTTCATCAGCGACATCCACCATCATTGTCTCTAAGCACATCCGGAGCTCCGTGTACTGTGCTCGACTCTCATAGGCGAAGTCTGGGAATGACGGTGTGGCATTGTATGACGCCGTGGATGGCTGATACATCGGCGAGCGTTGGGGGAGAGACCTCCTGGGCGAGTCCCCTCTTGCGCCTCGCTGTGGGCTGGTACTGGCAGGGTACCATGGCCCGCTGGTCCAGGTACTGTTCCTCGGGGCTGGTCGTGCGTCGTGCTCACCCGTGAATAGAGTCGGGGGTCTGTAGCGCAGCGCCGCGGGGGTATAGCCTGGACTGTATGGGACCTCCTGGTCCGGTGGAGTACTGTGCTGTCGTCGGGCTTGGTTCTCCTCTTCTCCCTCTTCTTCCTCTATCAGATCTTCCAGATCCTGTAATCGTTTATTTAGCTTCTCCGCAGTGTATGCCGCTCCTTCCTTGTAGCTGGGTCTCGCTTGGACCGGTATGGGAAGGGGGTCTGCGGGGGGTCTAGACTCGGTCTGTTGGTCAAGTTCAGGGTCGCTTGCTCGTTGTGGTGACGCTGCTCTTGACTGTTGTCTCGACGAGTTCCTTGAACCCCTAGCGGAGGGAGAGGGAGTTGTCCTTTTGATCAGCTGCTCTATTAGTTGCGCTTGTAGTCTGTCGCGCTCTGCGTCTCTTTGGGCACCGGCAGCGGTACGCTGGGCGTCGGCCCGGTCTCTTGCCATATTCTCTTCTGTCTGGAAGCGTCTCATTTCCAGGCGTGTGCGCTGTTCTTCGCTCCGTTGCTGCGCTTGGAGGTGTTCGCGCTCGCTGGTCGCCTGTGCTTGGAGACGTTCGCGCTCGCTAAGCGTCTGTGCTTGGAGCCGATCGCGTTCGGTAGAGGCTGTCAGGCTGACGAGGAACGCCTGTTGTAGTATCCTCTCCGCTTCGCTGGGGGAAGGCGGTTGTGGAGGTGAGCCGCTCCTGCGTGAGCCGCTCCTGGGGGTACTCGTTGGGGAGTCCTGGAGCTCTAGTTCCTCGGTGCTCTCCTCCTCTTCTTCCGTGCAGAGTTCTCTCTCTGTAGGGTTGTCTTCCTCCCGGGGCTGGTCGGGGACTACTTCTTGAGTAGTGGCGGGGGGTAAAGGCATGTCAATTCCCTCCTGGTCCCCACCGTGAGCTTGGTCAGTTACATTAGGACCTACTAGGGCCTCTGTGGTCGGGGAAACCTGGTTGTTAAGGTCAGACATAATTTTACTTTCTACTTTTACCGCGTTTACCGTTTGTCGAAGGCTAGGTAGTTGACTGACAGTGTAAGCCTCTAAGTACTGAGGTGTCTGTCGTCTGCGCCGCGGGCGTTCTAGGTTAGGAGGATCGTTTCGTGGAGTGTTCATCATAGGCCATTTCGATATTAATAACACTATATTAATATTACACTAGTTACCCTCCGGCTCGAAGGACCAATTGTAACTGAGGGGTACAATTCCCTGACTGTATTGTTAGATATGATATTTAATACCACTACCTCATGTACTTTAACTTCTGGCCACCCAGTACAAGATATAAGTATGATGAACACTTTCCCACCTGATGAAACGAATCCACACAAATGTACCAAATCGAAGGTTTAATACAGCAAAAGGTGTATACAACGATCACTTAATTACATTTATGATTTGAAATATGGAATATGCACTTTTATGGCAAATGAGTATTCGTAGGTAAATCAACATTGAATGTCCAATCTCTGGTTGCGCAGGGAGTAAGTATACAACCTGGAATATTTAGGAAACGATAGCGATGGTACTTAAATGATTATAGCTGGATACACTAAGGGGGGGGGGGGTCCCGCTGGTTGTAAGACAGTAGGAGGGGGGGGTTAGAGAAGCCGCTGGCGGTATCCCATCTGGCCGACGGTGTCTTGGGAGAATCCAAAGTCTTGGACACGGTGCCCACAGAACCTCGGGCCGCAGACGAATACAGCTGGACCCTCTGTGGACGGTATCTGCCGGTCCACAACGGAGAGACGTGAGGCGACCTCACGTGTAGAGCGCCGTCTCACCTGGAGTCCTCTCCGGGGGGTAATTCCAACACTCCGCAGTGTTGGCCTTTATCCATGGAATAATCAAAGCACACAAAGCATAATCCAAGCCGTGGAAGGCTCGCCGTCGTCCGGGTAGAGTAATCCAATATACAGGTCCAGTCGCTCTTGGCCCGGAGCTCCTCGGATGCAATCACCACTAGGGGTCTGACCAGCCTGGTTAAGCGTCCAGATAACGTCAGGAACGATGGGGGTACTGATAACTTTAGAACTCTAACCGAACGATGCACCATACATAAATAGACTATTATTAGCTTAATAGAATACGTCCAACTCGACGGTATAGTGCCAAACTATGACTATTCAACTATTAATCTACACGATATCTCAATGCCTATTCTGGGCCAAGTAGGCCTTACTACACCGCACGTGCGTCGTGGGGAGGCTTTGCGTCTGTCACTCTGTTGGAGGGTAAAGAACTGGACTAAAAGAAAGTTCTACTTTACTTGCGCCATATATATATGCGCTATGAACAAATAGTACCATTCGTATTTCGCCCGACATATTACTGCGCGGAACCGGGGGTTTGCCACGACATGTTAGGCGGCACGATTGAACTTGGACCTAGGGGTATGGCAACCTGGCGCCAGGTTCTCGTCCAATGGTAGAATGAAACTATTATGGGCTGTTTAGTAGACTAAAGGGATATTCGATGCATATTGTACAAGGAATATACAGGGGATATCAAACGATATACAAATACAATTAAATATATATATATAAATAAATATACATATTCGGTTTAATCTGATCCTTCACAACCATACTAATCAAACAATAGTCCTTTCATGCACAATTGATATCCTAACTATTCTAACATTGCAATGCACGATTGATATCTTAACCAACGTTGCAAGACGGTTATAATGAAACGCTCCAACATCAAGGCTGTTCCTTCAACCTAAGCGGCGATACAATCTAACCGTCTGATTCTAAATCGGCACGGCACATTTCTTATTACGTTGGGACAACATATCTTTGTGTTTGTGTCAGATTTGTGTTTGTATAGACCACATTGTTACTGTAATGTGAGAGAGAGAGAGAGAACTAATTCTAATACCTAATAAAGTAATAAAGTAATAAATACAAATAAAAAAAACATTCATGCATTACATTGTGTAAATGTAATATATTATTACTCTGTTGTTAAAATGGTACTACATCGGTGAAGCGTGCATTATGACTTGTTTAGGACTCTAAACTCAAATGTTAGGACTTGGGACTCGACTTGGGACTTGTCAGTCTTGACTTGGGACTTGACTTGGGACTTGCCTGTCTTGACTTGGGACTCGACTCTGGACTTGAGTACCAAGACTTGAGACTGACTTGAGACTTGCAAAACAATGACTTGGTCCCACCTCTGCCGTAGATACTGTAGTTTGTAATGCGTTTCATTCAGATGGTAAATGGTAAATGGCTGCATTTATATAGCAGCTTTTATCCAAAGTGCTTTACAATTTGTTCCTCACATTTGACCCAATCACTCACACATTCACACACCGACGGTGGAGGCAACCATGCAATGTGCCAACCTGCTCATCGGGAGCAGTTAGGGGTTAAGTGTCTTGCTCAAGGACACGTCGACACGCTGCCCGGGAGGAGTGGGAATCTAACCGGATAACCAGACGACTGCTCGCCCAGATATGACATACGTAAAGTTGCACAGTGTTGATTTGTCCCACCTGTCTACCTGTGTAGTGTAGTCCATCCATCCATCCATCCATCCATCCATCCATCCATCCATCCATCCATTCAATCAATCATTCAATCAATCCATCAATCCATTCTGTCTCAGGTGAGCCAAATTGGTGTGTATCGCGGTTTCATCGACAACTACGAGAAGGCAGTGGACATTGTCCGCAAGTGCACAAACTCCGACCAGCGCTTCAGAACACTGGCCCAAGTAAGATCTCCTACTAGTCAAGTCAAGTGTTCCTTTATTCATTTGGGGAAATTCAAGTGTCATAGCAGCATGTAGGGGGGAGGGCACAGGTAGGATAGGTACATAGGTAATAGAACATAGAACAGTGCAAGTAATAATGACAATAATGATAACAGTAGTTGTAAGGATTCGTTGTTGGTGGTGTGGACCCAATCGCAATAACAGGAACGAGAGAGATAGATAGGCAGGACACAACGGGGTGTAGTTGGAAAAAGGCTTTACTTGGCTTCAACTACAACAACAAAATAATAAGTACCACAGCATAAGCTGGCAGATAAGGATAACAACGGATGTGTCAAGAAACGTTTACGGACCGACAGGGGAGTGACAGGAACAGACAGAATATATAGGGACACTGATCACTAACAAGACACACCTGGACAGAACAAACAATGACAACAATATAAAACATGACAGTAAGGAACAACAATGATACATACAAATACAAAACTAAACCAGACCGGGGAACAGAGTGGGCAACACACACAGGAATACCATAAACATATTGAACATTGAGGTACACATTAGGGACATCAGGAGATTAAACATATGGAAACCGATTAACAGAGGGAGTAACACATTGAGTCCGCTAGATGGAGCTGCAGGGCAGGCCTTCTGAGGCAGAGGGATCGTGTGGCCAGCCTGGGGAGGAATCGAACCAGGCTGGGAGGGTAGATCCTGACAGTAGTAGTGAACAGTAGTGAGTGGCAGGATTCAATCAGTCATGGTGACATTGGTGGTATACATGGTCCAAATCGTAGTAACACACTGCACCAGAGTCCATGCAGTGTTTATTATTAAGAGTCAGACAGTCCTAACAGTGTTTATTATTAAGAGTCAGATAGTCTTAACAGTGTTTATTATTAAGAGTCAGACAGTCCTAACAGTGTTTATTATTAAGAGTCAGATAGTCCTAACAGTGTTTATTATTAAGAGTCAGACAGTCCTAACAGTGTTTATTATTAGGAGTCAGATAGTCCTAACAGTGTTTATTATTAAGAGTCAGACAGTCCTAACAGTGTTTATTATTAAGAGTCAGATAGTCCTAACAGTGTTTATTATTAAGGGTCAAGACAGTCCTAACAGTGTTTATTATTAAGAGTCAGATAGTCCTAACAGTGTTTATTATTAAGCGTCAGATAGTCCTAACAGTGATGGCTACTGGCATGACGGACTTGCCAAGGCGGTTTGTGGTGTGTTGTGGTCTTGGGGGGATGAGTCTATGGCTGAACGTGCTCCTCATAGAGGGGGTGGGAGGGGATTTCCAGTATAGAGTCCAGCTTTTCCCTCATCCTCCTCTCTGCCACCACCTCTAGTTTGACCAGTTCGACCTCCACTACAGAGCTAGCTTTCCTCAAGCTTGTTCAGTTTGTTAGTGTAGTCTAAATAGAACAAATGCTCATCAAACGTCTTGAGTATAGTCACATTTTCTACATTTCTTTCCAAATATTTTCTTTCTACATTTCTCCCTCTCTCTCTCTCTTGCCTTCTTTTCCCAGAGCATGATGTCCAATAACAGTTTGAATAAAACCAGGACTAAGTACACGTTTGAAGGTTTGTACTGTGGAAGACCAAAGCAAAGGAATATTTATTATTTTATTTTATTTTACCTTACTGTAGCTAAATGACAGCTGCAATGCAAACTTTTACAAACCCAACTAAAAGCACAACAATCTTAAAAAGTTAAAGGACAAGGGGACACGTCCAAATATACCAGTCAAGCAATATACAGTTATAACATTTGTGGCATATCTTCCACCTATACTCATGACAACAAGCAGAACAATAGAAACAAGCACAGAGAACAGAGAGTAGCACACCCATGCATTTAGACAGACAAGCGAGAGGCCTAAAGCAATATAGCAGTGAGAGGGGCACCATGACGGACAGGGGGTTGGGGATGTTACTGGGTTGAGAAACAGTTGCAGGAGTTAGTAAGAATGTTCATAAGAGTGCTTGAATGCTGATCAGTAAAGGTGACCAGTTTGAGTGTTTTGACCAAGTGCAGTGTATGTTTTCGGAATCTTTAGGAGAATGTGTTGAGCAGAACGAGTGTTGTAAGTGGCAGATGTAATTTGCAACAGGTGATATAGGTAAGGGGGGGGGGCAAGTCAACCCAAGGAGGGTTTTGTAAATGAGCATGAACCAGTGCATATTACAACGGGTGTGCAGGGATGGCCAGTTGATGGAGTAAAGGGATTGTTATGAGTATAGTCCATCAGAGACTCCCCTACACTCTCCACCTTCAAAGCTCGCCTCAAAACCCACCTGTTCTCCCTTGCCTTCAACCCCCCCCACCCATAACCCCCCCCCCCTCCAACCTGATTGATGTCTGTCTCCAGTCTTCTTTGTGCTATCATGCTGTCTTCCCTGTTCCCCCCATGGTCTTATGTTCCTTTTGTTTTGTTTCTTTGTTGTTTCTTTGTTTTTGTTTCTTTGCTTTTGTTTCTTTGTTTGTACTCTTGCTCCCGACTATTGTCAGCGACTTTGGGTTATTGAGAAGCGCTATATAAATTAAATGAATTATTATTATTATTATTATTATTATTATTATTATTATAGTTAACGTGTTGGACCCAGGTGCAGTGCAGAACAGAGGAGACAGGATGCAGGTGTGGATTTCCAAAAATAAATACTCTTTATTTGAGTCGTCGAGGAATAATAAAAAAAACACGATGAAACAAAAGGGGAGAAAGCTTTGTCTCCAAAAACGTTAACATAAGACAATAAGCGAACTTCACAATAAACGATGAAATAAAAACGGAGAAAGGTTTGCCTCCGATAACAGCTTAAATGAAACGTGCACAGCAAACTATGAGCAACAGTCTGTCCATACTGTTAGATTCTGATCAATCTGGCCAGTATCACGTCTTCTTGTGTTATCCTCTCTCCATCCATTCCTCTGCGTTGTGTACTTTTAATGATCCCGACGTCTCATACACTGGCTGATACAATCCTTATCTCTCCCCGTTAGTGTGATCCGCAAACCATAATAATTCTCCACCTTCGTAAGAATTCGACACTTCGACAACGTACTACCTTACAAGGAAAAGCGTTGTTTATTGATATAAACAGAAGCCTCAGTCCAGATGTTATCAGATTGTATTTTCATTGCTATCGTCTCTGCTGTTATTCAGTCCAATGGTGGCTCAGGCCTTGTCTAGCCAGAACCCTTCTCCCGTTAGCCGAAGCTAATGATGATGTGTCATCCCCCCCCCCCCCCCCCCCCTCTCCGTGATGAGAGGAGAGAGTCTCTTCTGGTTTCTTCCCTCTTAGTCTCAGTCAGATCTTAGTCTGCCCTTACCCGGAACCACTGTCACCTTTATAGGATCTTCGTCCTAGCAACAACGGCCCACCCCCTTCTGGTTGTCATGTGCCGCTGCCATGACAACTGCTAATAACCTTTCACACATTTCAAAACGTTTCATTACTGTTTCATTAAGATGAACCTCTCTCCGCCCTGCTCTCTGGGCCCACACTCGCTCTTATCAATGTGTTCTGGATCGGAATTCAAAACATTCTCTCGCTGGCAGTGTGCTGCTATTCAGTGACTCCTGCTCGCCTTCTGCTCATTTCGACCTCTCTGACCCGGCCCCTTTTAGCTGTGGTCATCTCCCCCCAATCTATACATTACCTACATTGAAAAACACCCCCAGAACACCCGTTTTCTCTCAATACTTATCTCCCATGCAGGCGAGGAACGATAAGGCTTACATACTAACACACAACTCGCGTAACAAAAACAAAAAGTGAACAACTAACAGGAAACTATAAAAAGTCTTTAGACTATAACATAGATATACCCACAAGGGAACGCCAGAGGATCGCTCACCCACTAGAGCGAACCCCCAACCTTACACGTGTTACTAGATCACAGCTCCTGATACTCCCGAAATAGGCAACATTTCAACCCGGCAGGTTGTTCATTAGGCACGTCAGATTGCACCTGGTTGAAGAGACCCTGTCGGGTTGAAACGTTGCTCACCCTTTCAGGCGTACAATCTCACCGAGCGCAACATTGTAATAACAGTTTTTCATTTAATTTCATACCTTTATTTCAACCCTGTGAGACACTGAGGTCAGGTTACCCTCATTTACTGCGACGATGAGCTTACAAAACAAAGACACAGTTTATCAGCAATTTCATACATATAGAATATTTATTGATTTATTGAAATTATTATTCAATAAATAAGAATAAACTATAAAAATCTGCAGAGACAGTTACAAGCATCAAAGGAAAAAGCTGTTTTCCTAGTTCAGAGCAAACTGGAGGAACCCTAAGAACCATTTGAACATGTAGAATAGGTTCCAAGATTCAATTCCAACAGTTTACCAAGGGCTTTAAAAATAAACAAATACCAATTTTTTTTTTTACGCCTTTCAACCAGTGAAGGCCATCCAACCTGTTCATAAAGGACACAGTGGTGGGTATCATATCTGTCACCAGTAATATATCTGAGGGCAGAAGGATAGACAGTCCAGAGTCCAGTGGTTTAAGAATTGAAGGGGGAGCATGCATATAAATCACATCCCCATAGTCCAAAATGTATAAGAAAACAGCTACAGCAATAATTCTTCTACTAATCACGGGAAAGCTGGATCTATTTCTGTACAGGAAGCCAACGTTCTGTCTCAGCTTGGTAAAGTATTGGGAGCTGTAATCTGTTGTATAGATATATTGCTTTGCTTCAGTCATTTACACACCTTAATCCTGAGTCAAGTAGCAGGATGTGCACACTGCTACTTGACTGTGCAAAGCTATGTACGGACCGACATGGTTCTTTAATGAGCTGTTGATTACCTTTTTGTCTGATCAAAGTCTCTCCCTCCTCCAGCCCTCCTGTACAAGCCCCTGGACAGAGTCACCCAGACCACCCTGGCGCTCCATGTGAGAATGATACCCTTCAGTTATTCCCTTAGTTAATCATGTTCATCATTCTTGTGCATCAATATGTCAGCCTCTTCTCGTCTCGTCTCGTCTCTTCTCGTCTCTTCTCCTCCTCTCTTCTCGTCTCTTCTCTTCTCTTATCTCTCTCCTCTCTTCTTTTTTCTTCTCCCCATACAGAGCAGTCAACTCGACTGATTCTCAAACGTATTACTATATTACATACAGTATTTGTCATGGTATTGTCATAATTACTGTATTACGTACTGTATTTGTCATGGTATTGTTGTATTACAGTATTACGCACAGTATTTGTTATGGTATTGTCATATTACTATATTATGTACAGTATTTGTCATGGTATTGTCATATTACGTACTTTATTTGTCATGGTATTGTCGTATTACTGTATTATGTACTGTATTTGTCATGGTATTGTCATATTACTATATTATGTACAGTATTTGTCATGGTATTGTCGTATTACGTACTGTATTTGTCATGGTATTGTCGTATTACTGTATTATGTACTCTATTTGTCATTGTATTGTTGTATTACTGTATTACATACTGTATTTGTCATGGTATTGTCATATTACGTACTGTATTTGTCATGGTATTGTCGTATTACTGTATTACGTATACTGTATTTGTCATGGTATTGTCGTATTACTGTATTACATACTGTATTTGTCATGGTATTGTCGTATTACTGTATTACGTACTGTATTTGTCATGGTATTGTCGTATTACTGTATTACATACTGTATTTGTCATGGTATTGTCGTATTGTTATCTGCTAGCTATTCTCGAAGTCAACTTCCTGTCTGTTGTTGCTATGCAACTACGGCGTGGGGGAAACATGCACCCCGGGTACATTGTGTACGGTTCATTTAGTGCAGAAACGGATCGGAAAAGTGGCAAATTAAACACAATCAAGGGTAATTTTCTTCAGTGCATCACAATGCCAAAGAGCTGCTGTGTTACGTTTTGTACTAATAACAAAAACAGAAATCCAAATCGCAAGTTTTATAATACCAGCCGAGGCATCACAGAGGAAAAAGTGGCTGGCGGCTAACGTTAGCTACGTTAAACCAGACAAATAGTAGCTACATGCTAAGCTAAAATTAATTATATCATATCGAACTGATAGGAGCTTATCTTGTCTAATCTTACGTGGATGTTTGATCAGGTAGTGGCACACATGGTACCACTACCTGATCAAACATCCACGTAAGATTAGATAAGATAAGATGAGCTCCTATCGGTTCGATATGATGTAATTAACATTAGCTTAGCATGTAGCTACTATTTGTCTGGTTTAACGTAGCCAGTGGCGGACTGGGACACAAATTCAGCCCGGGACATTCAGACGCACCAGCCCACACACCGGCCCACGCACCGGCCCCCGAAACCGGCCCACACAACGGCCGTTATGAAACACTTGTCCAGTATTAAACAACCCAAGGCTGTGGCTAAGGAGTCAACATCAGGGAGACCAAATCTACACCCCGCCCCTAGATGTGCACTCGTGCACAGTGCACACACACACACACACACACACACACACACATACATATACCGTTACTTTGGCTTTTTACTTTTTAGTAACATCTTAGTGCCTCATTAGCCTAGGGATTAAGGATACATGAAGTATTAACTACACCATAATAATATTGAGGTTTTGATCCATAGAAAGGTCTGTGCTACACAATTTCAGTTAGATTGGATTTATTGTCCTTTAATTTGGCACACATGACATTAGTTGCTTGCCGTTTAATCAACATCGAAAGACCCCCCACTTCCTCCCAGACACCCATTCCAAGAGTCTCAGTCTCTCTCAGTCTCTCTCAGTCTCTCTCAGTCTCTCTCAGTCTCTCAGTCTCTCTCAGTCTCTCAGTCTCTCTCAGTCTCTCTCAGTCTCTCTCAGTCTCTCTCAGTCTCTCTCTCTCTCTCTCTCTCTCTCTCTCTCTCTCTCTCTCTCTCTCTCTCTCTCTCTCTCTCTCTCTCTCTCTCTCTCTCTCTCTCTCTCAATAGTGACTCAGTATTAGCAGAGTTGATAGGAAAAGGGAAGTTTTGTCTGGGCTCTGCTGAGAAGTCATGGGTCAAATAGAAGGTGTGGGGGTGACTAGAGAAGATGGGGAAGTTGGTGAGTGGTGACTACTCCCATTTTCAGAATTTGAGGGTTCATTGGAATCTGATTTTCTTCAGAATTCAATGAGGCAGAGAATGCTCTGATTCAGACTGACATCACATCTATATTCTGTATGCTGTTCCAGCTCTTTGTTGAGGCTTTATTGAATAAAATGTTTGAATACAATGTTTTTATCGCTGCACCATTTCATCCAATAGAGAAAAACATGTTATCTTCACTAGAATTGAAAATAAAGTTGAAATCTGTGCTAGTAGTGATGGACCCAGTAGTGGGGGCAGTAAGGAAGAAGATACAAATATACTAGGGATGTTCGATATTGGCTTTTTTACCGATATCCGATATAGTCCAACACTTAAATTTCCGATACCGATATCAACCGATACCAATATATGCAGGGTTTGCCCCCCAAAAAACGAATAATTTCAGGTAATTAACATTACATATCTCTTGTTGTGGAATTAACACAACATTATGCATACTTTTGACAATAAATAAAATCAGAATTTGTTCTTACTTGCTTGCCTGGGTAAATAAAGGTTAAATAAATATAAAAAATAAAGATATTTAATTTTTCTTTTTTTGAAAACAGATACCGATAATTTCCGATATCACATTTTAATGCCAATATCGGTAGGCCGATAATATCGGACATCACTAAAATATACACATTATAATACACAATTTGAAAAGTAATGTCATGATCTAGGTGTCTTTTATAAACGTTTTCATTCTACTGGATGAAGCTCAACTTCATCATGGCTGCTTGCCATCTCTCTCTCTCTCTCTCTCTCTCTCTCTCTCTCTCTCTCTCTCTCTCTCTCTGCATTCACACTCACACACGCTACTGGTGGTCATGAGCAGCATCAGCAAACACAGCTGCCCTGTGGCAGACTGACGGAATCATGTCTGCTATTCAGCGCCAACCACCATCAACAACCTTCATAAATACATTCAACATTAATGGAATAGGCTAACTACCAACTTAGCTGTAGCAGTTAGCTGTTATATGCAATCACATTTGTTTAACTACGGGGTAGTAGTTGACCGAGTTGTTAGCTTAAGCTAGTTAGCTGTGGTTATTTACAAACATGTAGATGAGACTAATCATATCGAGAACATGGCTAACAGTTGGGAATTCTAAGGTACATCTTATTTAAGCATGTAAAATGGCAACTAATCAATTCAATCAATTAGATTACCAATATTATATCAACATGAAAATTTGGAAGGGAACATAATAGTATTTTATTTTAGTATTTACTATTATAATATTGGTAGCCGATTAATTTGCAGCCCGTCCTAGGTTCTGATTGGCTCTCTAGGTTAGCACTTTAGCTTCTGATGCTGTGGTGGGCACTAGTCCTAACATTGCTAACTAAACTTTTAGTCAGAGAAAAAACTTCACGAGTCACGACTATTTATGTCCACGTGCTGTAAGGAATCAGGAATACGGAAAGCACATTGTCTTGTAATAGAATGACTGAAATCACTGCAAGAGCTAGTATAGGCTAGCTAGCCCTCATGAACCGGCAGACACCAACAGTAGAATATGCACTAGGCTACTGCATGCACCTGTCATGTTACTGTTGGTTCCTTCCACTTGAACTTCATCATTATTAGCAGCAGCAGCTACTCTAACGAGAGCCCTTCCTCTACTAAACATGTCTGTAATTTTAGAACATTGTTCTGCGTCTTTTACTAGCAATTTTTGTTTTTTTATTCTAGCTTTTTCAGCTCCACTTTTTTTTTTTTTTTCGTTCTCCATTTCTGCGCTTCTAGGCCTACTCGCGGTTGGGAGGAAACGTGAATCTCATTCACTGATGTCTCATGTCTCATTCAAGACAAAAACAAAAGCATGTCTTTCACTTAACACCAAGAAAACAGTGTCTATGATGTTCACAAAGTCACCAGTAGAGGTCACTCACTCTAATGTGTTTCTGGGAGAGGCGGAGCTGGACATTGTACATTAATTCGGGAGCATGTCTATGTTCCCCGCTTTGATTGATTGACATTTTTAGACCACCAGCCCTGATTCCAAACTCTAACCGTAACCAGTTCGAAAGAGGGCCTACGCTTAACCAGTTCGAAACAAGGCGGACATTCATAATTAATAAAATAATCGAAATTAATAAAAATGTCAATCTATTAATCAATCAAGCGGGGAACATAGGACCCGGGGAACATAGGACCCGGGGAACATAAGGATGATCCCATTAATTCAAGTATCTTGGGGTCACATTGGACTCTACATTGACCTTCAAAAAGTCATGTGAAGAAAGTGACAAACAGTCAAGTTTAACATCGAAAACTTCAGGCAGATCAGGCCCTGCCTGCCAGTTAATGCTGCAAGGATGTTTCTGCATTCAATGATTTTATCACACATCGAGTACTGTTTTATCAACTGGTCTCTTTCATATGTCACTACTCTTACACCAATAGAATTACTCTACAAAAAAGCCATAAAAGTATTTGATAGGAAACCAATTTCATTTCATCACTGTAATGTTTTAGAAAAACATAACATGCAACAAGGTTCTGCATGGACTTGCCCCTCCCCCATTGAATGAGTTCATCCAACAGAAAGCAGACACTGGCATTACCACCAGGGCCATCAGTAGAGGGGACTGTAAGGTGCCTTTTCGGTATACTACCTTTGCAAAAACTGTGTTCTCTGTTAAAGGTGGTAACTACTGGAATAGCCTACCAGTTGTGATTAGAGAGTGCCCTACATACTCCATGTTCAAGACCCATCTTAAACTGCATCTTAAGGCAAACCAGAACTGTGATCATTTTTAATCTGATTTAGTTTATGCAACTTGTTTATTGTTTTATTGCCGGCCCACACAATGGCCCACATACTGGCCCACACACCGGCCCACACACCGGCCCACATACTGGCCCACACACCGGCCCACACACTGGCCCACATTAGTGGCCCACACACCGACTCACACACTGGCCCACACACCGGCCCACACACTGGCCCACATACTGGCCCACACACCGGCCCACACACCGGCCCACATACTGGCCCACACACTGGCCCACACACTGGCCCACACACTGGCCCACATTAGTGGCCCACACACCGACTCACACACCGGCCCACACACTGGCCCACATTAGTGGCCCACACACTGGCCCACACACTGGCCCACATACTGGCCCACACACCGGCCCACACACCGGCCCACATACTGGCCCACACACTGGCCCACACACTGGCCCACACACTGGCCCACATTAGTGGCCCACACACCGACTCACACACCGGCCCACACACTGGCCCACATTAGTGGCCCACACACTGGCCCACACACTGGCCCACACACCGGCCCACACACCGGCCCACACACCGGCCCACATACTGGCCCACACACTGGCCCACACACTGGCCCACATACTGGCCCACACACCGGCCCACACACCGGCCCACATACTGGCCCACACACTGGCCCACACACTGGCCCACACACTGGCCCACATTAGTGGCCCACACACCGACTCACACACCGGCCCACACACTGGCCCACATTAGTGGCCCACACACTGGCCCACACACTGGCCCACACACCGACCCACATTAGTGGCCCACACACCGGCCCACATTAGTGGCCCACACACTGCCCCCCCCAAAAAATAAATAAAAAATAAATAAAAAAATGTTTATTTTTTATTTTTTTTTGGACCAGCCCACTTTGGTTCCGGCCCATCGGGATTCGTCCCGAACGTCCCGATGGCCAGTCCGCCACTGAACGTAGCTAACGTTAGCCGCCAGCCACTTTTTCCTCTGTGATGCCTCGGCTGGTATTATATAAAACTTGCGATTTGGATTTCTGTTTTTGTTATTAGTACAAAACGTAACACAGCAGCTTCAATTTGGGTATTGGAGAGATGGCCATGTCTTTGGGTTGTTCTCCCAATGGTCTGCAGGTGTCTTGTATGGACATGATGTCAAGTCAATCCGGGCGAGCTTTGACTCATATCTCGCCTTAGAATCACCAGAAAGGCTTTCGAAATAGTGAAATGCCATGTTGGCCTCAATATTTTCAAAACGAATTACATGAAAAGGTTATGAAATTAACAAGAATGTGATAAAACATGTAATAAAAACGGAGCTCAACGCATACATTTGATCGTCGAAATCCGTTTGTTTCCCCAATACCAAGATGGCAGCGGTCTCGTGACGTCAGCGTGTCTTCGAGAATGCTCTGCAGCCAAACCCATTGCTTTATTCAGGACTAACATGAAACCTGAGCTGAAAGTCTGGTTTTCCCGTCCAGGACCTTTTGAAGACGACACCGGTGGAACACGGCGATCACTCTCAGCTACAGGAAGCGCTGAGGCTGTCACGCAGCTTCCTGTCTGGGGTTAACGAGAGCTCGCAGTGTAAACGAGAGGTCACGCTCAGTCACGGCATGGTGAGACACCTGTAGAAACACACATTCACCCACACACACACACACACACACACACACCAAAATTACATCTTGTTTATTTGCATGCACAGCTCAATCAATCAATCATTCAACCAATCAATCATTCAATCAATCAAAGTACATCTTGTTTATTTGCATGCACAGCTCACACTATAGAGGTACTATGAACACATGGGAAAACACACATGCATATTCAATCAATCAATCAATCAATCAATCAATCAATCAATCAATCAATCAATCAATCAATCAACTATTCACTCACTCACTCACTCACTCAATAAATAGCACATTTAATTTAAAAAGCGTACAATACAATGTGCTTCACATAAAAATAGCCACAGGGTAAAAAGACAACCACAACGAATATTAAAGAAAGTCACACGGATATTACTGTACTATCTCATGTGTGTGTGTGTGTGTGTGTGTGTGTGTGTGTGTGTGTGTGTGTGTGTGTGTGTGTGTGTGTGTGTGTGTGCGCGCACACAGAGGCGCCAGCTGATACGTGACGGCTTCATGGTGGACGTGTTCGAGGGGGAGCGCCACCTACGCCACCTCTTCCTGTATACTGACCTACTGCTGTGTACCAAACTCAAGTCAGCGGCCAAGGGGTGAGTGACAGGTCTCTGAGCCAATCCTTTGCAGCCAGGACTCACTGGTTACCTCGGCGGTGCGTGTGCTCTGCGGAACGTCTCGCTTTGCTTATGGGCGCCTGTATTAAAGGAACGCGCTGACTTTTTGAGAAATTTGCTTATTTGCCATCTACCCTGGAGTTGGACAAGCAGATTACATACCCCTTTCTTCTCTGTGCATGCATTAGGCTTAGGGAACAGCCGCGCCGTTAGCCTAGCCTAGCGTCATTCACTGGAAGTAGGTGTGCCAGTGTAGCCTAGTTCCCAACAGTCATGAAATACACTCCAGATACAACTCCAAAACGTTCCTGTAAACATATTGTGACCTGTGTACAGTATTTACCACGTGGAGAAATAAAAAAATATGTATTCGACATTTTCGTTTTCTAAGCAGATATATGATGATGATGAAGATGATGAATAGTTTATTTTCGGTCTTTGTTTACAGATCAATCAAAAACACACTTGTGTGGACTTTCAAAAGAAAAACAAAAAAAAAGATAAATCACAAATGTACATATTCAAAGTAAGCTCACACACAAAATCCAAACTCAATGACCGAAAAAAGGAATAGGCTGAAGCACATGCTTATTTTTGCCTATCCTTTACAATTCTTAAAAACTAAATATACTTTAATATAAGAAAGAAAAACTTAAAATATGCTGCAAGATATACATTGATATACAAAAGAAATGTTTGATGTTTTACTCAAAACTGTACTCCTGAATTATTTTACCCTTCAGGGCCTTTTTAAATCTCCCCTGAGAAGTACACAACTTCAACCGGTCACTAAGGCTATTCCACAATTTAACTCCCAAAATTGAAACGCATCTAGCTTTTACATTAGTTCTTACCTTTTTACATGTTTTAAGAATACACAACCCTCTTAAATTATACTTTCCTTCTCTTGGTTGAAAGAGACATTGAATACAAACTGGTAGGTTCTTACTCTTAGCATGAAAAATTATCCCCAAGGTTTTTATGTACACCATATCTACAAATTTTTATGTGCAGGACTTTATGAATAATGGATTTGTCGATTCAAGGTAACTAGCTTTGTTTATTATTCTAATAGCTCTTTTCTGTAGTTTAATAATATGATCTATATTTGTTTTATAAACATTTATACTTTTATATTTTTACATATATGAGACACACGGACTCACGGCTAGAAGAATATGTATCAACAAATGTGCATGTTTGTATTAATTAAGGGTTGTGCCAAGGGTTGCATATTACTATGCAAATGTAATAATTGTGAAAGATTTCCTGTAATGAGTTGTATGTGTTGTTTTCAAGCATCCTTGACATCCAAGGACAACGATGTAAATAAGTCATTGCGCCTTTTTCGTTCCTATCCTTGACAAAAGCAAATATGTGAGTAATAATCTGTATATTTTTGTTGTCTAAAATAAATACCATACCATACCATACCATATGCTCGGAGCCCGGGCGCAGTGATTTCACGCATCACTTGAAAAGCCCTGTTTGATATCCACTTCACTCAATCAAAGCGTGTTTCCTGGTTATCACTGAGCTTTTCAGTGAAATCACTGCGGTTTATTCGTTTTGGCAAATATGTGCTGTGTCTATATATACAGGTCGTGTTGATTTACTGTACATTTATGTGTGCTTTACTAGCATTGACAGTTTGTGTGTGTGTGTTTGTGTACATTTGTATATGTCTGCGACTCGGCGTACATGTGTTTGTGTATAGATCTTTTTTATGTGTGTCTGTATGGGTACGTATTTGTGTGTCTGCGTGTGTATGTACGTGTGTGTACGTGTGTGTGTGTACGTGTGACAGAGTGGGTCTGTCACTGACGCCGGGGCAGCACGCACGCACACATACACACAACATTCACTCATCATATACATTCATACATAATCAAACATGCATACATATCCATTAATCTAAGCATACATGCATTTATACATACATTCATATATCCATTCATACATATATTTATTTATTGTGTTGTGTATATGTATTTATTTATTGGGTTATGAGGGTTTTGGTGTTGGAGGTTGTTTTTAGATAATGTGTGTATAGGAAACGGTGATTCAATTGATGTGTAGCACCTGTTTAGTCTTGTTAATTAATTATGTGTGGCACCTGTGGAGGGGGAGGAGTGCAGGTGTCATGAGGGCTGCATGCCCAAGGTTCTGGGTTCTTGCCCTGCACCAGTTGCAACGTAGGTGACTGAGGGAAGTGCCGTATGTGTCTGTTAGTCTGTTTGTCTCTGAGGTGGTGCTTCACCAGATAACGGTTGCAAAATGGGTAACTAGGGAAGCGCCACCCAGTAAGTGTTTTGTCTATCAGATTAAGTTATTGTGGAACGCATCTGATAGACTGCAGAGGTAGTATAGTTTAGTTATTTATTTAGTTTATGTCACTTGTTTATGTAATGTCACCTCTGCACCGTGGATGGCCGGCAATAAACACCCACCAACAACACCTGTGATTCCGACTACGCCATCATTGTTGTGAGTTTGGAGGAGTTCGAGAGAGGACCCCGTCACAGTACGTGTGCGTGTGTGTGTGTGTGTGTGTGTGTGTGTGTGTGTGTGTGTGTGTGTGTGTGTGTGTGTGTGTGTGTGTGTGTGTGTGTGTGTGTGTGTGTGTGTGTGTGTGTGTGTGTGTGTGTGTGTGTGTGTGTGTGTGTGTGTGTGTGTGTGTGTGTGTGTGTGTGTGTGTGTGTGTGTGCGCGCGCGTGCAGGAAGCAGGCCCAGTACAGGTTCTGCTGGTACGTTCCTCTGGCAGGTCTCAGACTGAGCTGGGGAACAGACCAGGAAGTCACCACAGACACACACCTCCGTATACACACCATGAGGACCAAGATGTACCTGCTCCGGGAACAGCTACGGCAACACATGGTGTGTGTGAGAGAGAGAGGGATGGAGAGAGAGAGAGATTCAGTTTTATGATGCATTGATTGGTAATACAGCCCACGTTTTAGAGTGTAATTTCCCGGGAACTTGTGGTGTAACTTCCTGGTATGAATCCATACATATAAAATACTTACCGGTTCCTACTGCTACTTTAAAGTAGGCACAGTGAAAGAAGACAAGACAAGGAAGAAGGGAGTAACAATTGAGGATTCTGTGCTTAGACCTCTACCCTACCCAGCCGCTCTAGTGCTTAGACCTCTACACTACCCAGTCACTCTAGTGCTTAGACCTCTAAACTACCCAGCCTCTAGTGCTTAGACCTCTACACTACCCAGCCACTCTAGTGCTTAGACCTCTACACTACCCAGCCACTCTAGTGCTTAGACCTCTACACTACCCAGCTGCTCTAGTGCTTAGACCTCTAAACTACCCAGCCACTCTAGTGCTTAGACCTCTACACTACCCAGTCATTCTAGTGTTTAGACCTCTACCCTACCCAGCCTCTAGTGCTTAGACCTCTACCCTACCCAGCCTCCAGTGCTTAGACCTCTACACTACCCAGCCTCTAGTGCTTAGACCTCTACACTACCCAGTCACTCCAGTGCTTAGACCTCTACCCAGCCACTCTAGTGCTTAGACCTCTATACTACCCAGCCTCTAGTGCTTAGACCTCTACACTACCCAGTCATTCTAGTGTTTAGACCTCTACACTACCCAGTCACTCCAGTGCTTAGACCTATACACGACCCAGCCGCTCCTAGTGCTTAGACCTCTACACTACCCAGCCGCTCTAGTGTTTAGACCTCTACACTACCCAGCCTCTAGTGCTTAGACCTCTACACTACCCAGCCGCTCCAGTGCTTAGACCTCTACACTAGCCAGTCACTCCAGTGCTTAGACCTCTACACTACCCATCCTCTAGTGCTTAGACCTCTACACTACCCAGCCACTCTAGTGCTTAGACCTCTACACTACCCAGCCACTCTAGTGCTTAGACCTCTACACTACCCAGCCGCTCCAGTGCTTAGACCTCTACACTACCCAGTCACTCTAGTGTTTAGACCTCTACACTACCCAGCTGCTCCAGTGCTTAGACCTCTACACTACCCAGTCACTCTAGTGCTTAGACCTCTACACTACCCAGTCACTCTAGTGCTTAGACCTCTACACTACCCAGTCACTCTAGTGCTTAGACATCTACACTACCCAGTCACTCTAGTGCTTAGACCTCTACACTACCCAGCCGCTCTCTAGTGCTTAGACCTCTACAGTACCCAGTCACTCCTAGAGCTTAGACATCTACACTATCCAGCCTCTAGTGCTTAGACCTCTACACTACCCAGCTGCTCTAGTGCTTAGACCTCTACACTACCCAGTCACTCTAGTGCTTAGACCTCTACACTACCCAGCCTCTAGTGCTTAGACCTCTACACTACCCAGTCACTCTAGTGCTTAGACCTCTACACTACCCAGCTGCTCCAGTGCTTAGACCTCTACACTACCCAGTCACTCCTAGTGCTTAGACCTCTACCCTACCTAGCCTCTAGTGCTTAGACCTCTACCCTACCCAGCCTCTAGTGCTTAGACCTCTTCACTACCCAGCCTCTAGTGCTTAGACCTCTACACTACCCAGTCACTCCAGTGCTTAGACCTCTACACTACACAGCCACTCTAGTGCTTAGACCTCTATACTACCCAGCCTCTAGTGCTTAGACCTCTACACTACCCAGCCTCTCTAGTGCTTAGACCTCTATACTACCCAGCCGCTCTCTAGTGCTTAGACCTCTACACTACCCAGCCGCTCTCTAGTGCTTAGACCTCTACAGTACCCAGCCTCTAGTGCTTAGACCTCTACACTACCCAGTCACTCCAGTGCTTAGACCTCTACACTACCCAGCCTCTAGTGCTTAGACCTCTACACTACCCAGCCTCTAGTGCTTAGACCTCTACACTACCCAGTCACTCCAGTGCTTAGACCTCTACACTACCCAGCCTCTAGTGCTTAGACCTCTACACTACCCAGTCACTCCAGTGCTTAGACCTCTACACTACCCAGCCACTCTAGTGCTTAGACCTCTATACTACCCCGTCATTCTAGTGTTTAGACCTCTACACTACCCAGTCATGCCAGTGCTTAGACCTCTACACTACCCAGCCGCTCCTAGTGCTTAGACCTCTACACTACCCAGCCGCTCTAGTGTTTAGACCTCTACACTACCCAGCCTCTAGTGCTTAGACCTCTACACTACCCAGTCACTCCAGTGCTTAGACCTCTACACTACCCAGCCACTCTAGTGCTTAGACCTCTATACTACCCCGTCATTCTAGTGTTTAGACCTCTACACTACCCAGTCACACCAGTGCTTAGACCTCTACACTACCCAGCCGCTCCTAGTGCTTAGACCTCTACACTACCCAGCCGCTCTAGTGTTTAGACCTCTACACTACCCAGCCTCTAGTGCTTAGACCTCTACACTACCCAGCCGCTCCAGTGCTTAGACCTCTACACTAGCCAGTCCCTCCAGTGCTTAGACCTCTACACTACCCATCCTCTAGTGCTTAGACCTCTACACTACCCAGCCACTCTAGTGCTTAGACCTCTACACTACCCAGCCACTCTAGTGCTTAGACCTCTACACTACCCAGCCGCTCCAGTGCTTAGACCTCTACACTACCCAGTCACTCTAGTGTTTAGACCTCTACACTACCCAGCTGCTCCAGTGCTTAGACCTCTACACTACCCAGTCACTCTAGTGCTTAGACCTCTACACTACCCAGTCACTCTAGTGCTTAGACCTCTACACTACCCAGTCACTCTAGTGCTTAGACATCTACACTACCCAGTCACTCTAGTGCTTAGACCTCTACACTACCCAGCCGCTCTCTAGTGCTTAGACCTCTACACTACCCAGCCGCTCTCTAGTGCTTAGACCTCTACAGTACCCAGTCACTCCTAGAGCTTAGACATCTACACTATCCAGCCTCTAGTGCTTAGACCTCTACACTACCCAGCTGCTCTAGTGCTTAGACCTCTACACTACCCAGTCACTCTAGTGCTTAGACCTCTACACTACCCAGCCTCTAGTGCTTAGACCTCTACACTACCCAGTCACTCTAGTGCTTAGACCTCTACACTACCCAGCTGCTCCAGTGCTTAGACCTCTACACTACCCAGTCACTCCTAGTGCTTAGACCTCTACCCTACCCAGCCTCTAGTGCTTAGACCTCTACCCTACCCAGCCTCTAGTGCTTAGACCTCTACACTACCCAGCCTCTAGTGCTTAGACCTCTACACTACCCAGTCACTCCAGTGCTTAGACCTCTACACTACCCAGCCACTCTAGTGCTTAGACCTCTATACTACCCAGCCTCTAGTGCTTAGACATCTACACTACCCAGCCACTCTAGTGCTTAGACCTCTATACTACCCAGCCGCTCTCTAGTGCTTAGACCTCTACACTACCCAGCCGCTCTCTAGTGCTTAGACCTCTACAGTACCCAGCCTCTAGTGCTTAGACCTCTACACTACCCAGTCACTCCAGTGCTTAGACCTCTACACTACCCAGCCTCTAGTGCTTAGACCTCTACACTACCCAGCCTCTAGTGCTTAGACCTCTACACTACCCAGTCACTCCAGTGCTTAGACCTCTACACTACCCAGCCTCTAGTGCTTAGACCTCTACACTACCCAGTCACTCCAGTGCTTAGACCTCTACACTACCCAGCCACTCTAGTGCTTAGACCTCTATACTACCCCGTCATTCTAGTGTTTAGACCTCTACACTACCCAGTCATGCCAGTGCTTAGACCTCTACACTACCCAGCCGCTCCTAGTGCTTAGACCTCTACACTACCCAGCCGCTCTAGTGTTTAGACCTCTACACTACCCAGCCTCTAGTGCTTAGACCTCTACACTACCCAGTCACTCCAGTGCTTAGACCTCTACACTACCCAGCCACTCTAGTGCTTAGACCTCTATACTACCCCGTCATTCTAGTGTTTAGACCTCTACACTACCCAGTCACGCCAGTGCTTAGACCTCTACACTACCCAGCCGCTCCTAGTGCTTAGACCTCTACACTACCCAGCCGCTCTAGTGTTTAGACCTCTACACTACCCAGCCTCTAGTGCTTAGACCTCTACACTACCCAGCCGCTCCAGTGCTTAGACCTCTACACTAGCCAGTCCCTCCAGTGCTTAGACCTCTACACTACCCAGCCTCTAGTGCTTAGACCTCTACACTACCCAGCCACTCTAGTGCTTAGACCTCTACACTACCCAGTCACTCTAGTGCTTAGACGTCTACACTACCCAGTCACTCTAGTGCTTAGACCTCTACACTACCCAGTCACAGAAACCTCAGCTCAGATGTTAACAGATTGTATTGTCCTTGAAGAGTCTATTCTAATGATCTTTCGGTGTGTTCGTCTATCGTCCTTTTGTTATTCAGTCCAATAGTGTTCAGGCCTGGTCTTTAGCCTAACCCTCCTTGCGTTAGCCGAAGCTAATGATGATGTGGCATTCCCCCCCCCCCCCCCCCCCTCCTCTCTGTGATGAGAGGAGAGAGTGTCTTCTGTGTGATCTCAGTCCTACTCGCTCTTGGTCAGATTCTAGTCTGCCTTACACCCGGAAACACCGTTCGACTTATAGATCCTCGCCGTAGCAACGACGGCCCCCCGCCCCTCTCCTGGTTGTCATGCGATGCTCATGACAACTGCTAATAACCTTTCACACATTAAAATGCAGTTTTCTACTGTTTCATTAAGATGAACCCCTCTCCCTCGCTCTCGCTATCAGTTTGTTCTTACAAGGAATTCAAAACATTCTCTCGCTGGCAGTGTGCCTCACAACAATCACCCTGCTCTACTGAACCACCGTCTCCTGCTTCCATGCACATTTCGATCTCACCGTTTTAGCTGTGGTCATCTCGCCCCCAATCTATACATCACATACATTGAAAAAGCACCCCAAATCCTTCATTCCCCCCTTTGATTCTTAATCAACCTTCAGAATCAACAGACTCCTTGTTTTTCAATTAATTATACCCAAAAATAGACTCATAACAATTAGGGCCCTGCCGTCTGCTGTTTGCCTTGTTGTTTTCCATTACCCGCATCACACCCAAACCAGAAAGGATAAACAACGGTCAGGGAGGAGAGAGAGAGAGAGAGAGACAGAGAAAAAACACAGATTGCAACTTTTCAGACGACACACCTAAACCCTTCGGCCCCCCCTATTAGGTACCCCACGTCCAAATCAGAGCGCTCCCTTCCCTCTTACAGTACACCTCCCATCTTGGGCCGGTCCCGTCTTCTAGAGCAAGGGCCCCTTTCAGTGACGGCTCCTTTCCTGAGCTGGTCCCCCTCCCAGGGCGCGGTCCCCTAGGCAAAAATGTCTCCCCTGGTCTGCTACTGCTCAGTGTCTCTGGCTGTCCTCTCCACATCTGCTCCTCCACCGCCGCCGTCTCCTCTCTCTCGTCGTCGATGATCTGTGTACCAGGCTGCGGTGCCTGGCCCCTGCGGCTTCCTCCTCCTCCAGTCTGTCTCCTGGTCGTCTCCACCGCTGTCGGTGTCTCCCCCACTGTTGAAAGCAGAAACGCAACACCAGCAGTCGTCTGTACATTCGACTTCCCTTGTTTTGCTATTAGTCTACCACCTTCTCCACACCTATTATCCATCTTACAGGGCGGTTCCCTGTTTGTTGTCTTCCGGCGTGACACTTGCAGCTTCCGATACCCACTCCGCGCAACTCTTCATCCCAGTTTGACCCCCAGCGCGCGCCAGTTCTTCTGGTGACGTGTCTTCTGAAGACCCTGCCTATCTATTAGGTGTGAGAAGGCCCCACTGGAATTCAAACTCCCTCTTTATTCCATAATTAACCCATTCAAATAACTGCACCATCTTTCTGTGCAATTCTTATTTAATCCATTGTATAATTAAACTCTATATCTAATATTATTATTATAATAATAATCCACTCTCTGTGCTAAATATTCCCCTATGGGTAATGAAAACTCCCCAGCACTACCCCCCCCCCCCCGCCACTAGGTGGCGACCTACTCCTCCTCGATGGTGTTTTAGTTGACGTGTCACTTCCTGGTTCTTATCTGTTATCTCCTCGTGGCTCACGGCCATCTTGTATCATCCTCCTCGTGGCCCCTTTTGCGGCCATCTTGTCTCGCTCATAATGGCTACTCTCTCAAACAAACGAACGCTGCCCTTCCTTCCAAGGCCTAAAAACACCACTGTTTTTTCCTCTCTTTCCTATCAGGGGACGCTTCTCCCGGACTAAACTCTTGCTTATCGGACATAATACACAGTTTAAGGTAAATTCCCGACCGACTTTCCTCCCGTCAAAACAAATTCCGGCCGTCTTGAGACCACAGCGACCAGTTTAAGGTGGGCCATCTCAGGCGACAGTCTTGTCATAACAATCCCGCCATAACAGATTTCAGTCTGGTTCAGCACCCCCCCCTCTCCTCATCTCTCTCATTATGGCTCCTTCTGCCCTATTTTGCTTTCTTTCATCATCTATGACTGTTTTGGTTCCCTTTCAGATAACACCTTCGATTTTCAAAACAAAACTGTGCCGCTCTGCTCTGTCCCAAAACACACTATGGAGCTGGCATTCTCTCTGTGTCAAACTAATTACGTTTACGGATATACTATTGTTCGTTTTCTTATTGGCTTGTGAAGTTGTTGAGACTCACTTTATCTTTTCACCGTCAGTTGTTCTGGTCCATGGCGCTGTTTATCTCTCCGGCCTTGCTCGGCTCGCTCGCTGGGTCCATGGCGCTGGCCTTGCTCGCTCGCTGGCTTGGCTCGCGTCCATGGCTACCCCTTCACGCCTCGGCACTGCACACAGTCTCTTCCTTTCAAGCAACTTCAAAGCAAGCAATAATCCGGGTCCAAACGGCATCAACTGTTAGATCCTGATCAAACTGGCCAGTATCACGTCTTCGTCTGTTTGGCTCTCCATCCAATTCCTCTGCGTTGTGTCATTTTAATGGTCCTGACGCCTCCGACAACTGGCTGATAAGATCCTTATCTCTCCCCGTTAGTACCATCCGCAAACCATAATAATTCTCCACCTCCGTAAGAATTCGACACTTCGACAACGTGAAATACCTTACAAGGAAAAGCGCGGTTTTATTCGATAAACAGAAACCTCAGCTCAGATGTTAACAGATTGTATTGTCCTTGAAGAGTCTATTCTAATGATCTTTCGGTGTGTTCGTCTATCGTCCTTTTGTTATTCAGTCCAATAGTGTTCAGGCCTGGTCTTTAGCCTAACCCTCCTCGCGTTAGCCGAAGCTAATGATGATGTGGCATTTCCCCCCCCCCCCCCTCCTCTCTGTGATGAGAGGAGAGAGTGTCTTCTGTGTGATCTCAGTCCTACTCGCTCTTGGTCAGATTCTAGTCTGCCTTACACCCGGAAACACCGTTCGACTTATAGATCCTCGCCGTAGCAACGACGGCCCCCCGCTCCTCTCCTGGTTGTCATGCGACGCTCATGACAACTGCTAATAACCTTTCACACATTAAAATGCAGTTTTCTACTGTTTCATTAAGATGAACCCCTCTCCCTCGCTCTCGCTATCAGTTTGTTCTTACAAGGAATTCAAAACATTCTCTCGCTGGCAGTGTGCCTCACAACAATCACCCTGCTCTACTGCAGTGGTTCCCAAAGTCGGGGTCGTGACCCAAAGGTGGGCCGCGAGCAGCCACGGATGGGCCGCGAGACGATTTAAAAAAAAAATAAAAAAAAATAAAAAAAATAAAAAATATAATTTTATTTTATTTTAAATTTTAAATTTTAAATTTTTATTATTAAAAATTTTTTTGTCAGGCCACTGAACTTATAAGCAGGCCAGGACAGTGTTTCTAGTTGTATTATAAAATTCTATTCTATTGTATTCTAAAATGTGACTATATGGTTTTATATTAACTTAATAAATAAACAAAAACGAAAAATCTATTTATTTCAACGAACATTTCAAACTAAATAACAGATTATGCACATAAAACGCTGAAAACAACCGAAGCAACAATAGTATTTTAATGAGGCTAATATTATTATCATTATTATTTTGCAACAAGTTAGCCCTCTCATAAATAGCACATATAGATGAATAACTAACTTGAACTAACTTAATAGGATTGAAGTAATATTTGGCTTAAAAAATCGGTCGCATGGCAAAAAAAAAAAAAAAAAAGCCAGACGATGTGCATTGGGCCGCGGCTCTCTGACGCCTTATTTTCTGGGCCCCGGCCTGAAAAGTTTGGGAACCCCTGCTCTACTGAACCACCGTCTCCTGCTTCCATGCACATTTCGATCTCACCGTTTTAGCTGTGGTCATCTCGCCCCCAATCTATACATCACATACATTGAAAAAGCACCCCAAATCCTTCACTACCCAGTCACTCTAGTGCTTAGACCTCTACACTACCCAGCCGCTCTCTAGTGCTTAGACCTCTACACTACCCAGCCGCTCTCTAGTGCTTAGACCTCTACACTACCCAGTCACTCCTAGAGCTTAGACATCTTCACTATCCAGCCTCTAGTGCTTAGACCTCTACACTAGCCAGCTGCTCTAGTGCTTACACCTCTACACTACCCAGCTGCTCCAGTGCTTAGACCTCTACACTACCCAGTCACTCTAGTGCTTAGACCTCTACACTACCCAGTCACTCTAGTGCTTAGACCTCTACACTACCCAGCCTCTAGTGCTTAGACCTCTACACTACCCAGTCACTCTAGTGCTTAGACCCCTACACTACCCAGCTGCTCCAGTGCTTAGACCTCTACACTACCCTGTCACTCCTAGTGCTTAGACCTCTACCCTACCCAGCCTCTAGTGCTTAGACCTCTACCGTATCCAGCCTCTAGTGCTTAGACCTCTACACTACCCAGCCTCTAGTGCTTAGACCTCTACACTACCCAGTCACTCCAGTGCTTAGACCTCTACACTACCCAGCCACTCTAGTGCTTAGACCTCTATACTACCCAGCCTCTAGTGATTAGACCTCTACACTACCCCGTCATTCTAGTGTTTAGACCTCTACACTACCCAGTCACTCCAGTGTTTAGACCTCTACACTACCCAGCCGCTCCTAGTGCTTAGACCTCTACACTACCCAGCCGTTCTACTGTTTAGACCTCTACACTACCCAGCCTCTAGTGCTTAGACCTCTACACTACCCAGCCGCTCCAGTGCTTAGACCTCTACACCAGCCAGTCACTCCAGTGCTTAGACCTCTACACTACCCAGCCTCTAGTGCTTAGACCTCTACACTACCCAGCCACTCTAGTGCTTAGACCTCTACACTACCCAGCTGCTCTAGTGCTTAGACCTCTACACTACCCAGCCTCTAGTGTTTAGACCTCTACACTACCCAGTCACTCTAGTGTTTAGACCTCTACACTACCCAGTCACTCTAGTGCTTAGACCTCTACACTACCCAGCCTCTAGTGTTTAGACCTCTACACTACCCAGCTGCTCCAGTGCTTAGACCTCTACACTACCCAGTCACTCTAGTGCTTAGACCTCTACACTACCCAGTCACTCTAGTGCTTAGACCTCTACACTACCCAGTCACTCTAGTGCTTAGACCTCTACACTACCCAGTCACTCTAGTGCTTAGACCTCTACACTACCCAGCCGCTCTCTAGTGCTTAGACCTCTACACTACCCAGCCGCTCTCTAGTGCTTAGACCTCTACACTACCCAGCCACTCTAGTGCTTAGACCTCTACACTACCCAGTCACTCTAGTGCTTAGGACTCTACACTACCCAGCTGCTCCTAGTGCTTAGAGCTTTACACTACCCAGCCTGTACTGTATATACTGATTCATATGAGGAAGTTACACCGTAAGTTCCGGGAAATTACACAGTAAATCACGAAGTTACACTCTAAATCCCCAATTGTTACTCCTTTGTTCCTCGTTGTCTTGTTTTCTTCCACTGTACCTACATTAAAGTATGTATATTATATGTATAGATTAATACGAGGAAGTTACACTCTTAATCACGGGATGTATTAGTGTTACTATAATATTCTGAAATGGTGAGACAGACACACAGACACACAGACAGACAGCTTAGACCTCTACACTACCCAGCCGCTCTCTAGTGCTTAGACCTCTACACTACCCAGCCGCTCTCTAGTGCTTAGACCTCTACACTACCCAGTCACTCCTAGAGCTTAGACATCTTCACTATCCAGCCTCTAGTGCTTAGACCTCTACACTAGCCAGCTGCTCTAGTGCTTAGACCTCTACACTACCCAGCTGCTCCAGTGCTTAGACCTCTACACTACCCAGTCACTCTAGTCCTTAGACCTCTACACTACCCAGTCACTCTAGTGCTTAGACCTCTACACTACCCAGCCTCTAGTGCTTAGACCTCTACACTACCCAGTCACTCTAGTGCTTAGACCCCTACACTACCCAGCTGCTCCAGTGCTTAGACCTCTACACTACCCTGTCACTCCTAGTGCTTAGACCTCTACCCTACCCAGCCTCTAGTGCTTAGACCTCTACCGTACCCAGCCTCTAGTGCTTAGACCTCTACACTACCCAGCCTCTAGTGCTTAGACCTCTACACTACCCAGCCTCTAGTGCTTAGACCTCTACACTACCCAGTCACTCCAGTGCTTAGACCTCTACACTACCCAGCCACTCTAGTGCTTAGACCTCTATACTACCCAGCCTCTAGTGATTAGACCTCTACACTACCCCGTCATTCTAGTGTTTAGACCTCTACACTACCCAGTCACTCCAGTGTTTAGACCTCTACACTACCCAGCCGCTCCTAGTGCTTAGACCTCTACACTACCCAGCCGTTCTAGTGTTTAGACCTCTACACTACCCAGCCTCTAGTGCTTAGACCTCTACACTACCCAGCCGCTCCAGTGCTTAGACCTCTACACTAGCCAGTCACTCCAGTGCTTAGACCTCTACACTACCCAGCCTCTAGTGCTTAGACCTCTACACTACCCAGCCACTCTAGTGCTTAGACCTCTACACTACCCAGCTGCTCTAGTGCTTAGACCTCTACACTACCCAGCCTCTAGTGTTTAGACCTCTACACTACCCAGCTGCTCCAGTGCTTAGACCTCTACACTACCCAGTCACTCTAGTGCTTAGACCTCTACACTACCCAGTCACTCTAGTGCTTAGACCTCTACACTACCCAGCCGCTCTCTAGTGCTTAGACCTCTACACTACCCAGCCGCTCTCTAGTGCTTAGACCTCTACACTACCCAGAGAGAGAGATTTGTTTCTGAGAGAGAAATAGGATGACAAAGACAATCGTTGGGAGGAGTCATCAGCGTATTGATTTTATATGTGTGTGTCTCTGTCAGGTATCTAAGGGCTCGTCATCAGCGTATTGATTTTATATGTGTGTGTGTCTCTGTCAGGTATCTAAGGGCTCGTGATCAGCGTATTGATTTTGTATGTGTGTGTGTCTCTGTCAGGTATCTAAGGGCTCGTCATCAGCGTATTGATTTTGTATGTGTGTGTGTC
>NC_140168.1:140795860-140798360 GCF_963971535.1 Notolepis coatsorum | reverse complement strand
AAATGTACTACTACTATTACTACTACTATTACTACTACTACTACTACTACTACTACTACTACTACTACTACTACTACTACTACTACTACTACTACTACTACTACTACTACTACTACTATTCCATGGCCGCCTAGTTATAGTTGAAAGTGGGGGTGCAAGTTTTTTTTTTATTCTTTCTTTTTTTTACATTTTTTTTTTTTTTTTTTTTTTGCAAGGGGTGGTTGGCAGATTTTTTTACATTTAATGAACACCTGTATGTGCAATTTCCTGCAATATAGAGCCTTCAATCTTGACCAAAATAAAGCTGCTCTTTTCACTATAAAACTCAGTTTATATTGCAGTATGATAGCTATAATAATAATAACTTCACTGCAAGGGCTCTTTTAGATAACGCTAGCTAGGCACGTATGATAGCCAATTACTATTATAATAATAATAATAATAACTTTCCCATCCTCCCAAAGCCCCTCCAGCCCCGTTCACATCCGCAGCACCAACAACAACAACAACAACTAATTGACGCTATCAATAGCCCCAGTGAGCGCGGCGGCTGAATGAATGAAAACTTTATTTAACAGATTGCAGAATGGGTACAATACAGTACGGCTCAATACACACAATTGTTAAGGGGATGCAGACCAGAGAAAGACGTTTGTCTTGTTTACATCAGGGTCCCCTTTCGTGACTGTGCTGCACCGAGTGAATCCACAGTCACTTGCTCCTCAATGGGAAACCAACCTAGATTTACCATGAAGGACTGGTTCTGGCCGAACCGTTCGTTATACAAGTATCACAGAGACATTACAAAGGTGCTCACAGTTGCACGAGGGGTTCGCACAGAGATACGGGATGGTTTGAAAGCTCGGCGTTGCTAATAAATATTTTTAATATTTTTTTATAAACTGCTCAAAGCGGCATTATTTCCGCCGTTGGGTGATCACAGCGCCTGCGCACCATCCTGTATCTCTGGATTCACTCGGTGCAGCGCCGAGGCTCACCATACGAGAAATATTCAGTTTCAATCTGTTTGCGCATTTAGTATACAGTCACAGTGTTCGACTTACGTGATGATTTGCTCCATTTTGATGTAAACGCCGAAGAATAATCCTCACGAGTCACAATGTTATCCAATATCCAGCCTGAATTTTTCAAGGGCTTTCGAAAAAGCCGCCTCCCCCAACATGTCGTATACGTCATGCCGACGAACCGTGGCCCGTGGGCACTGGATCAAACCATTAAAGTGGGGGGTCACACAATCTTTGGAAACTTAAAAACTTGCTATTAAGTGTCATTGCGTATTATAATTTGATTGAAATTACGTAGTTATGGTTCGATAAGATTTATATATTGGGGGGGGATATTTATATCATATGATATGATCAAAAAGTGAGGGAGCAAAGAGACAAGCTTGCTCCCCCAAGTTCAATAGTCCTGGAGCACGTGCATCGTCTGCTCCGTTAAGTGGGCGCCTATGACTATTACTATGACTACTACTATTACTACTGCTTATAATAATGACAGTTCTGGTCTGTCCCGCTACAGAGTCACTGTCTCCTCTTGTGTTCACTGTATGAACTGGAGGAATGGAGAGAATCCATCTACAAGCTCACGAGAGACGGTGAGTAACTGAGGAGCTACAAATACTCTCTTACCCTTTTCTTTCACTACAGAAATGTCGCAATGTGAGTTCCATAAACAGTCAATCTCAGCTATTAGTGGGAATCTACCACCAGGCCTTTTCTCCTCTGTCTTGTGATTGATAATCGACCGTTATTAATAATGATCCCAAAATGACTTTTTGAAAAGTACAACATACAGTACAAGTTATTAGTAGGAGTAAGTGCATGAAGATCATGGGATTTAGGATACAACAAGCGTGTGTGTGTGTGTGTGTTTACTGTGTATTGTCTTTCAGACATAGAAACAGTATCTCCAGATCTGCTCACGCTCACCAGCTCATGTGCCAAACTGAGAATGACCCAACAGCCACTCCTAAACAGCAAACACACTGGTGACAACTCCCTCCCTCCCTCTCTCTCTCTCTCTCTCTCTCTCTCTCTCTCTCTCTCTCTCTCTCTCTCTCTCTCTCTCTCTCTCTCTCTCCTCTCTCTCTCTCTCTCTCTCTCTCTCTCTCCATTTCTCTCTCTCTCTCTCTCTCTCTCTCTCTCTCCATTTCTTTCTCTCTCTCTCTCTCTCTCTCTCTCTCTCTCTCTCTCTCTCTCTCTCTCTCTCTCTCTCTCTCTCTCTCTCTCTCTCTCTCTCTCTCTCTCTCTCTCTCTCTCTCTCTCTCTCTAGTAGTAGTAGTTGCACTACAACCCATACCTCATTACACCTTACTGTAAATTGTACCTAAATTGTACCTCATCCTTTGCACTGTATAGTATAGTATGGTAACTCAGTTACTTCTACTCTACATTGAGCATTGTATATATGTATATACTGAACATTTTTGTCTACGTACTTGACTTCTATTTTATACTTGCTATACTTATTTTATACT